>NC_086448.1:26066644-26392646 GCF_028390025.1 Pseudophryne corroboree | reverse complement strand
GAAATATAGCCGCCTTACAAGTGCTGGAATGATATAAATATTTCATTGTGTTGCAACAGCAGCCACTTTATTTACAGGGGGAAAAAAACTTGATTCATTTAGAATTTGTGAGATTGCATTTTTGTTGATAATGTCAACGGAGAAAAACCTGATTGTTATTTAACATTGTAATTAGATAATTATTATATATTGTGTAACCACAGGTTGGGTACAACATCCCATAAGTCACTGTCCTGATGGTCAGAATGTTGATAAGGGGGATCCAAGTGAGTATTTTAACCCTAACCCTAATGGTGCCCACACACGGTGCGATTATCGCATGCAATTTAATCTTTTTAGGTCAAATCGCATTGCGTCTAGTTCAAATCGCACCGTGTTTATTTTCCCCTGCGATGCGATGCACGCTCTCGCATAGTCAATATCGCAAGGCAAAATAGTATGTGCATTCAGGTTAACCCTAACCTCCACCTCACCACCTACAGCCTAACCCTGCCCCTACCCCCGCTGCCTAACCCTAACCTCCCTCCGCAGCATAAACCTACCCCTACTCCTAACTGTCCCCTCCCACAGACTAACCCTAAGCTCCCCACCTACAGCCTAACCCTATCCATTCCCCACACAACCTACCCCTAACCATCCTAACCTCCCTCCGCAGCATAACCCTGGCCCCCCACCCCCACCCGCGTCCTTACCCTAATCCCCCTCCCCTCAATCCCCCCTGCAGCCTAAACCTAACCCTTCCCCTAGTGGCTAAGGCTAACATCACCATATCCTTTCTGTAATTGTTTTCTCTATACGCTCTATAGGTAAAAGAATTTACCTGTCCTCAACTTCCTGCCATCTGTTATTCCATTGCCATATATCCCTGATGCGTCAGATTCCTGGTGTCTGATGACATCATATTTCAACAAAGCACCAATGAAAATCTGTTTGCATTACTCGGTTCTCTTCTAACCTAATGATGTTGAGTTTGTGATGAAGTGGAGAGTAAGGATCATAGACAGGAAACTCAACATTGCCAATCCCAGCCAGATAATAGGAACTTCAGTACCAGTGTAATATACACCATATACTGTATATAATATACTAGCTTTTTGCCAGTGGCTTCGCCCCCGCGTGGACATTTTAACACAATAAGACAATTTTCATTGCGCCCATAACTATTCATCTCAGCAACCCCGAAAACTATGGATTTTATTCATGTCACCCCCTTCCCAACCCCACCCTAGGGGTGCTAGAGGTGTCTTACCCCCCACAGTATTTTTGTCCAGATTGTAAGTCATATGTGTACCAAGTTTGGTGGAAATTGCTCCAGGCATTCCAGAGTTATGCTGGAAAATATATATACATACAAACACACATCCATTTATATATATATATATATATATATATATAAAATCAGAACCGTGCAATATAGTAACTGTTAGCTCCTAATAGACGCCCTCTATATATCAGGGCGTCAGCTTATCACCTCAAATAAACTGAGCACTGGTATAGGTGCCTAAGAATAAAACTTGGAAACAGAGAATGAGGTATTAAAAATGACCAATGGTGTCAAAAAAATATATAGGACTAGACAATTAAGAGTATAAAAGTAGTACAATAGTTTATTACAGAACGTAGCACTAACAACGGAGTGTCACTGGATAAAAACAACTACGGTAAAGTGACATATGCATAATAAAATGAAGATATTCAAAAAACCACAAAAATATGTAAGATATAAAAGATACAAAAACAAACTAAAATGGTACAAAAGAGGAGAGAGTTATATATATAGCTTAACTTCTGAGGATGAGTTTAGACCAAGTGGTACCCAACGCGTTTTGTCCCATCTGGACTTCATCAAGGGGTAGTTTAGAAATTGAAACAGACCATGTATATATACTTATCCTATAAAGGAAGTGGTGCCTACATCACTTCCTGTTACTAATTGATTTGGAGGTTAAAAATTGTCATAATATAAGCATAAAGGGAGTAGCATATTTTCACATTGGTATAAGTAAAGAATATGGGGGGGTCATTCCGACCCGATTGCTCGCTGCAGTTTTTCGCAGCGATCGGGTCGGAACTGCGCATGTGCCGCAGTGCGCCGGCGCATGCCGGACGTCCGAAGGCCATCGTTCCCTAGCGATCGCCTCTGCCTGATTGACAGCAGAGGCGGTCGCTGGGCGGGAGGGGCGGCATGGCGGCATTTGGCCGCTATTATAGGGGTGTGGTCCGACCTACGCGGGCGTGGCCGGACTGTGCGGGGGCGGGCTGCAGCAGCTGCGTGACGTCACACGCAGCCGCTGCGACCAGGGGCAGCGACGATCAACTCCCGGCCAGCCGTAGGAGCTGCGGTGGCCGGGAGTTATACCTCAAGTACAAAAGCATTGCCGCTGTGCGATGCTTTTGTACTTGTGCGGGGGAGGCCTGACTGACATGCGGGGCGGACTAGCCCTGTGCTGGGAGTCCCCCCACATGTCAGTGTGTCTCATTGTAGCTGTGCTAAATTTAGCACAGCTCCGATCAACTCAGAATGACCCCCATTGTACAGACGCTTTAAAATTGAAGGTACAAACTAGTTAAAAAACATAAAACTCATTGGAGCCGCGGACTTCCTGTCCGGGCAGCGCATGACGTCACGTCCGCCTCACATCCGGTGTCCGCAGTCCCGCTATGCGCATGCGCCGGCTCCGTGTGGCGGAACGAAATAGATCTCAGCGCGTCTATATAGATGAGTATAGATACAGTAGGATAGCATTATATTTAGAAAGCATAGGAGAGGATTGGAGCTACTGTATATCAGCAAGATATACTTACTGAGTTTTTATTTGTTTGTTTTTATAATTGAACCCATAAAATAACAACGCTCCACCATAGGTGGGCATCTCCTGTAGCCAAGGTTTTAACATCACCACACAATCTCAGTTACGGAAATTCTAGATTTCAACTTTTGGTTTTACTAGGTTAAAAGAATCCAAATTAAAAAAAAATTGCTTGAAAAAAATGTAATCAATGTCTTTAAAGAACAAATTTTACACACAAAAATCATGATGTATAATATATAACTCGTTGCCTAGTTGAATAAACTTTATTTAAATTTTAAAATAAATACATATTATTTAAACTGCACTGGATTAAATAGTGAATTATCCTAAAACTGAAACATCTTTTGATGCCTTTGTTAAGGTAATGCCACCTGTAGATGGCACTACCAGGACAAACATCGAAGTGGTCGCCATATGCTTTTCAATAGGCTCCTCTGAGGTCATCCATTGATTTTAACTGCACACTGGATCATTGTTATTTAAAACATGATGTCGGTGTAGGACACGCGTGCTGCAAACTCATGTGTATATGATCTATATTTGTATATCCAGATTTGTAATAATGATGACTAGAAGTGACATGTTTGCATCATAGCCAGATTAAGGGGGGGATGCAGGGCATACTGTACCCCAGGCCCCTATTTTTCAGGGGGCCCCCGACCAGAGCTTGACATCACTAGCTTTCCCTCTTAAGCAGCAGCAGAACCAGCAGCCTGAATGTGAGCAGGACAGTAAGGCAGAGACACAGGAATATCATGTTTCATGAGCTACCAATAGAGTTTTCCAACCAGAAGAGAGATAGGAGGGTGGAGAGAACTGTAAGTCATACAGAGATCCCAGCTCCTCCTCCTCTTCCCTGTTTGGGTGTCTGAGTCCAGTGTAAACAGTTATGCAACTAAACCATTTGGGTCTAGAGATAGAGAGACACACACAGAGAGCCCTCCTGAGTCCTGTCCCAGTGTGTAAGTAGTACAGAGGCTGCTGCTATTCTTGCATGTGCCAAGATAAAATATTTTATTTTTCTATGTGTATTTTAAGGTTAAGTTGTCTTTGTTAAACTACAAGAACATTTTACAGTTGTCTTTCAATTAGGTGGAGCTATAAACAGTACCTAGCCATTATTAAATTAGTTTAAAACTTATATACACCATTGGTGTAAATTTACCTCCCAGCATGACCCATTCCAGGAGGGACAAAATGCTCTCTACCTGGACTTTTTTCTTAAGTTATGATTGCAATCACCTGTGCTGAAATACATTTCTTATCAATTAAATAGTTCAACACAGGTGGCGCCAATCATATATTAAGCGGGAAGTCCAGGTAGAGCATTTTGTCCCTCCTGGAATGGGACATGTTGGGAGGTATGCACAATCTAATACACCCCCCACACACACACACTTTCCACCGTGGCCCCCCAAGGCTTAATCCGGCCCTGGTTTGCATGGTTTGTATCTGTGGTGGAAACTTTGCTAGAGATACCTAACACTTCAGAGTTATCACCATTATCGGCTGCGCATTAATATGACTATTCAACCTTTACAAAATGAATCCCCTATAAAGTACATTAGACTTCTGTTTTATTGTGATGATTCGAGACGGTGCCTAGGTTACCTGATTTTTCAATTTCTTTACTGCTTTACATATTTTAGAGTACCCCAGAAGCAGCCAGATTAAGGAAGGGGGGGGGGGGGGCATGGGACACTGTACCCCAGACCCCCTCCATCAGGGGGCCCCCCAGGCTAGTGCACATTAACATCACCAGCACTTCCTCTAACATCACCAGCTCTCCCTCTTGTGCAGCAGCAGAAAGGAGAACCTGGCAACCAAAATGCGAGCAGGGGAGTGTGCAATGTAGAGATACAGGAGCATCAGGTTTCATGAGCTGCAGACGGAGCTTGCTGACCAGAGGAGAGATAGGAGGGGGGAGATGGTAGTAAGTGACCCATGGATCACAGCTTCCCCCCATACACAGTAGGCTAGATTGATGTGTCTGTGTCCTGGTTAACCTGTTATCTGACGAGAGCATTCGGGACTGGAGAGACACATACAGTAGATAGTCCTCCTGAGTCCTGTCCCAGTGTGTAAGTACAAAGACTGCTGCTATTCTTGCATGGGGTAAGAAAGATAATAAATCTTATTTTCTGTGCGACTGTATTGCAGAGCTATAAACAGTACCCAGGCGTTATTAAACCATTTGTTTAAACCTAATATATACCGTTGGTTTAAATTTAATATAAACAATCTAATATCCCCCCCCCCCCCCCTACCCTACCCCCGGAGCACACTTCTGCGCTTACACTTGTATTGTCCAGTCCCATAGTGGTATAGTGGGGTTGGCAGGATGACAAGTGGGGTCGGAGCTGACAAGATTTGGAGGTCCGGAGTAGTGGGAACAGCCCCCCCCCCCCCCCCCATCTTAAGTGTCCTGGGCCCCCAAGACTTAATCCGGCCCTGCCCAGAGGCCCAGACCCTTTGTGCTGCATATTTTCAACTTTAATCTACTGCTTATTTTCTGGTGCAGTCTCCGTCTTGCAAGAGACAAAAATACCTACATTTTCCACACAAAGAAAAACTGGAACATTTTATATTTTCTGTGACTACTGGTTGTGGAGAGGACAACACGGCGGCTATCGGTGCTTTATCAGTAAAACGTGAATGCCACTCAGGTACGTTCTCATTAGCCTCTAAGCTGTGTGAGATGAGAGGGTTTTATTCCTGTATTGTAGTTACCATGGTGATGCGACGACAGAAGGACTTCAGCAGACTCAATGCTTTGTACTTAAATAATAGCGCAGTGATTATATATGTACATAGCCGGCAAGATAATACTTTTCTGTTTGATTTAATTAAATTGTAGTTCTGTTAAAAAAATATGCACTTTTTTTCCACCCTTTTCACTTGATATCCAATTAGTTTCCCTATAGTGCTGGCACGGTATTGTGTAGCGCAGAACTTACACCTGGTTGATCATATTTTTTTTCCAAAGAGATTATAACATAGTTTACGGCGTGGAATTAATAAGCGATGTAATGATTTGACGAGGGCAATGCCTCATTTCCATCTTGATAAAGGCTTTTAAAACACAATTCAACCATCCAAAATTAAGTTTGCATAAAAGTGGTAAAAAAAAGATTTCAGTGTTCTTGTTCTCTTAATAATCTACAGATGAGTCCTCATAAGCCTAGAATCTAGACGACATATGGCGCGAGGCATGAGGCACGAGGTGCAACTGAGCCACCCTGAGAGGAGTAGCATACTGTCTTTTTCTTTAAGGTGCCCATAAATTTGTTGCAGTTAACCAATGATATATACCACCTACATAAAAAAAACTTACGACTAAAAATAACAGACTCAGACTGCATTGGATTAAGGGTCATACATTACATATTAAAACATTGACCCTGATTTTTACTTAATTTGTAGACAGAGAAGGACGCTTCTAACAATCAGCCATACATGTGTGATACCACGCTCCAGTCAGTCTGTCTCCTTGAGGTCTCACCTACAGTAAATTGCTTTCTACTTACTGTTGGGTGGTGTTGGAATATGGAGGAGATTCTTTAGCCAGATTTGTTCTCTGTGCCTAATTCAGACCTGATCGCAGCAGCACATTTGTTAGCTAATGGGCAAAAACCATGTGCAGTGCAGGTGGGGCAGATGTAACATGTGCAGAGAGAGTTAGATTTGGGTGGGGTGTGTTCAAACTGAAATCTAAATTGCAGTGTAAAAATAAATCAGCCAGTATTTACCCTGCACAGAAACAAAATAACCCACCCAAACTCTCTCTGCACATGTTACATCTGCTGTTTTCTGGGCCTAATTCAGACCTGCTCGCAGCAGCAAATTTGTTAGCTAATGGGCAAAACCATGGGGGTCATTCCGAGTTGTTCGCTCGTTGCCAATTTTCGCTATGCTGAGATTTGTTGCTAATTGTGCATGCGCAAGGCACGCAGGGCGCATGCACTTAGTTATTTAACTAAAAACGTAGCAGTTTTGCTGTGGATTCTGTGGCGCTTTTCAGTCGCTCTGCTGATCGGTGAGTGATTGACAGGAAAGGGGCGTTTCTTGGTGGTAACTCAGCATTTTCCCGGCGTTTGCAAAAAAACGCAGGCGTGTCAGAGAAAAACGCGGGAGTGGCTGGAGAAACGGGGGAGTAACTGGCCGAACGCAGGGCGTGTTTGTGACGTCAAACCAGGAACTAAACGGACTGAGCTGATCGCAATCTGTGAGTAGGTCTGGAGCTACTCAGAAACTGCAGGGAATTATTTAGTAGCAGTTCTGCTAATCTTTCGTTCGCTATTCTGCTAAACTAAGATACACTCCCAGAGGGCGGCGGCCTAGCGTGTGCAATGCTGCTAACAGCAGCTAGCGAGCGAACAACTCGGAATGAGGGCCCATGTGCACTGCAGGTGGGGCAGATATAACATGTGCAGAGAGAGTTAGATTTGGGTGGGTTATTTTGTTTCTGTGCAGGGTAAATACTGGCTGCTTTAATTTTACACTGCAATTTAGATTTCAGTTTGAACACCCCCCACCCAAATCTATCTCTCTTTGCACATTTTACATCTGCCCCCCACCCTGCAGTGCACATAGTTTTGCCCATTATCTAACAAATTTGCTGCTGTGATCAGGTCTGAATTAGGCCCTCTTTCTCTTCTTGTACACCATACCGGACAGGCAAGGACTCTCAATCTCTTCCATTCAGTAAGTGACACATCTCTTTATATGGAATAAAATATTATTTGACTTTATATCTCTGTAAAAAAGATTTTATGCATAAATGGGAAGGTCACAAATGCAATTCTGATTTTTGCTTTAAACATTTGCTACACATACAATTTCCTATTACCTTGTATCTATAAGTGACTAACTTATTTTCTCTTACGTCTTAGAGGATGCTGGGGACTCCGTAAGGACCATGGGGTATAGACGGGCTCCGCAGGAGACATGGGCACTATAAAGAACTTTAGAATGGGTGTGCACTGGCTCCTCCCTCTATGCCCCTCCTCCAGACCTCAGTTAGATCCTGTGCCCAGAGGAGACTGGATGCATTACAGGGAGCTCTCCTGAGTTTCTCTGAAAAAAGAATTTTGTTAGGTTTTTTATTTTCAGGGAGCACTGCTGGCAACAGGCTCCCTGCATCGTGGGACTGAGGGGAGAGAAGCAGACCTACTTAAGTGATAGGTCCTGCTTCTTAGGCTACTGGACACCATTAGCTCCAGAGGGAGTCGGAACGCAGGTCTCCCCTCGCCGTTCGTCCCAGAGCCGCGCCGCCGTCCTCCTCACAGAGCCGGAAGATAGAAGCCGGGTGATTATAAGAAGAAAAGAAGACTTCAGAGGCGGCAGAAGACTTCAGATCTTCCCTGAGGTAAGCGCACAGCGGTAACACTGTGCGCCATTGCTCCCACACACAACACACACTAGCAGGCACTGATGGGTGCAGGGCGCAGGGGGGGGGCGCCCTGGGCAGCAATATAAACCTCTAGGACTGGCATATAAGTATATATAGGCTGCGGAGGCAGTAGTTATAAAAATCTCCCGCCAGTATTACAAAATTGAGCGGGACCGAAGCCCGCCGCTGGAGGGGGCGGAGCTTGGTCCCACAGCACTAACCAGCGCCATTTTCTCCACAGAGCACTGCAGAGAAGCTGGCTCCCTGGACTCTCCCCTGCTGAACACGGTGACACAGGTCAGAAAAGAGGGGGGGGGGGGGCACTTGTAAGGCGCAGTGGGTGTATTTTACAGATAATTATATATAAAAGCGCTATATTATCTGGGAATTTGTTTCCAGTGTCAGTTGGCGCTGGGTGTGTGCTGGCATACTCTCTCTCTGTCTCTCCAAAGGGCCTTATTGGCGAACTGTCTCCATATAAATATATCCCTGTGTGTGTGGGGGTGTCGGTACGAGTGTGTCGGCATGTCTGAAGTGGAAGGCTCATCTAAGGAGGAGGTGGAGCAGATGATTGTGTTTTCTCCGTCAGCAACGCCGACACCTGATTGGTTGGACATGTGGAATGTTTTAAATGCAAATGTGACCTTATTACATAAGAGGATGAACAAAGCAGAGTCCAGGGAAAAAGCAGGGAGTCAATCCATTGCTTTGACTGTGTCACAGGGCCCTTCAGGGTCTCCAAAACGTTCTCTATCCCAAATAGCAGACACTGATACCGACACGGATTCTGACTCCAGTGTCGACTACGATGATGCAAGGTTACACCCAAGGGTGGCCAAAAGTATTCATTATATGATCATTGCAATAAAAGATGTGTTGCATATCACAGATGACCCCTCTGTCCCTGACACGAGGGTGTGCATTTATAAGGAAAAGAAACCTGAGGTAACCTTTCCCCCATCTCATGAGCTGAAAGAGTTATTTGAAAAAGCTTGGGAAACTCCGGACAAAAAACTGCAGATTCCAAGAGGATTCTTATGGCGTATCCTTTCCCTGCACAGGACAGGGTACGGTGTGAATCCTCACCCAGGGTCAGGTGGACAAGGCTTTAACGCGCTTGTCCAAGAAGGTGGCGCTACCGTCTCCAGACACGGCAGCCCTCAAGGATCCTGCTGATCGCAGGCAGGAAACTACCTTAAAATCTATTTATACGCATACGGGTGCTTTACTCAGACCGGCAATAGCATCAGCATGGGTATGTAGCGCAGTTGCAGCTTGGACAGATACCTTGTCAGCTGACATTGATACCCTAGATAGGGATACCATTTTATTGACCTTAGGTCACATTAAAGACACAGTCTTATATATGAGAGATGCTCAAAGAGAAGTTGGGCTGCTATGTTCGAGATCCAACGCCATGGCGATTTCTGCTAGGCGAGCCCTGTGGACTCGCCAATGGACGGGTGATGCTGACTCAAAGAGGCATATGGAGGTTTTACCTTACAAAGGTGAAGGTTTATTTGGGGAAGGTCTCGCGGACCTGGTTTCCACAGCTACCGCGGGTAAATCTACTTTTTTGACATTTGTTCCCCCACAGCAAAAGAAAACTCCACAATATCAGATGCAGTCCTTTCGGTCGCATAAGTCCAGAAGAGGTCGGGGCTCATCCTTCCTCGCCAGAGGTCAGGGTAGAGGGAAAAGAACGCCTGCTTCGGCTAGTTCCCAGGAACAGAAGTCCTCCCCGGCTTCTACTAAATCCACCGCATGACGCTGGGGCTCCACTGAGGGAGTCCGCACCGGTGGGGGCACGTCTTCGACTCTTCAGCCAGGTCTGGGTTCTGTCAGACGTGGATCCTTGGGCGATGGAAATTGTATCCCAAGGCTACAAACTGGAATTCGAAGAGGTGCCCCCTCGCCGATTTTTCAAGTCTGCCTTGCCAGCTTTTCCACCCAGAGAGGGCAGTGGTGTTAGTTGCAATTTAAAAGCTGTGTCAACAGCAAGTGATTATCAAGGTTCCCCTAGTCCAACAGGGGAAAGGGTACTATTCAACCCTGTTCGTGGTCCTGAAGCCGGATGGCTCGGTCAGACCTATTTTAAATCTAAAATCCCTAAACCTGTACTTGAAAAAGTTCAAATTCAAGATGGAATCGCCCCGGGCAGTGATCTCCAGTCTGGAGGGGGGGGATTTTATGGTGTCACTAGACATAAAGTATGCATACCTTCATGTCCCCATATATCCTCCTCATCAGGAGTACCTGAGATTCGCTGTACAGGACTGTCATTACCAGTTTCAGACGTTGTTGTTTGGGCTTTCCACGGCCCCGAGGATTTTCACCAAGGTGATGGCGGAGATGATGGTGCTCCTGCGCAGGCAGGGAGTCACAATTATCCCGTACTTGGACGATCTCCTGATAAAAGCGAGATCGAGAGATCAATTGCTGAAAAGAGTGTCGCTCTCCCTGAGAGTGCTACAACAGCACGGTTGGATTCTAAATCTGCCAAAGTGACAATTGATTCCAACGACTCGACTATCATTCCTAGGCAGGATTCTGGACACGGAACAGAAGAGGGTTTTTCTCCCAATGGAAAAAGCCCAGGACCTCCAGAACATGGTCAGAGACCTGCTAAAACCAAAAAGAGTGTCTGTTCATCAATGCACTCGAGTTCTGGGGAAAATGGTGGCAGCCTACGAGGCCATCCCCTTCGGCAGGTTTCATGCGAGGACATTTCAGTGGGACCTTCTGGACAAGTGGTCCGGGTCCCATCTACAAATACATCAGAAGATAAGCCTGTCCCCCAGGGCCAGGGTGTCTCTCCTGTGGTGGCTGCAGAGTGCTCACCTTCTAGAGGGTGGCAGGTTCGGCATTCAAGACTGGGTTCTGATAACCACGGACGCGAGCCTCCGAGGATGAGGAGCAGTCACACAAGGAAGACATTTTCAGGGACTATGGTCAAGCCAGGAGGCTTGTCTGCACATCAACGTACTGGAATTGAGGGCCATTTACAACGGCCTACGACAAGTGGAGAATCTTCTTCGCGACCTACCGGTTCTGGTTCAATCAGACAACGTCACAGCAGTGGCTCATTTAAACCGCCAAGGCGGGACAAGGAGCAGAGTGGCAATGGCGGAAGCCACCAGGATTCTTTGCTGGGCGGAAAATCACGTAAGCGCTCTGTCAGCAGTCTTCCTTCCGGGAGTGGACAACTGGGAAGCAGACTTCCTCAGCAGGCACGATCTCCATCCAGGATAGTGGGGACTTCATCAAGAAGTTTTTGCAGAGATAAGAAGTCTTTGGGGAATTCCTCAAATAGACATTATGGCGTCACGCCTCAACAAGAAGCTTCGGAGGTATTGTGACAGATCAAGGGACCCTCAGGCAGTATCGGTGGATGCCCTGGTGACACCATGGGTGTTTCAGTCGGTCTGTGTGTTCCCTCCTCTTCCTCTCATCTCAAAAATATTGAGAATCATAAGACGAAAAAGAGTGCAGACAATACTCATTGTTCCAGATTGGCCTCGAAGGGCCTGGTACTCAGATCTTCAGGAAATGCTCACAGAAGATCCGTGGCCTCTTCCTCTCAAGGAGGACCTGTTACAGCAGGGGCCCTGCGTGTTCCAAGACTTACTGCGGTTACGTTTGACGGCATGGTGGTTGGACACCGAATCCTAGCTGGGAAAGGTATTCCGGAAGAAGTCATCCCAACGCTGATAAAGGCTAGGAAGGAGGTGACGGCGAAACATTATCACCGTATCTGGAGGAAGTATGTTTCTTGGTGTGAAGCCAAAAATGCTCCTACGTAGGATTTCCATCTGGGCCGTTTTCTCCACTTTCTACAGACAGGAGTGGATATGGGCCTGAAGTTAGGCTCCATTAAGGTACAGATTTCGGCCCTATCTATATTCTTTCAGAAGGAATTGGCTTCTCTCTCAGAAGTCCAGACTTTTGTAAAGGGAGTGCTGCACATCCAGCCTCCTTTTGTGCTCCCAGTGGCACCATGGGACCTTAAGGTGGTATTACGGTTCCTAAACTCTCACTGGTTTGAACCGCTTCAGACGGTTGAATTAAAATCTCTCACTTGGAAGGTGGTCATGTTGTTGGCCTTGGCATCTGCGAGGCGGGTGTCCGAATTGGCGGCCTTGTCTCACAAGAGCCCCTATCTGATTTTCCATGTGGATAGAGCAGAGTTGAGGACTCATCCTCAATTTTTGCCCAAGATGGTTTCATCGTACTAAGGGCCTTAAAAATCTATGTAGCCAGGACGGCTCGGGTTAGGAAAACAGAAGCACTGTTTGTCTTGTATGCAGCCAACAAAGTTGGTGCTCCTGCTTCGAAGCAGACTATTGCTCGCTGGATCTGTAACACGATTCAGCAGGCTCATTCTACGGCAGGATTGCCGTTAGCAAATTCGGTAAAGGCCCATTCCACTAGGAAGGTGGGCTCTTCTTGGGCGTCTGCCCGAGGCGTCTCGGCTTTACAGCTTTGCCGAGCAGCTACCTGGTCGGGTTCAAACACTTTTGCAAAGTTCTATAAGTTTGATACTCTGGCTGATGAGGACCTTGCGTTTGCTCAGTCGGTGCTGCAGAGTCGTCCGCACTCTCCCGCCCGGTCTAGAGCTTTGGTATAAACCCCATGGTCCTTACGGAGTCCCCAGCATCCTCTAGGACGTAAGAGAAAATAAGATTTTAAACCTACCGGTGTAAATCTTTTTCTCCTAGTCCGTAGA
Organism: Pseudophryne corroboree; assembly: GCF_028390025.1. Lineage (NCBI taxonomy): Eukaryota > Metazoa > Chordata > Amphibia > Anura > Myobatrachidae > Pseudophryne > Pseudophryne corroboree. The sequence continues at coordinate 26,379,715 of NC_086448.1, read as the reverse complement.
GGATGCTGGGCGCCCATCCCAGTGCGGACTACTTTCTGCAAGGCTTGTATGTAGCTATTGCTTACATAAGGGTTATGTTACAGTTGAAATCAGTCTTTGCCTGATACTGTTTTGTTGCATACTGTTAACTGGTTGCGTATATTTCATGTTATACGGTGTGATTGGTGTGGCTGGTATGAATCTTGCCCTTGGATTACAAAAATCCTTTCCTCGTACTGTCCGTCTCCTCTGGGCACAGTTCTCTAACTAAGGTCTGGAGGAGGGGCATAGAGGGAGGAGCCAGTGCACACCCATTCTAAAGTTCTTTATAGTGCCCATGTCTCCTGCGGAGCCCTTCTATACCCCATGGTCCTTACGGAGTCCCCAGCATCCTCTACGGACTAGGAGAAAAAGATTTATCGGTAGGTTTAAAATCTTATTTACTCATCTAAAACTAAGGGGCCTATTTATCACCATCCGCATCCAGGATGCGGATGACAGGTGATAAAATCGCCCAAACTCGCACTGCGATAATTGATTACATCGCAGGATGTATCAATTATCGCGTACAGGGACAGAGGTTGCGGTCAAGCTCTGTCCCTGCGATGATACTCCACAGCATCATTGGGGTATTTTTCTGAAAAAATACCCCCATGTCCTGCTGCGCATGCGCACCGCTACCGCCGGTGGCCGGTCGACCCCCCCCCTTCGCGACTACCCCCGCACACCGCGGACCCGCCCCCCCAGAAGATCAGTATACTTACCAGTCCAGGGAGCCGGTCCGCGCTGTTCCTGCTGGGCTGCCCGACACTGGATCCTGTGCGCTGCGGTGACCCCCGGTGCTGTAAAGTGCGCTGCTGCTTTGCAGTGTCACTTTACTACACCGGGGTCACTGTGCAGCACATGGGGGACCTGGCTCCAGGCAGCCCTCACCGGAGCAGCGGACACCGGCTCCCTGGATAGGTGAGTATGGTTTTTTTTTTGTCTTGTATTTTTTTACGCTGTGATCAGCTTGTGTGTCCATCGGAGACACATAGCTGATCACTCTGCCGGGTACCCGCTCAGCTCTCTCTGCCAGGGGTAGAGAAAGCTGGTCAAATAACACATTATTGCAGTGCTGCCCTGTGATCTCGCCAACCTTAGCTGGCGAGTTTATCACAGGGCAGCACTGCTGTATTTTTTCACATTTATTTATGTTTTGTAAATTTGGCCACTTCATATTTTCCATTATAAGTATGGGGAATGCGATGTGGGTTACTAAAAAAAAGTGAATTAAAGAGTATGGAGCAGTTTTTCATAAAAACTGCTCCAAATGCCCTTTACTACATTCAGATGATGCTAAAATAATGAGAAAAAGGGTGTTTTCACTTTATTTTAGTAAAAATAATTTTAATAAATAGACCCCTAAGTCTGAACTTCACACTCTGACAATACTGCCCCCCGCAATCTTTACTCCTATACTTTTATGCCCAATTTATAGAACTAAGCATATTGCTTAGATGTGAACTTAACTTTTATACAGTGTGATTAATATAAGATTAGCTGAAGGCTGCATAAGCCTGAGGCCATATAAGAGCCCAACTTTTGGTGATTGGTTGTTTTATGACTAAGCAGTTGCTAGGCAGATCATGTTTCCGGTGGTTTTTCCCTATATGATCAGAGGGTTGTCCGTCAAGCTTTAAGGGGTTGGTCTCAGGATAGTATATAGGGGGTCATTCCGAGTTGTTCGCTCGCAAGTGAATTTTAGCAGATTTGCTCATGCTAAGCCGCCGCCTACTGGGAGTGAATCTTAGCATCTTAAAATTGCGAACGATGTATTCGCAATATTGCGATTGCACACCTCGTAGCAGTTTCTAAGTAGCTTCAGACTTACTCGGCATCTGCGATCATTTCACTGCTTGTCGTTCCTGGTTTGACGTCACAAACACACCCAGCGTTCGCCCAGACACTCCCCCGTTTCTCCAGCCACTCCTGCGTTTTTTCCGGAAACGGTAGCGTTTTTTCCCACACGCCAACAATTCTGTTGTTGTTGTTGTTGCTGCTGCCCTATGCCGCGTCCACGCCGCTCCGCTCCCCCCTCCCGCTACCTCGTGGAGGCCGTGGGCACCCCTCGCTCCCGCTCCCGTAGTGCGGCCCCCCGGAAGTTGCTTCCGGCGAAGGCAGGTTCGCGGCAGGGTCGAGCCGCTGCGGCCTGCGCCCCTGCCAGCGGGGATCGTGTGGCCGGCGGCCGCTCTGAGCAGGCCGCTGAGGTGCGCAGCTCGGCCGGGCCGCGGTCGTGGGCGTCCCCGGCGGCATCTGTGCGCCAGGCGGCTCCCTCACCCGGTGCGTTGATCAGCGCCGCGTCTCCCCTTCTCTCCCCGCCGGCGGCTCCAAACAGCGGCGCGGGCGCCCACGTGGTGCCGGGCGTCCGCGTCCGGGCTGCGGTGGGGGAGGGGGGCTTCTACTGCAAGGGGGTCATACTAGTGTGGGGCTGCAGGGTGCGCCTGGGCCTTCGGCTCAGCATACCAGGGCGGATGCGGAGGGGGCCATTTTCCCCTCCCGCCGCTTCCCGCTGGCCCCCCTCCGACGGGCGATTGTGCTTTGCCCCCCCCCCTCCATCCTCTTACCCCCATTTCCGTTGATGCGCTGGTTTCTCCTGCGCCTGTTGTCCCTTCTGTTTCCTCCTCTAAGGTGCTGGCTGGTTCCGGGTCTTCGTCGCGGAGGGGCCGGAGGTCGGAGAGGGCCGCGGCCGCGGCACTGACGGGAGCTGTCCCGCCGCCACCGGAGTCGGGTGCAACGGACGATGCTGTTCCGGGTCCTTCAGGCGCTGGTGAGCACGCTATTACTTCCCATTGTTCTTCTAGCACTTATTTCACCTCTTCTAGCAGTGTTTCTTCAGGTTCTCCGCGGCGCCCGCGTAAACTAGCTAGACTTATCGCGCGGCGCGTGACTAAGGAATCGCGAAAGGCGGCAGCGCCGGCGTCGGCGGTTCCCCTTGACCCCTCCCCCCGTTATACGGAGATGGTGCATTGCGCCAACACGCCCGTTACCCGGGGGGTTCGCATGCGGATGCAGGAAAAAATCAGGAAGGGGAAGTACGTTGACATCTTCACTCTTACGGATGAGATGCGGCAGGCTTTTGACGCAGCTAAGAAACCGGGGGGCATTGGGGAGAGTGCTTTCCGTAATTTTCACCAGTGGTTGCGGGGTTTCTTGGTTTTTACGGCTTGCTACACCGAATCGCGGCCCGCAGAGTATCCCAATTTGGTCAAATATCTGTTTTTGGTGCATGACATGTACTTAAAATCCAAGGGTTCCGCTTGGCGGGATTACGACGAGAAATTCCGTCATAATCAGGATGGAAACCCCATCCTGCCCGCGGGTTTTAAGGATGTCGAGGTGTGGTTAGAGGTCATACAACAGGTCAAACCCGCTCCGGACGCCGCGGTCAAGAAGCCCGCGGCGGCCGGGGTTTCGGGTTCCCGCTCATCAGGGAAAGGCAAGTGTTTTGCCTACAACGAGGGAAAATGCACTAGGGGCGTAAATTGTCGTTTTCGCCACTCGTGTAAGTTGTGCGGGGCCGGTCACTCGGCCAAAGACTGCACCTCGGCGGCGAGCGGTAAGCCCTCCGCTCCTGCCGAGGCCGGGGGAGTTGGTAAGTAAGGCCCCCTCCCCTATTCGAGTTCCCGAATTGCGGCGCTGGCTTAGTTTATACCCCGACAAGTCGGCAGCGTTGTTCCTTTTGGAGGGTTTTCGGCACGGTTTTCGCCTGCCCATTTCGGATTCGGTGCACGTGGTGGCGCGCCAGAATTTAAGGTCGGCTCGCGAATTCCCGCATGATGTCCGGCGGAAAGTGGACGCGGAGATCGGCTTGGGGTGCATGTGTGGGCCCTACGCTTTTCCCCCTATTCCCTCCTTGTGCATCTCCCCCGTGGGGGTGGTGCCCAAGGAGGCCCCGGGTAAGTTCCACCTGATACAGCACTTGTCGCATCCTCCTGGCGTTTCGGTTAACGACTCCATTCCCGAGGCCGTGTGCAGGGTGCGTTATCAGTCTTTTGATGATGCTCTGTGCTTGGTGTGGGACTGTGGTCGGGGGGGCCTGTTGGCAAAATTAGACGTTGAATCGGCCTTTCGGCTACTTCCCTGCACCCGGATTCCCTGCGGTTCTTGGGTTTCAAATTGGGGGACGAGTTTTACGTGGATCGATGTCTCCCTGGGTTTCTTTCCTGGTGTCCTTCAACAGAGAGGTTTTGTGGCCTACCCCTTGTTGTTCCAATAGTTGGCTCCAGTTGTTCACTGATGCCTCGGGCAGTCAGGGTTTTGGGGCATTTTTTGCCAGGGCATGGTGCGCTGCTGCTTGGCCGTCCTCTTGGGTGGCACGGGGTTTCACCAAGAACCTCCTTTTGCTGGAGTTGTTCCCGATCATAGTGGCCCTTGAGTTGTGGGCCTGCCAGTTCTCGAATCGGGACATCTCGTTCCGTTGCGACAACTTGGGAGTGGTGCACGCTATTAATAATCAGCGTTCTTCCTCTCCCCAGGCTTTGCGGCTGTTGCGTCATCTTGTGCTTGTTTACTTGCGGCGCAATATTAATTTCAGGGCCCGTCATGTTCCCGGAATCGACAACGGAATTGCGGATGCGTTGTCTCGGTTCCAGTTTGATAAATTCCGGGCGTTGGTTCCGGGAGCGGCGGCGGAGGGTTTACCGCGCCCGCCTTCTGTCTGGCAGATTGTCGAGTCGGTTAGCTGCTCTGGCCAGGTGTGCGTTGGCTCCTTCCACGCTCAGGGCGTATGATGCGGCCTGGCGTGATTGGTCGGCCTTTCAAAGTAGGTACGGTGTGGCAGGTGAGTCCCCGGCTGAAGTTTTGATGGCCTTTGTTTGGGAACATTATCAAAGAGGTAGGTCAAAAGCGGCCATGTCTTCTGCCCTTGCGGGCATTTCCTTTCACTCTCGGCTCCATGGGATGACGGACCCCACCGGGTCTTTTGTCCTTTCCAGAGCGCTTAAAGGATGGGCTAGGATGCGACCGGCGCCCGCGGACTCCCGTAGACCCGTGACGTTGCAGCTTCTAACTAGTGATGAGCGGGTTCGGTTTCTCCGAAACCGAACCCCCCCGAACTTCACCTTTTTCACACGGGTCCGAGGCAGGTTAGAACCTTCCCGCCTTGCTCGGCTAACCCGAGCGCGCCCGAACGTCATCATCCCGCTGTCGGATTCTCGCGAGATTCGGATTCTATATAAGCAGCCGCGTGTCGCCGCCATTTTCACTCGTGCATTGGAGATGATAGGGAGAGGACGTGGCTGGCGTCCTCTCCGTTTATTGTAGAAGTTGATTGGTTTACTTTATTTCTTATTTGTGGGGAGGATTGGGGAGCAGCTGTTAGGAGAAGTACAGTGCAGAGTTTTGCTGATTAGTGACCACCAGTTTTTATCCGTTCTCTGCCTGAAAAAAATGCTCCATACCATATCTGTGCTCAGTGTGCTGCATGATATATCTGTGCTGAGTGCTCACACTGCTTAATTGTGGGGACTGGGGAGCAGCTATAGCAGGAGTACAGTGCAGAGTTTTGCTGACAGTGACCACCAGTATACGTTGTCTGCCTGAAAAACACTCCATATCTGTGCTCACAGTGTGCTGCTTTATTTTGGGGACTGGGGACCACCAGTATAATTAATATTATATAGGAGTAGTACAGTGCAGAGTGCACTGCTGTACCTACCTCTGTGTCGTTACTCGTCATCCATTAAGTATACTATCCATCTGCATTGTATACCTGTGGTGCATTTTAGACTAGTTTAGCATAGAGATGAGCGCCTGAAATTTTTCGGGTTTTGTGTTTTGGTTTTGGGTTCGGTTCCGCGGCCGTGTTTTGGGTTCGAACGCGTTTTGGCAAAACCTCACCGAATTATTTTTGTCGGATTCGGGTGTGTTTTGGATTCGGGTGTTTTTTTCCAAAAACACTAAAAAACAGCTTAAATCATAGAATTTGGGGGTCATTTTGATCCCAAAGTATTATTAACCTCAAAAACCATAATTTACACTCATTTTCAGTCTATTCTGAATACCTCACACCTCACAATATTATTTTTAGTCCTAAAATTTACACCGAGGTCGCTGTGTGAGTAAGATAAGCGACCCTAGTGGCCGACACAAACACCGGGCCCATCTAGGAGTGGCACTGCAGTGTCACGCAGGATGTCCCTTCCAAAAAACCCTCCCCAAACAGCACATGACGCAAAGAAAAAAAGAGGCGCAATGAGGTAGCTGTGTGAGTAAGATTAGCGACCCTAGTGGCCGACACAAACACCGGGCCCATCTAGGAGTGGCACTGCAGTGTCACGCAGGATGGCCCTTCCAAAAAACCCTCCCCAAACAGCACATGACGCAAAGAAAAAAAGAGGCGCAATGAGGTAGCTGACTGTGTGAGTAAGATTAGCGACCCTAGTGGCCGACACAAACACCGGGCCCATCTAGGAGTGGCACTGCAGTGTCACGCAGGATGGCCCTTCCAAAAAACCCTCCCCAAACAGCACATGACGCAAAGAAAAAAAGAGGCGCAATGAGGTAGCTGACTGTGTGAGTAAGATTAGCGACCCTAGTGGCCGACACAAACACCGGGCCCATCTAGGAGTGGCACTGCAGTGTCACGCAGGATGTCCCTTCCAAAAAACCCTCCCCAAACAGCACATGACGCAAAGAAAAAAAGAGGCGCAATGAGGTAGCTGTGTGAGTAAGATTAGCGACCCTAGTGGCCGACACAAACACCGGGCCCATCTAGGAGTGGCACTGCAGTGTCACGCAGGATGTCCCTTCCAAAAAACCCTCCCCAAACAGCACATGACGCAAAGAAAAAAAGAGGCGCAATGAGGTAGCTGACTGTGTGAGTAAGATTAGCGACCCTAGTGGCCGACACAAACACCGGGCCCATTTAGGAGTGGCACTGCAGTGTCACGCAGGATGTCCCTTCCAAAAAACCCTCCCCAATCAGCACATGATGCAAAGAAAAAGAAAAGAAAAAAGAGGTGCAAGATGGAATTATCCTTGGGCCCTCCCACCCACCCTTATGTTGTATAAACAAAACAGGACATGCACACTTTAACCAACCCATCATTTCAGTGACAGGGTCTGCCACACGACTGTGACTGATATGACGGGTTGGTTTGGACCCCCCCAAAAAAGAAGCAATTAATCTCTCCTTGCACAAACTGGCTCTACAGAGGCAAGATGTCCACCTCATCTTCACCCTCCGATATATCACCGTGTACATCCCCCTCCTCACAGATTATCAATTGGTCCCCACTGGAATCCACCATCTCAGCTCCCTGTGTACTTTGTGGAGGCAATTGCTGCTGGTCAATGTCTCCGCGGAGGAATTGATTATAATTCATTTTAATGAACATCATCTTCTCCACATTTTCTGGATGTAACCTCGTACGCCGATTGCTGACAAGGTGAGCGGCGGCACTAAACACTCTTTCGGAGTACACACTTGTGGGAGGGCAACTTAGGTAGAATAAAGCCAGTTTGTGCAAGGGCCTCCAAATTGCCTCTTTTTCCTGCCAGTATAAGTACGGACTGTGTGACGTGCCTACTTGGATGCGGTCACTCATATAATCCTCCACCATTCTATCAATGTTGAGAGAATCATATGCAGTGACAGTAGACGACATGTCCGTAATCGTTGTCAGGTCCTTCAGTCCGGACCAGATGTCAGCATCAGCAGTCGCTCCAGACTGCCCTGCATCACCGCCAGCGGGTGGGCTCGGAATTCTGAGCCTTTTCCTCGCACCCCCAGTTGCGGGAGAATGTGAAGGAGGAGATGTTGACAGGTCGCGTTCCGCTTGACTTGACAATTTTGTCACCAGCAGGTCTTTCAACCCCAGCAGACCTGTGTCTGCCGGAAAGAGAGATCCAAGGTAGGCTTTAAATCTAGGATCGAGCACGGTGGCCAAAATGTAGTGCTCTGATTTCAACAGATTGACCACCCGTGAATCCTTGTTAAGCGAATTAAGGGCTGCATCCACAAGTCCCACATGCCTAGCGGAATCGCTCCCTTTTAGCTCCTTCTTCAATGCCTCCAGCTTCTTCTGCAAAAGCCTGATGAGGGGAATGACCTGACTCAGGCTGGCAGTGTCTGAACTGACTTCACGTGTGGCAAGTTCAAAGGGCATCAGAACCTTGCACAACGTTGAAATCATTCTCCACTGCACTTGAGACAGGTGCATTCCATCTCCTATATCGTGCTCAATTGTATAGGCTTGAATGGCCTTTTGCTGCTCCTCCAACCTCTGAAGCATATAGAGGGTTGAATTCCACCTCGTTACCACTTCTTGCTTCAGATGATGGCAGGGCAGGTTCAGTAGTTTTTGGTGGTGCTCCAGTCTTCTGTACGTGGTGCCTGTACGCCGAAAGTGTCCCGCAATTTTTCTGGCCACCGACAGCATCTCTTGCACGCCCCTGTCGTTTTTAAAAAAATTCTGCACCACCAAATTCAAGGTATGTGCAAAACATGGGACGTGCTGGAATTTGCCCATATTTAATGCACACACAATATTGCTGGCGTTGTCCGATGCCACAAATCCACAGGAGAGTCCAATTGGGGTAAGCCATTCCGCGATGATCTTCCTCAGTTGCCGTAAGAGGTTTTCAGCTGTGTGCGTATTCTGGAAAGCGGTGATACAAAGCGTAGCCTGCCTAGGAAAGAGTTGGCGTTTGCGAGATGCTGCTACTGGTGCCGCCGCTGCTGTTCTTGCGGCGGGAGTCCATACATCTACCCAGTGGGCTGTCACAGTCATATAGTCCTGACCCTGCCCTGCTCCACTTGTCCACATGTCCGTGGTTAAGTGGACATTGGGTACAACTGCATTTTTTAGGAGACTGGTGAGTCTTTTTCTGACGTCCGTGTACATTCTCGGTATCGCCTGCCTAGAGAAGTGGAACCTAGATGGTATTTGGTAACGGGGGCACACTGCCTCAATAAATTGTCTAGTTCCCTGTGAACTAACGGCGGATACCGGACGCACGTCTAACACCAACATAGTTGTCAAGGACTCAGTTATCCGCTTTGCAGTAGGATGACTGCTGTGATATTTCATCTTCCTCGCAAAGGACTGTTGAACAGTCAATTGCTTACTGGAAGTAGTACAAGTGGGCTTACGACTTCCCCTCTGGGATGACCATCGACTCCCAGCGGCAACAACAGCAGCGCCAGCAGCAGTAGGCGTTACACGCAAGGATGCATCGGAGGAATCCCAGGCAGGAGAGGACTCGTCAGACTTGCCAGTGACATGGCCTGCAGGACTATTGGCATTCCTGGGGAAGGAGGAAATTGACACTGAGGGAGTTGGTGGGGTGGTTTGCGTGAGCTTGGTTACAAGAGGAAGGGATTTACTGGTCAGTGGACTGCTTCCGCTGTCACCCAAAGTTTTTGAACTTGTCACTGACTTATTATGAATGCGCTGCAGGTGACGTATAAGGGAGGATGTTCCGAGGTGGTTAACGTCCTTACCCCTACTTATTACAGCTTGACAAAGGGAACACACGGCTTGACACCTGTTGTCCGCATTTCTGGTGAAATACCTCCACACCGAAGAGCTGATTTTTTTGGTATTTTCACCTGGCATGTCAACGGCCATATTCCTCCCACGGACAACAGGTGTCTCCCCGGGTGCCTGACTTAAACAAACCACCTCACCATCAGAATCCTCCTGGTCAATTTCCTCCCCAGCGCCAGCAACACCCATATCCTCCTCATCCTGGTGTACTTCAACACTGACATCTTCAATCTGACTATCAGGAACTGGACTGCGGGTGCTCCTTCCAGCACTTGCAGGGGGCGTGCAAATGGTGGAAGGCGCATGCTCTTCACGTCCAGTGTTGGGAAGGTCAGGCATCGCAACCGACACAATTGGACTCTCCTTGTGGATTTGGGATTTCAAAGAACGCACAGTTCTTTGCGGTGCTTTTGCCAGCTTGAGTCTTTTCAGTTTTCTAGCGAGAGGCTGAGTGCTTCCATCCTCATGTGAAGCTGAACCACTAGCCATGAACATAGGCCAGGGCCTCAGCCGTTCCTTGCCACTCCGTGTGGTAAATGGCATATTGGCAAGTTTACGCTTCTCCTCCGACAATTTTATTTTAGGTTTTGGAGTCCTTTTTTTACTGATATTTGGTGTTTTGGTTTTGACATGCTCTGTACTATACCATTGGGCATCGGCCTTGGCAGACGACGTTGCTGGCATTTCATCGTCTCGGCCATGACTAGTGGCAGCAGCTTCAGCACGAGGTGGAAGTGGATCTTGATCTTTCCCTAATTTTGGAACCTCAACATTTTTGTTCTCCATATTTTAATAGGCACAACTAAAAGGCACCTCAGGTAAACAATGCAGATGGATGGATTGGATACTAGTATACAATTATGGACGGGCTGCCGAGTGCCGACACAGAGGTAGCCACAGCCGTGAACTACCGCACTGTACTGTGTCTGCTGCTAATATATAGACTGGTTGATAAAGAGATAGTATACTCGTAACTAGTATGTATGTATAAAGAAAGAAAAAAAAACCACGGTTAGGTCACTGGTATATACAATTATGGACGGGCTGCCGAGTGCCGACACAGAGGTAGCCACAGCCGTGAACTACCGCACTCTACTGTGTCTGCTGCTAATATATAGACTGGTTGATAAAGAGATAGTATACTCGTAACTAGTATGTATGTATAAAGAAAGAAAAAAAAACCACGGTTAGGTCACTGGTATATACAATTATGGACGGGCTGCCGAGTGCCGACACAGAGGTAGCAACAGCCGTGAACTACCGCACTGTACACTGGTTGATAAAGAGATAGTAGTATACTCGTAACAACTAGTATGACGACGGTATAAAGAATGAAAAAAAAACCACGGTTAGGTGGTATATAATACAATTATGGTTGGACGGACTGCCTGCCGAGTGCCGACACAGAGGTAGCCACAGCCGTGAACTACCGCACTGTACACTGGTTGATAAAGAGATAGTAGTATACTCGTAACAACTAGTATGACGACGGTATAAAGAATGAAAAAAAAACCACGGTTAGGTGGTATATAATACAATTATGGTTGGACGGACTGCCTGCCGAGTGCCGACACAGAGGTAGCCACAGCCGTGAACTACCGCACTGTACACTGGTTGATAAAGAGATAGTAGTATACTCGTAACAACTAGTATGACGACGGTATAAAGAACGAAAAAAAAACCACGGTTAGGTGGTATATATTATAATACAATTATGGATGGACGGACTGCCTGCCGAGTTCCGACACAGAGGTAGCCACAGCCGTGAACTACCGCACTGTACACTGGTTGATAAAGAGATAGTAGTATACTCGTAACAACTAGTATGACGACGGTATAAAGAACGAAAAAAAAACCACGGTTAGGTGGTATATATTATAATACAATTATGGATGGACGGACTGCCTGCCGAGTTCCGACACAGAGGTAGCCACAGCCGTGAACTACCGCACTGTACACTGGTTGATAAAGAGATAGTAGTATACTCGTAACAACTAGTATGACTATGACGACGGTATAAAGAAAGAAAAAAAAAACCACGGTTAGGTGGTATATAATACAATTATGGATGGACGGACTGCCTGCCGAGTGCCGACACAGAGGTAGCCACAGCCGTGAACTACCGCACTGTACTGTGTCTGCTGCTAATATAGACTGGTTGATAAAGAGATAGTATACAATACTACTAATATACTGGTGGTCAGACACTGGTCACCACTAGTCACACTGGCAGTGGCACTCCTGCAGCAAAAGTGTGCACTGTTTAATTTTAATATAATATTATTTATCATGTACTCCTGGCTCCTGCTATAACAACCTGCAGTGCTCCCCAGTCTCCCCCACAATTATAAGCTTTATATACAATACATTGATGTGCAGCACACTGGGCTGAGCAGTGCACACAGACTGAGTCACTGTGTGACTGTGTATCGTTTTTTTCAGGCAGAGAACGGATATATTAAATAAAACAAACAACTGCACTGTCTCTGGTGGTCACTGGTCACTGTGGTCGTCAGTCACTAAACTCTGTCTGCACTCTGCACTCTCTTCTAATCTACAGTATCACAGCAATCTCTCTCTCTCTCTCTCTTCTAAATCTAATCTAAATGGAGAGGACGCCAGCCACGTCCTCTCCCTATCAATCTCAATGCACGTGTGAAAATGGCGGCGACGCGCGGCTCCTTATATAGAATCCGAGTCTCGCGAGAATCCGACAGCGTCATGATGACGTTCGGGCGCGCTCGGGTTAACCGAGCAAGGCGGGAAGATCCGAGTCGCTCGGACCCGTGAAAAAAAAAGTGAAGTTCGTGCGGGTTCGGATTCAAAGAAACCGAACCCGCTCATCTCTAGTTTAGCAGTTTGCTGACAGTGTCCACCAGTATACTATATATAGCAGTACGGTAGGCCACTGCTGTACCTACCTCTGTGTCGTCACTCGTCATCCATTAAGTATACTATCCATCTACATTCTATACCTGTGGTGCATTTTAGACAGTTTTGCAGTTTGCTGACAGTATCCACCAGTATACTATATATAGCAGTACGTTAGGCCACTGCTGTGTACCTACCTCTGTGTCGTCACTCGTCATCCATTAAGTATACTATCCATCTACATTCTATACCTGTGGTGCATTTTAGACAGTTTTGCAGTTTGCTGACAGTGTCCACCAGTATACTATATATAGCAGTACGGTAGGCCACTGCTGTGTACCTACCTCTGTGTCGTCACTCGTCATCCATTAAGTATACTATCCATCTACATTCTATACCTGTGGTGCATTTTAGACAGTTTTGCAGTTTGCTGACAGTGTCCACCAGTATACTATATATATATATATACTTATAGCAGTACGGTAGGCCACTGCTGTACCTACCTCTGTGTCGTCACTCATCATCCATTAAGTATACTATCCATCTACATTCTATACCTGTGGTGCATTTTAGACAGTTTTGCAGTTTGCTGACAGTGTCCACCAGTATACTATATATAGCAGAACGGTAGGCCACTGCTTTGTACCTACCTCTGTGTCGTCACTCGTCATCCATTAAGTATACTATCCATCTACATTGTATACCTGTGGTGCATTTTAGACAGTTTTGCAGTTTGCTGACAGTGTCCACCAGTATACTATATATAGCAGTACGGTAGGCCACTGTTGTGTACCTACCTCTGTGTCGTCACTCGTCATCCATTAAGTATACTATCCATCTACATTCTATACCTGTGGTGCATTTTAGACAGTTTTGCAGTTTGCTGACAGTGTCCACCAGTATACTATATATAGCAGTACGGTAGGCCACTGCTGTGTACCTACCTCTGTGTCGTCACTCGTCATCCATTAAGTATACTATCCATCTACATTCTATACCTGTGGTGCATTTTAGACAGTTTTGCAGTTTACTGACAGTGTCCACCAGTATACTATATATAGCAGTACGGTAGGCCACTGCTGTGTACCTACCTCTGTGTCGTCACTCGTCATCCATTAAGTATACTATCCATCTACATTCTATACCTGTGGTGCATTTTATACAGTTTTGCAGTTTGCTGACAGTGTCCACCAGTATACTATATATAGCAGTACGGTAGGCCACTGCTGTGTACCTACCTCTGTGTCGTCACTCGTCATCCATTAAGTATACTATCCATCTACATTCTATACCTGTGGTGCATTTAAGACAGTTTTGCAGTTTGCTGACAGTGTCCACCAGTATACTATATATAGCAGTACAGTAGGCCACTGGTGTGTACCTACCTCTGTGTCGTCACTCGTCATCCATTAAGTATACTATCCATCTACATTCTATACCTGTGGTGCATTTTAGACAGTTTTGCAGTTTGCTGACAGTGTCCACCAGTATACTATATATAGCAGTACGGTAGGCCACTGCTGTGTACCTACCTCTGTGTCGTCACTCGTCATCCATTAAGTATACTATCCATCTACATTGTATACCTGTGGTGCATTTTAGTTTTGCGCAGTAAATATAGTAGTAGGCCATTGCTATTGATACTGGCATATAATTCCACACATTAAAAAATGGAGAACAAAAATGTGGAGGTTAAAGGGTAAGATCAAGATCCACTTCCACCTCGTGCTGAAGCTGCTTCCACTAGTCATGGCCGAGACGATGAAATGCCATCAACGTCGTCTGCCAAGGCCGATGCCCAATGTCATAGTAGAGAGCATGTAAAATCCAAAACACAAAAGTTCAGTAAAATGACCCAAAAATCAAAATTAAAAGCGTCTGAGGAGAAGCGTAAACTTGCCAATATGCCATTTACGACACGGAGTGGCAAGGAACGGCTGAGGCCCTGGCCTATGTTCATGGCTAGTGGTTCAGCTTCAAATGAGGATGGGAGCTGTCATCCTCTCGCTAGAAAAAAGAAAAGACAAGCTGGCAAAAGCACAGCAAAGAACTGTGCGTTCTTCAAAATCACAAATCCCAAAGGAGAGTCCAATTGTGTCGGTTGCGATGCCTGACCTTCCCAACACTGGACGGGAAGAGCTTGCGCCTTCCACCATTTGAACGCCCCCTGCAAGTGCTGGAAGGAGCACCCGCAGTCCTGTTCCTGATAGTCAAATTGAAGATGTCACTGTTGAAGTACACCAGGATGAGGATATGGGTGTTGCTGGCGCTGGGGAGGAAATTGACAAGGAGGATTCTGATGGTGAGGTGGTTTGTTTAAGTCAGGCACCCGGGGAGACACCTGTTGTCCGTGGGAGGAATATGGCCCTTGACATGCCTGGTCAAAATACAAAAAAAATCAGCTCTTCGGTGTGGAATTATTTCAACACAAATGCGGACAACAGGTGTCAAGCCGTGTGTTGCCTTTGTCAAGCTGTAATAAGTAGGGGTAAGGACGTTAACCACCTCGGAACATCCTCCCTTATACGTCACCTGCAGCGCATTCATCATAAGTCAGTGACAAGTTCAAAAACTTTGGGTGACAGCAGAAGCAGTCCACTGACCACTAAATCCCTTCCTCTTGTAACCAAGCTCCTGCAAACCACACCACCAACTCCCTCAGTGTCAATTTCCTCCTTACCCAGGAAAGCCAATAGTCCTGCAGGCCATGTCACTGTCAAGTCTGACGAGTCCTCTTCTGCCTGGGATTCCTCCGATGCATCCTTGAGTGTAACGCCTACTGCTGCTGGCGCTGCTGTTGTTGCTGCTGGGAGTCGATCGTCATCCCAGAGGGGAAGTCGGAAGACCACTTGTACTACTTCCAGTAAGCAATTGACTGTCCAACATTCCTTTGCGAGGAAGATGAAATATCACAGCAGTCATCCTGCTGCAAAGCGGATAACTGAGGCCTTGGCAGCCTGGGCGGTGAGA
Source organism: Pseudophryne corroboree (assembly GCF_028390025.1). NCBI lineage: Eukaryota > Metazoa > Chordata > Amphibia > Anura > Myobatrachidae > Pseudophryne > Pseudophryne corroboree. Next base: position 26,364,362 of record NC_086448.1, on the reverse strand, counting down.
AACGTGGTTCCGGTATCCATCGTTAATTCAGAGCCAACTAGAGACTTGATTGAGGTACTGTGTCCCCGGTACCAAATACCATCTAGGTTCCATTTCTCTAGGCAGGCGATACCGAAAATGTACACAGACCTCAGAAAAAGACTCACCAGTGTCCTAAAAAATGCAGTTGTACCCAATGTCCACTTAACCACGGACATGTGGACAAGTGGAGCAGGGCAGACTCAGGACTATATGACTGTGACAGCCCACTGGGTAGATGTATTGCCTCCCGCAGCAAGAACAGCAGCGGCGGCACCAATAGCAGCATCTCGCAAACGCCAACTCGTTCCTAGGCAGGCTACGCTTTGTATCACCGCTTTCCAGAATAGGCACACAGCTGAAAACCTCTTACGGCAACTGAGGAAGATCATCGCAGAATGGCTTACCCCAATTGGACGCTACTGGGGATTTGTGACATCGGACAACGCCAGCAATATTGTGCGTTCATTACATCTGGGCAAATTCCAGCACGTCCCATGTTTTGCACATACCTTGAATTTGGTGGTGCAGAATTATTTAAAAAATGACAGGGGCGTGCAAGAGATGCTGTCGGTGGCTTGAGGAATTGCGGGCCACTTTCGGCATTCAGGCATCGCGTACAGAAGACTGGAGCACCACCAAACATTCCTGAACCTGCCCTGCCATCATCTGAAGCAAGAGGTGGTAACGAGGTGGAATTCAACCCTCTATATGCTTCAGAGGATGGAGGAGCAGCAAAAGGCCATTCAAGCCTATACATCTGGCCACGATATAGGCAAAGGAGGTGGAATGCACCTGACTCAAGCGCAGTGGAGAATGATTTCAACGTTGTGCAAGGTTCTGCAACCCTTTGAACTTGCCACACGTGAAGTCAGTTCAGACACTGCCAGCCTGAGTCAGGTCATTCCCCTCATCATGCTTTTGCAGAAGAAGCTGGAGACATTGAAGGAGAAGCTAAAACAGAGCGATTCCGCTAGGCATGTGGGACTTGTGGATGGAGCCCTTAATTCGCTTAACCAGGATTCACGGGTGGTCAATCTGTTGAAATCAGAGCACTACATTTTGGCCGCCGTGCTCGATCCTAGATTTAAAACCTACGTTGTATCTCTCTTTCCGGCAGACACAAGTCTGCAGAGGTTCAAATACCTGCTGGTGAGAAAATTGTCAAGTCAAGCGGAACGTGACCCGTCACCATCTCCTCCTTCACATTCTCCCGCAACTGGGGGTGTGAGGAAAAGGCTAAGAATTCCGAGCCCACCCGCTGGCGGTGATGCAGGGCAGTCTGGAGCGAGTGCTGACATCTGGTCCGGACTGAAGGACCTGCCAACGATTACTGACATGTCGTCTACTGTCACTGCATATGATTCTCTCACCATTGAAAGAATGGTGGAGGATTATATGAGTGACCGCATCCAAGTAGGCACGTCAGACAGTCCGTACGTATACTGGCAGGAAAAAGAGGCAATTTGGAGGCCCTTGCAGAAACTGGCTTTATTCTACCTAAGTTGCCCTCCCTCCAGTGTGTACTCCGAAAGAGTGTTTAGTGCAGCCGCTCACCTTGTCAGCAATTGGCGTACGAGGTTACTTCCAGAAAATGTGGAGAAGATGATGTTCATTAAAATGAATTAGAATCAATTCCTCCGTGGAGACATTCACCAGCAGCAATTGCCTCCAGAAAGTACACGGGGACCTGAGATGGTGGATTCCAGTGGGGACGAATTAATAATCTGTGAGGAGGGGGATGTACACAGTGAAAGGGGTGAGGAATCGGAGGATGATGATGAGGTGGACATCTTGCCTCTGTAGAGCCAGTTTGTGCAAGGAGAGATTGATTGCTTCTTTTTTGGTGGGGGCCCAAACCAACCAGTCATTTCAGTCACAGTCGTGTGGCAGACCCTGTCACTGAAATGATGGGTTCGTTAAAGTGTGCATGTCCTGTTTATACAACATAAGGGTGGGTGGGAGGGCCCAGGGTGGGTGGGAGGGCCCAAGAACAATTCCATCTTGCACCTCTTTTTTCTTTCATTTTTCTTTGCATCATGTGCTGTTTGGGGACAATTTTTTTGAAGGGCCGTCCTGCCTGACACTGCAGTGCCACTCCTAGATGGGGCAGGTGTTTGTGTCGGCCACTTGTGTCGCTTAGCTTAGTCACACAGCCACCTTGGTGCGCCTCTTTTTATCTTTGCATCATATGCTGTTTGGGGACAATTTTTTGGAAGGGCCATCCTGTCTTGATTGACACTGCAGTGCCACTCCTAGATGGGCCAAGTGTTTGTGTCGGCCACTTGTGTCGCTTAGCTTAGTCACACAGCCACCTTGGTGCGCCTCTTTTTTCTTTGCATCATGTGCTGTTTGGGGACAATTTTTTGGAAGGGCCATCCTGTCTGACACTGCAGTGCCACTCCTAGATGGGCCAGGTGTTTGTGTCGGCCACTTGTGTCGCTTAGCTTAGTCACGCAGCCACCTTGGTGCGCCTTTTTTTTTCTTTGCATCATGTGCTGTTTGGGGACAATTTTTTGGAAGGGCCATCCTGTCTTGATTGACACTGCAGTGCCACTCCTAGATGGGCCAGGTATTTGTGTCGGCCACTTGTGTCGCTTAGCTTAGTCACACAGCCACCTTGGTGCGCCTCTTTTTTCTTTGCATCATGTGCTGTTTGGGGACAATTTTTTGGAAGGGCCATCCTGTCTTGATTGACACTGCAGTGCCACTCCTAGATGGGCCAGGTGTTTGTGTCGGCCACTTGTGTCGCTTAGCTTAGTCACACAGCCACCTTGGTGCGCCTCTTTTTTTCTTTGCATCATGTGCTGTTTGGGGACAATTTTTGGGAAGGGCCATCCTGTCTTGATTGACACTGCAGTGCCACTCCTAGATGGGCCAGGTGTTTGTGTCGGCCACTTGTGTCACTTAGCTTAGTCACACAGCCACCTTGGTGCGCCTCTTTTTTTTCTTTGCATCATGTGCTGTTTGGGGACAATTTTTTGGAAGAGCCATCCTGCCTGACACTGCAGTGCCACTCCTAGATGGGCCAGGTGTTTGTGTCGGCCACTTGTGTCGCTTAGCTTAGTCACACAGCCACTTTGGTGCGCCTCTTTTTTTCTTTGCATCACGTGCTGTTTGGGGACAATTTTTTGGAAGGGCCATCCTGTCTTGATTGACACTGCAGTGCCACTCCTAGATGGGCCAGGTGTTTGTGTCGGCCACTTGTGTCGCTTAGCTTAGTCACACAGCCACCTTGGTGCGCCTCTTTTTTTCTTTGCATCATGTGCTGTTTGGGGACAATTTTTTGGAAGGGCCATCCTGTCTTGATTGACACTGCAGTGCCACTCCTAGATGGGCCAGGTGTTTGTGTCGGCCACTTGTGTCGCTTAGCTTAGTCACACAGCCACCTTGGTGCGCTTTTTTTTTTCTTTGCATCATGTGCTGTTTGGGGACAATTTTTTGGAAGGGCCATCCTGTCTTGATTGACACTGCAGTGCCACTCCTAGATGGGCCAGGTGTTTGTGTCGGCCACTTGTGTCGCTTAGCTTAGTCACACAGCCACCTTGGTGCGCCTCTTTTTTTCTTTGCATCATGTGCTGTTTGGGGACAATTTTTTGGAAGGGCCATCCTGTCTTGATTGACACTGCAGTGCCACTCCTAGATGGGCCATGTGTTTGTGTCGGCCACTTGTGTCGCTTAGCTTAGTCACACAGCCACCTTGGTGCGCCTTTTTTTTTCTTTGCATCATGTGCTGTTTGGGGACAATTTTTTGGAAGGGCCATCCTGTCTTGATTGACACTGCAGTGCCACTCCTAGATGGGCCAGGTGTTTGTGTCGGCCACTTGTGTCGCTTAGCTTAGTCACACAGCCACCTTGGTGCGCCTCTTTTTTTCTTTGCATCATGTGCTGTTTGGGGACAATTTTTTGGAAGGGCCATCCTGTCTTGATTGACACTGCAGTGCCACTCCTAGATGGGCCAGGTATTTGTGTCGGCCACTTGTGTCGCTTAGCTTAGTCACACAGCCACCTTGGTGCGCCTCTTTTTTTCTTTGCATCATGTGCTGTTTGGGGACAATTTTTTGGAAGGGCCATCCTGTCTTGATTGACACTGCAGTGCCACTCCTAGATGGGCCAGGTGTTTGTGTCGGCCACTTGTGTCGCTTAGCTTAGTCACACAGCCACCTTGGTGCGCCTCTTTTTTTCTTTGCATCATGTGCTGTTTGGGGACAATTTTTTGGAAGGGCCATCCTGTCTTGATTGACACTGCAGTGCCACTCCTAGATGGGCCAGGTGTTTGTGTCGGCCACTTGTGTCGCTTAGCTTAGTCACACAGCCACCTTGGTGCGCCTCTTTTTTTCTTTGCATCATGTGCTGTTTGGGGACAATTTTTTGGAAGGGCCATCCTGCCTGACACTGCAGTGCCACTCCTAGATGGGCCAGGTGTTTGTGTCGGCCACTTGTGTCGCTTAGCTTAGCCATCCAGCGACCTCTGTGCAAATTTTAGGACTAAAAATAATATTGTGAGGTGTGAGGTGTTCAGAATAGACTGGAAATGAGTGGAAATTATGGTTATTGAGGTTAATAATACTATGGGATCAAAATGACCCCAAAATTCTATGATTTAAGCTGTTTTTTAGGGTTTTTTGAAAAAAACACCCGAATCCAAAACACACCCGAATCCGACAAAAAAAATTTCGGTGAGGTTTTGCCAAAACGCGTCCGAATCCAAAACACGGCCGCGGAACTGAACCCAAAACCAAAACACAAAACGCGAAAAATTTCCGGTGCACATCACTACTTCTAACGGAGTTGCTGCGTGTGCTGCCTCAAATTGCGACCTCGGAGTTCGAGGTGGCCCTATTTAAATGTGCTTTTGCCCTAGCTTTCTTTGGGGCTTTCCGAGTGAGCGAATTAGTGGCGTGCAGTAAGTCATCTCGTGAGTCCGATATGCTTTACGGGAATGTGCGCCTGCAGGATGGCCTGTTGTTCTGTAGGATTGTGCGGTCCAAGACAGATCAAACAGGTCGGGGTCGCTGGGTGTCATTGGTGGCCCGGGAGGAAGCGAGTGTTTGCCCATTGCGGCTGGCGCAGGAGTATCTCCGGTTGAGGCCTTCGGGGGGCGACCAGTTGCTGGTGCACGCGCACGCTAGCCCGCTAACTAAGTTTCAATTCGCTGCAGTGTTTAGGAAATGTTTGGAGGCGCTAGGCTTGCGCGGGGCGGACTTCAGTACCCATTCCTTTCGGATTTGGGCGGCTACCCATGCCGCGGCTACGGGTTCATCCCCGGCGGCTATTCGGGAGCTGGGCCGTTGGAAGTCTTCCTGCTATAAGTCTTATGTTCGCTTTTATAAGATTTAGGTGCGCCTGTTGCGCTAACCCAAAAACTTGTTTACTCGTCGGTTTTTGAACGCTTACCGTTCAGGAATCGAGGGTGTGAAGTGAATTTTTAAATTTTCCTCCGAAGGGGCCTAATTTCAATTTGCTGTTCTCTTAAGGTCCACGGGAGGTTTTTTGAGTTTTCTCCTTCACTTGGGTTATTTCTGTTTATTGCATTTATCGATGTTTTGTGTTCACATTTCTGTTGTTAGGGTGTTTTCTTTTTCAGCTGTCGTTGATTTTGGGGAGCATGTGTGGCTGGTTGGCCATTCTTATATTTTTTGGGCGGCGAGGCATCCCATGGCACTTAGGGCGGCTGATGTTTTTGGGTCCAGGGAGTTGCGTTGGTTAGGTGTCAGGGGTATGCTTTGGGGGGATTTGTTGCGGCTTCTTTTTCACCGGGAGCGACGCTGGGGTCGCCCCAGTTGTATTGTCCTGCATTTAGGAGGCAATGATTTGGGCCGAGTTAAGAGCATAGATTTATTTTGTCCATTAAGGCGGATTTAGTGGCATTTTCATTGGCGTGGTGCGGTGCGTTTCTCGGCTCTGGAGAAGGCTCGCAAGAAGGTGAATTCGGCGGTGTCTCTGTCAGGGCCATAGGGGAGTAGCTGTCAGGCATCCTTTACTTGTGCTGCGTAATCGGTAGTTCTACAAGGAGGATGGGGTTCATCTTTCTCCGGATGGAGTGCAGGTTTTCCTGGAGGATGTTTTTAGTCCTTTTTCGTTAGGGCTCTTTAGTTTGTTCTTAGTTTGTTCTTCTTTGTTTGTTCGGATGGCGGTGGCGGTTTTGTAAACCTTTGGTGGCGGGAAGTCGCTACCAACCAGTGGTCAAACAGGCATAAGTGGTCATTGTGGTGCACCCTCTTTAGAAGGACGGCAGGTGTGTCCTTCTCTTGCGGTTGGACATTTAGACGTTCCCCTGCGGGAACCGAACGTTTGCCAGAGAAAAGAGTGGTGAGGCCAGCACAATGCGGGTTATGCAGGAAGGAGGCGGGGTTTGGGTACTCCCCTCCTTGGTTTGTTGGTTTTCATCTAAGTGACTGGAGCTGGTGTCTGGTAGCGACTTTTCCTTTGCCATCCTCCAATCTAAATTTAACTTTACAATCTAAATTAATTCCAATTCAATTACAATTCTAGTTTAAAGAGTTGGTCAGCGATCAATAAATATCGTCTGACCTTTAACTCCAGCTACCGTGTCCGTGTCTTTATTTCAGTGTGTGTGTCATTTTATTTTAGTGATAAGCTAGCTTAAGAAAGGTTTATGTAATCACAATAAAGTTATGGGCGCCTTAGATTAGCTGAAGGCTGCATAAGCCTGAGGCCATATAAGAGCCCAACTTTTGGTGATTGGTTGTTTTATGACTAAGCAGTTGCTAGGCAGATCATGTTTCCTGTGGTTTTTTCCTATAGGATCAGAGGGTTGTCCGTCAAGCTTTAAGGGGTTGGTCTCAGGATAGTATATAGGGCAGGGTCATGTGCCTCAGACTTCCTCTTGCCATTTATTGTATGCCCTCCCGCCCTCCCTGATTTAATTTGATTTGTTTTGTTCTCTTCAGTTGGCTATTGACAGCCAGATTGGCGGGAAGTCGCTACCAAACAGCGGTCAAACAGGCATAAGTGGTCATTGTGGGGCACCCTCTTTAGAAGGACGGCAGGTGTGTCCTTCTCTTGCGGTTGGACATTTAGATGTTCCCCTGCGGGAACCGAACGTTTGCCAGAGAAAAGAGTGGTGAGGCCAGCACAATGCGGGTTATGCAGGAAGGAGGCGGGGTTTGGGTACTCCCCTCCTTGGTTTGTTGGTTTTCATCTAAGTGACTGGAGCTGGTGTCTGGTAGCGAATTTTCCTCTGCCATCCTCCAATCTAAATTTAACTTTACAATCTAAATTAATTCCAATTCAATTACAATTATAGTTTAAAGAGTTGGTCAGCGATCAATAAATATCGTCTGACCTTTAACTCCAGCTACCGTGTCCGTGTCTTTATTTCAGTGTGTGTGTCATTTTATTTTAGTGATAAGCTAGCTTAAGAAAGGTTTATGTAATCACAATAAAGTTATGGGCGCCTTAGATTAGCTGAAGGCTGCATAAGCCTGAGGCCATATAAGAGTAGAGATGAGCGCCTGAAATTTTTCGGGTTTTGTGTTTTGGTTTTGGGTTCGGTTCCGCGGCCGTGCTTTGGGTTCGACCGCGTTTTGGCAAAACCTCACCGAATTTTTTTTGTCGGATTCGGGTGTGTTTTGGATTCGGGTGTTTTTTTCAAAAAACCCTAAAAAACAGCTTAAATCATAGAATTTGGGGGTCATTTTGATCCCATATTATTATTAACCTCAAAAACCATAATTTCCACTCATTTTCAGTCTATTCTGAATACCTCACACCTCACAATATTATTTTTAGTCCTAAAATTTGCACCGAGGTCGCTGGATGACTAAGCTAAGCGACCCTAGTGGCCGACACAAACACCTGGCCCATCTAGGAGTGGCACTGCAGTGTCACGCAGGATGTCCCTTCCAAAAAACCCTCCCCAAACAGCACATGACGCAAAGAAAAAAAGAGGCGCAATGAGGTAGCTGTGTGAGTAAGATTAGCGACCCTAGTGGCCGACACAAACACCGGGCCCATTTAGGAGTGGCACTGCAGTGTCACGCAGGATGTCCCTTCCAAAAAACCCTCCCCAAACAGCACATGACGCAAAGAAAAAAAGAGGCGCAATGAGGTAGCTGTGTGAGTAAGATTAGCGACCCTAGTGGCCGACACAAACACCGGGCCCATCTAGGAGTGGCACTGCAGTGTCACGCAGGATGGCCCTTCCAAAAAACACTCCCCAAACAGCACATGACGCAAAGAAAAAAAGAGGCGCAATGAGGTAGCTGACTGTGTGAGTAAGATAAGCGACCCTAGTGGCCGACACAAACACCGGGCCCATTTAGGAGTGGCACTGCAGTGTCACGCAGGATGTCCCTTCCAAAAAACCCTCCCCAAACAGCACATGACGCAAAGAAAAAAAGAGGCGCAATGAGGTAGCTGTGTGAGTAAGATTAGCGACCGTAGTGGCCGACACAAACACCGGGCCCATTTAGGAGTGGCACTGCAGTGTCACGCAGGATGTCCCTTCCAAAAAACCCTCCCCAAACAGCACATGACGCAAAGAAAAAAAGAGGCGCAATGAGGTAGCTGTGTGAGTAAGATTAGCGACCGTAGTGGCCGACACAAACACCGGGCCCATTTAGGAGTGGCACTGCAGTGTCACGCAGGATGTCCCTTCCAAAAAACCCTCCCCAAACAGCACATGACGCAAAGAAAAAAAGAGGCGCAATGAGGTAGCTGACTGTGTGAGTAAGATAAGCGACCCTAGTGGCCGACACAAACACCGGGCCCATTTAGGAGTGGCACTGCAGTGTCACGCAGGATGTCCCTTCCAAAAAACCCTCCCCAAACAGCACATGGCGCAAAGAAAAAGAAAAGAAAAAAGAGGTGCAAGATGGAATTGTCCTTGGGCCCTCCCACCCACCCTTATGTTGTATAAACAAAACAGGACATGCACACTTTAACCAACCCATCATTTCAGTGACAGGGTCTGCCACACGACTGTGACTGATATGACGGGTTGGTTTGGACCCCCCCCCAAAAAAGAAGCAATTAATCTCTCCTTGCACAAACTGGCTCTACAGAGGCAAGATGTCCACCTCATCATCATCCTCCGATATATCACCGTGTACATCCCCCTCCTCACAGATTATCAATTCGTCCCCACTGGAATCCACCTTCTCAGCTCCCTGTGTACTTTGTGGAGGCAATTGCTGCTGGTCAATGTCTCCGCGGAGGAATTGATTATAATTCATTTTAATGAACATCATCTTCTCCACATTTTCTGGATGTAACCTCGTACGCCGATTGCTGACAAGGTGAGCGGCGGCACTAAACACTCTTTCGGAGTACACACTTGTGGGAGGGCAACTTAGGTAGAATAAAGCCAGTTTGTGCAAGGGCCTCCAAATTGCCTCTTTTTCCTGCCAGTATAAGTACGGACTGTGTGACGTGCCTACTTGGATGCGGTCACTCATATAATCCTCCACCATTCTTTCAATGTTGAGAGAATCATATGCAGTGACAGTAGACGACATGTCCGTAATCGTTGTCAGGTCCTTCAGTCCGGACCAGATGTCAGCATCAGCAGTCGCTCCAGACTGCCCTGCATCACCGCCAGCGGGTGGGCTCGGAATTCTGAGCCTTTTCCTCGCACCCCCAGTTGCGGGAGAATGTGAAGGAGGAGATGTTGACAGGTCGCGTTCCGCTTGACTTGACAATTTTCTCACCAGCAGGTCTTTCAACCCCAGCAGACTTGTGTCTGCCGGAAAGAGAGATCCAAGGTAGGTTTTAAATCTAGGATCGAGCACGGTGGCCAAAATGTAGTGCTCTGATTTCAACAGATTGACCACCCGTGAATCCTTGTTAAGCGAATTAAGGGCTCCATCCACAAGTCCCACATGCCTAGCGGAATCGCTCCGTGTTAGCTCCTCCTTCAATGTCTCCAGCTTCTTCTGCAAAAGCCTGATGAGGGGAATGACCTGACTCAGGCTGGCAGTGTCTGAACTGACTTCACGTGTGGCAAGTTCAAAGGGCATCAGAACCTTGCACAACGTTGAAATCATTCTCCACTGCACTTGAGACAGGTGCATTCCACCTCCTATATCGTGCTCAATTGTATAGGCTTGAATGGCCTTTTGCTGCTCCTCCAACCTCTGAAGCATATAGAGGGTTGAATTCCACCTCGTTACCACTTCTTGCTTCAGATGATGGCAGGGCAGGTTCAGTAGTTTTTGGTGGTGCTCCAGTCTTCTGTACGTGGTGCCTGTACGCCGAAAGTGTCCCGCAATTCTTCTGGCCACCGACAGCATCTCTTGCACGCCCCTGTCGTTTTTTAAAAAATTCTGCACCACCAAATTCAAGGTATGTGCAAAACATGGGACGTGCTGGAATTTGCCCATATTTAATGCACACACAATATTGCTGGCGTTGTCCGATGCCACAAATCCACAGGAGAGTCCAATTGGGGTAAGCCATTCTGCGATGATCTTCCTCAGTTGCCGTAAGAGGTTTTCAGCTGTCTGCGTATTCTGGAAAGCGGTGATACAAAGCGTAGCCTGCCTAGGAAAGAGTTGGCGTTTGCGAGATGCTGCTACTGGTGCCGCCGCTGCTGTTCTTGCGGCGGGAGTCCATACATCTACCCAGTGGGCTGTCACAGTCATATAGTCCTGACCCTGCCCTGCTCCACTTGTCCACATGTCCGTGGTTAAGTGGACATTGGGTACAACTGCATTTTTTAGGACACTGGTGAGTCTTTTTCTGACGTCCGTGTACATTCTCGGTATCGCCTGCCTACAGAAGTGGAACCTAGATGGTATTTGGTAACGGGGGCACACTGCCTCAATAAATTGTCTAGTTCCCTGTGAACTAACGGCGGATACCGGACGCACGTCTAACACCAACATAGTTGTCAAGGACTCAGTTATCCGCTTTGCAACAGGATGACTGCTGTGATATTTCATCTTCCTCGCAAAGGACTGTTGGACAGTCAATTGCTTACTGGAAGTAGTACAAGTGGGCTTACGACTTCCCCTCTGGGATGACCATCGACTCCCAGCAGCAACAACAGCAGCGCCAGCAGCAGTAGGCGTTGCACGCAAGGATGCATCGGAGGAATCCCAGGCAGGAGAGGACTCGTCAGAATTGCCAGTGACATGGCCTGCAGGACTATTGGCATTCCTGGGGAAGGAGGAAATTGACACTGAGGGAGTTGGTGGGGTGGATTGCGTGAGCTTGGTTACAAGAGGAAGGGATTTACTGGTCAGTGGACTGCTTCCGCTGTCGGCCCAAGTTTTTGAACTTGTCACTGACTTATTATGAATGCGCTGCAGGTGACGTATAAGGGAGGATGTTCCGAGGTGGTTAACATCCTTACCCCTACTTATTACTGCTTGACAAAGGGAACACACGGCTTGACACCTGTTGTCCGCATTTCTGGTGAAATACTTCCACACCGAAGAGCTGATTTTTTTGGTATTTTCACCAGGCATGTCAACGGCCCTATTCCTCCCACGGACAACAGGTGTCTCCCCGGGTGCCAGACTTAAACAAACCACCTCACCATCAGAATCCTCCTGGTCAATTTCCTCCCCAGCGCCAGCAACACCCATATCCTCCTCATCCTGGTGTACTTCAACACTGACATCTTCAATCTGACTATCAGGAACTGGACTGCGGGTGCTCCTTCCAGCACTTGCAGGGGGCGTGCAAATGGTGGAAGGCGCATGCTCTTCACGTCCAGTGTTGGGAAGGTCAGGCATCGCAACCGACACAATTGGACTCTCCTTGTGGATTTGGGATTTCGAAGAACGCACAGTTCTTTGCGGTGCTACTGCTTTTGCCAGCTTGAGTCTTTTCATTTTTCTAGCGAGAGGCTGAGTGCCTCCATCCTCATGTGAAGCTGAACCACTAGCCATGAACATAGGCCAGGGCCTCAGCCGTTCCTTGCCACTCCGTGTGGTAAATGGCATATTGGCAAGTTTACGCTTCTCCTCCGACAATTTTATTTTAGGTTTTGGAGTCCTTTTTTTACTGATATTTGGTGTTTTGGATTTGACATGCTCTGTACTATGACATTGGGCATCGGCCTTGGCAGACGACGTTGCTGGCATTTCATCGTCTCGGCCATGACTAGTGGCAGCAGCTTCAGCACAAGGTGGAAGTGGATCTTGATCTTTCCCTAATTTTGGAACCTCAACATTTTTGTTCTCCATATTTTAATAGGCACAACTAAAAGGCACCTCAGGTAAACAATGGAGATGGATGGATACTAGTATACAATTATGGATGGACTGCTGAGTGCCGACACAGAGGTAGCTACAGCCGTGGACTACCGTACTGTACTGTGTCTGCTGCTAATATAGACTGGTTGATAAAGAGATGTAGTAGTAGTATGTATGTATAAAGAAGAAAGAAAAAAAAAACCACGGGTAGGTGGTATACAATTATGGACGGACTGCCCAGTGCCGACACAGAGGTAGCTACAGCCATGGACTACCGTACTGTACTGTGTCTGCTGCTAATATAGACTGGTTGATAAAGAGATGTAGTAGTAGTAGTATGTATGTATAAAGAAGAAAGAAAAAAAAACCACGGGTAGGTGGTATACAATTATGGATGGACTGCCGAGTGCCGACACAGAGGTAGCTACAGCCGTGGACTACCGTACTGTACTGTGTCTGCTGCTAATATAGACTGGTTGATAAAGAGATGTAGTAGTAGTATGTATGTATAAAGAAGAAAGAAAAAAAAAACACGGGTAGGTGGTATACAATTATGGACGGACTGCCGAGTGCCGACACAGAGGTAGCTACAGCCGTGAACTACCGTACTGTGTCTGCTGCGACTGGATGATAAATAATGATATAAAAAATATATATATATCACTACTGCAGCCGGACAGGTATATATTATATAATGACGGACCTGCTGGACACTGTCTGTCAGCAGAATGAGTTTTTTATAGAATAAAAAAAAAAACACCACACAAGTGAAGTCACACGACGAGTGTTTAACTTTTTCAGGCAATCACAATATAGTATACTATACTACTAACTATACTGGTGGTCAGTGTGGTCAGGTCACTGGTCAGTCACACTGGCAGTGGCACTCCTGCAGCAAAAGTGTGCACTGTTTAATTTTAATAATAATATGTACTCCTGGCTCCTGCTATAACCTATAACTGGCACTGCAGTGCTCCCCAGTCTCCCCCACAATTATAAGATGTGTGAGCTGAGCACAGTCAGATACGAGTGTTTAACTTTTTCAGGCAATCACAATATAGTATACTATACTACTAACTATACTGGTGGTCAGTGTGGTCAGGTCACTGGTCAGTCACACTGGCAGTGGCACTCCTGCAGCAAAAGTGTGCACTGTTTAATTTTAATAATAATATGTACTCCTGGCTCCTGCTATAACCTATAACTGGCACTGCAGTGCTCCCCAGTCTCCCCCACAATTATAAGATGTGTGAGCTGAGCACAGTCAGATATATACATAGATGATGCAGCACACTGGGCTGAGCAGTGCACACAGATATGGTATGTGACTGAGTCACTGTGTATCATTTTTTTCAGGCAGAGAACGGATATATTAAATAAAACTGCACTGTCTGGTGGTCACTGTGGTCAGTCACTAGTAAACTCTGCACTCTCTACACAGTTCTACAGTACTCCTAATCTCCAGTAAATCAGGTCAATCTCTCTCTCTCTCTCTTCTAATCTAAATGGAGAGGACGCCAGCCACGTCCTCTCCCTATCAATCTCAATGCACGTGTGAAAATGGCGGCGACGCGCGGCTCCTTATATAGAATCCGAGTCTCGCGATAGAATCCGAGCCTCGCGAGAATCCGACAGCGTCATGATGACGTTCGGGCGCGCTCGGGTTAACCGAGCAAGGCGGGAAGATCCGAGTCGCTCGGACCCGTGAAAAAAAACATGAAGTTCGTGCGGGTTCGGATTCAGAGAAACCGAACCCGCTCATCTCTATATAAGAGCCCAACTTTTGGTGATTGGTTGTTTTATGACTAAGCAGTTGCTAGGCAGATCATGTTTCCGGTGGTTTTTTCCTATAGGATCAGAGGGTTGTCCGTCAAGCTTTAAGGGGTTGGTCTCAGGATAGTATATAGGGCAGGGTCATGTGCCTCAGACTTCCTCTTGCCATTTATTGTATGCCCTCCCGCCCTCCCTGATTTAATTTGATTTGTTTTGTTCTCTTCAGTTGGCTATTGACAGCCAGATTGGCGGGAAGTCGCTACCAAACAGCGGTCAAACAGGCATAAGTGGTCATTATGGGGCACCCTCTTTAGAAGGACGGCAGGTGTGTCCTTCTCTTGCGGTTGGACATTTAGACGTTCCCCTGCGGGAACCGAACGTTTGCCAGAGAAAAGAGTGGTGAGGCCAGCACAATGCGGGTTATGCAGGAAGGAGGCGTGGTTTGGGTACTCCCCTCCTTGGTTTGTTGGTTTTCATCTAAGTGACTGGAGCTGGTGTCTGGTAGCGAATTTTCCTTTGCCATCCCCCAATCTAAATTTAACTTTACAATCTAAATTAATTACAATTCAATTACAATTATAGTTTAAAGAGTTGGTCAGCGATCAATAAATATCGTCTGACCTTTAACTCCAGCTACCGTGTCCGTGTCTTTATTTCAGTGTGTGTGTCGTTTTATTTTAGTGATAAGCTAGCTTAAGAAAGGTTTATGTAATCACAATAAAGTTATGGGCGCCTTAGATTAGCTGAAGGCTGCATAAGCCTGAGGCCATATAAGAGCCCAACTTTTGGTGATTGGTTGTTTTATGACTAAGCAGTTGCTAGGCAGATCATGTTTCCGGTGGTTTTTTCCTATAGGATCAGAGGGTTGTCCGTCAAGCTTTAAGGGGTTGGTCTCAGGATAGTATATAGGGCAGGGTCATGTGCCTCAGACTTCCTCTTGCCATTTATTGTATGCCCTCCCTGATTTAATTATATTTGTTTTGTTCTCTTCAGTTGGCTATTGACAGCCAGATTGGCGGGAAGTCGCTACCAAACAGCGGTCAAACAGGCATAAGTGGTCATTGTGGGGCCCCCTCTTTAGAAGGACGGCAGGTGTGTCCTTCTCTTGCGGTTGGACATTTAGACGTTCCCCTTCGGGAACCGAACGTTTGCCAGAGAAAAGAGTGGTGAGGCCAGCACAATGCGGGTTATGCAGGAAGGAGGCGGGGTTTGGGTACTCCCCTCCTTGGTTTGTTGGTTTTCATCTAAGTGACTGGAGCTGGTGTCTGGTAGCGAATTTTCCTTTGCCATCCTCCAATCTAAATTTAACTTTACAATCTAAATTAATTCCAATTCAATTACAATTATAGTTTAAAGAGTTGGTCAGCGATCAATAAATATCGTCTGACCTTTAACTCCAGCTACCGTGTCCGTGTCTTTATTTCAGTGTGTGTGTCATTTTATTTTAGTGATAAGCTAGCTTAAGAAAGGTTTATGTAATCACAATAAAGTTATGGGCGCCTTAGATTAGCTGAAGGCTGCATAAGCCTGAGGCCATATAAGAGCCCAACTTTTGGTGATTGGTTGTTTTATGACTAAGCAGTTGCTAGGCAGATCATGTTTCCGGTGGTTTTTTCCTATAGGATCAGAGGGTTGTCCGTCAAGCTTTAAGGGGTTGGTCTCAGGATAGTATATAGGGCAGGGTCATGTGCCTCAGACTTCCTCTTGCCATTTATTGTAAGCCCTCCCGCCCTCCCTGATTTAATTTGATTTGTTTTGTTCTCTTCAGTTGGCTATTGACAGCCAGATTGGCGGGAAGTCGCTACCAAACAGCGGTCAAACAGGCATAAGTGGTCATTGTGGGGCACCCTCTTTAGAAGGATGGCAGGTGTGTCCTTCTCTTGCGGTTGGACATTTAGACGTTCCCCTGTGGGAACCGAATGTTTGCCAGAGAAAAGAGTGGTGAGGCCAGCACAATGCGGGTTATGCAGGAAGGAGGCGGGGTTTGGGTACTCCCCTCCTTGGTTTGTTGGTTTTCATCTAAGTGACTGGAGCTGGTGTCTGGTAGCGAATTTTCCTTTGCCATACCCCAATCTAAATTTAACTTTGCAATTTAAATTCCAATTCAATTACAATTCTAGTTTAAAGAGTTGGTCAGCGATCAATAAATATCGTCTGACCTTTAACTCCAGCTACCGTGTCCGTGTCTTTATTTCAGTGTGTGTGTCATTTTATTTTAGTGATAAACTAGCTTAAGAAAGGTTTATGTAATCACAATAAAGTTATGGGCGCCTTAGATTAGCTGAAGGCTGCGTAAGCCTGAGGCCATATAAGAGCCCAACTTTTGGTGATTGGTTGTTTTATGACTAAGCAGTTGCTAGGCAGATCATGTTTCCGGTGGTTTTTTCCTATAGGATCAGAGGGTTGCTCGTCAATCTTTAAGGGGTTGGTCTCAGGATAGTATATAGGGCAGGGTCATGTGCCTCAGACTTCCTCTTGCCATTTATTGTATGCCCTCCCGCCCTCCCTGATTTAATTTGATTTGTTTTGTTCTCTTCAGTTGGCTATTGACAGCCAGATTGGTGGGAAGTCGCTACCAAACAGCGGTCAAACAGGCATAAGTGGTCATTGTGGGGCACCCTCTTTAGATGGACGGCAGGTGTGTCCTTCTCTTGCGGTTGGACATTTAGACGTTCCCCTTCGGGAACCGAACGTTTGCCAGAGAAAAGAGTGGTGAGGCCAGCACAATGCGGGTTATGCAGGAAGGAGGCGGGGTTTGGGTACTCCCCTCCTTGGTTTGTTGGTTTTCATCTAAGTGACTGGAGCTGGTGTCTGGTAGCGTATTTTCCTTTGCCATCCTCCAATCTAAATTTAACTTTACAATCTAAATTAATTCCAATTCAATTACAATTATAGTTTAAAGAGTTGGTCAGCGATCAATAAATATCGTCTGACCTTTAACTCCAGCTACCGTGTCCGTGTCTTTATTTCAGTGTGTGTGTCATTTTATTTTAGTGATAAGCTAGCTTAAGAAAGGTTTATGTAATCACAATAAAGTTATGGGCGCCTTAGATTAGCTGAAGGCTGCATAAGCCTGAGGCCATATAAGAGCCCAACTTTTGGTGATTGGTTGTTTTATGACTAAGCAGTTGCTAGGCAGATCATGTTTCCGGTGGTTTTTTCCTATAGGATCAGAGGATTGTCCGTCAAGCTTTAAGGGGTTGGTCTCAGGATAGTATATAGGGCAGGGTCATGTGCCTCAGACTTCCTCTTGCCATTTATTGTATGCCCTCCCGCCCTCCCTAATTTAATTTGATTTGTTTTGTTCTCTTCAGTTGGCTATTGACAGCCAGATTGGCGGGAAGTCGCTACCAAACAGCGGTCAAACAGGCATAAGTGGTCATTGTGGGGCACCCTCTTTAGAAGGACGGCAGGTGTGTCCTTCTCTTGCGGTTGGACATTTAGACGTTCCCCTGCGGGAACCGAACGTTTGCCAGAGAAAAGAGTGGTGAGGCCAGCACAATGCGGGTTATGCAGGAAGGAGGCAGGGTTTGGGTACTCCCCTCCTTGGTTTGTTGGTTTTCATCTAAGTGACTGGAGCTGGTGTCTGGTAGCGAATTTTCCTTTGCCATCCTCCAATCTAAATTTAACTTTACAATCTAAATTAATTCCAATTCAATTACAATTATAGTTTAAAGAGTTGGTCAGCGATCAATAAATATCGTCTGACCTTTAACTCCAGCTACCGTGTCCGTGTCTTTATTTCAGTGTGTGTGTCATTTTATTTTAGTGATAAGCTAGTTTAAGAAAGGTTTATGTAATCACAATAAAGTTATGGGCGCCTTAGATTAGCTGAAGGCTGCATAAGCCTGAGGCCATATAAGAGCCCAACTTTTGGTGATTGGTTGTTTTATGACTAAGCAGTTGCTAGGCAGATCATGTTTCCGGTGGTTTTTTCCTATAGGATCAGAGGGTTGTCCGTCAAGCTTTAAGGGGTTGGTCTCAGGATAGTATATAGGTCAGGGTCATGTGCCTCAGACTTCCTCTTGCCATTTATTGTATGCCCTCCCACCCTCCCTGATTTAATTTGATTTGTTTTGTTCTCTTCAGTTGGCTATTGACAGCCAGATTGGCGGGAAGTCGCTACCAAACAGCGGTCAAACAGGCATAAGTGGTCATTGTGGGGCACCCTCTTTAGAAGGACGGCAGGTGTGTCCTTTTCTTGCGGTTGGACATTTAGACGTTCCCCTGCGGGAACCGAACGTTTGCCAGAGAAAAGAGTGGTGAGGCCAGCACAATGCGGGTTATGCAGGAAGGAGGCAGGGTTTGGGTACTCCCCTCCTTGGTTTGTTGGTTTTCATCTAAGTGACTGGAGCTGGTGTCTGGTAGCGAATTTTCCTTTGCCATCCCCCAATCTAAATTTAACTTTACAATCTAAATTAATTACAATTCAATTACAATTATAGTTTAAAGAGTTGGTCAGCGATCAATAAATATCGTCTGACCTTTAACTCCAGCTACCGTGTCCGTGTCTTTATTTCAGTGTGTGTGTCGTTTTATTTTAGTGATAAGCTAGCTTAAGAAAGGTTTATGTAATCACAATAAAGTTATGGGCGCCTTAGATTAGCTGAAGGCTGCATAAGCCTGATGCCATATAAGAGCCCAACTTTTGGTGATTGGTTGTTTTATGACTAAGCAGTTGCTAGGCAGATCATGTTTCCGGTGGTTTTTTCCTATAGGATCAGAGGGTTGTCCATCAAGCTTTAAGGGGTTGGTCTCAGGATAGTATATAGGGCAGGGTCATGTGCCTCAGACTTCCTCTTGCCATTTATTGTATGCCCTCCCTGATTTAATTATATTTGTTTTGTTCTCTTCAGTTGGCTATTGACAGCCAGATTGGCGGGAAGTCGCTACCAAACAGCGGTCAAACAGGCATAAGTGGTCATTGTGGGGCACCCTCTTTAGAAGGACGGCAGGTGTGTCCTTCTCTTGCGGTTGGACATTTAGACGTTCCCCTTCGGGAACCGAACATTTGCCAGAGAAAAGAGTGGTGAGGCCAGCACAATGCGGGTTATGCAGGAAGGAGGCGGGGTTTGGGTACTCCCCTCCTTGGTTTGTTGGTTTTCATCTAAGTGACTGGAGCTGGTGTCTGGTAGCGAATTTTCCTTTGCCATCCTCCAATCTAAATTTAACTTTACAATCTAAATTAATTCCAATTCAATTACAATTATAGTTTAAAGAGTTGGTCAGCGATCAATAAATATCGTCTGACCTTTAACTCCAGCTACCGTGTCCGTGTCTTTATTTCAGTGTGTGTGTCATTTTATTTTAGTGATAAGCTAGCTTAAGAAAGGTTTATGTAATCACAATAAAGTTATGGGCGCCTTAGATTAGCTGAAGGCTGCATAAGCCTGAGGCCATATAAGAGCCCAACTTTTGGTGATTGGTTGTTTTATGACTAAGCAGTTGCTAGGCAGATCATGTTTCCGGTGGTTTTTTCCTATAGGATCAGAGGGTTGTCCGTCAAGCTTTAAGGGGTTGGTCTCAGGATAGTATATAGGGCAGGGTCATGTGCCTCAGACTTCCTCTTGCCATTTATTGTATGCCCTCCCGCCCTCCCTAATTTAATTTGATTTGTTTTGTTCTCTTCAGTTGGCTATTGACAGCCAGATTGGCGGGAAGTCGCTACCAAACAGCGGTCAAACAGGCATAAGTGGTCATTGTGGGGCACCCTCTTTAGAAGGACGGCAGGTGTGTCCTTCTCTTGCGGTTGGACATTTAGACGTTCCCCTGCGGGAACCGAACATTTGCCAGAGAAAAGAGTGGTGAGGCCAGCACAATGCGGGTTATGCAGGAAGGAGGCAGGGTTTGGGTACTCCCCTCCTTGGTTTGTTGGTTTTCATCTAAGTGACTGGAGCTGGTGTCTGGTAGCGAATTTTCCTTTGCCATCCTCCAATCTAAATTTAACTTTACAATCTAAATTAATTCCAATTCAATTACAATTATAGTTTAAAGAGTTGGTCAGCGATCAATAAATATCGTCTGACCTTTAACTCCAGCTACCGTGTCCGTGTCTTTATTTCAGTGTGTGTGTCATTTTATTTTAGTGATAAGCTAGTTTAAGAAAGGTTTATGTAATCACAATAAAGTTATGGGCGCCTTAGATTAGCTGAAGGCTGCATAAGCCTGAGGCCATATAAGAGCCCAACTTTTGGTGATTGGTTGTTTTATGACTAAGCAGTTGCTAGGCAGATCATGTTTCCTGTGGTTTTTTCCTATAGGATCAGAGGGTTGTCCGTCAAGCTTTAAGGGGTTGGTCTCAGGATAGTATATAGGTCAGGGTCATGTGCCTCAGACTTCCTCTTGCCATTTATTGTATGCCCTCCCACCCTCCCTGATTTAATTTGATTTGTTTTGTTCTCTTCAGTTGGCTATTGACAGCCAGATTGGCGGGAAGTCGCTACCAAACAGCGGTCAAACAGGCATAAGTGGTCATTGTGGGGCACCCTCTTTAGAAGGACGGCAGGTGTGTCCTTCTCTTGCGGTTGGACATTTAGACGTTCCCCTGCGGGAACCGAACGTTTGCCAGAGAAAAGAGTGGTGAGGCCAGCACAATGCGGGTTATGCAGGAAGGAGGCAGGGTTTGGGTACTCCCCTCCTTGGTTTGTTGGTTTTCATCTAAGTGACTGGAGCTGGTGTCTGGTAGCGAATTTTCCTTTGCCATCCCCCAATCTAAATTTAACTTTACAATCTAAATTAATTACAATTCAATTACAATTATAGTTTAAAGAGTTGGTCAGCGATCAATAAATATCGTCTGACCTTTAACTCCAGCTACCGTGTCCGTGTCTTTATTTCAGTGTGTGTGTCGTTTTATTTTAGTGATAAGCTAGCTTAAGAAAGGTTTATGTAATCACAATAAAGTTATGGGCGCCTTAGATTAGCTGAAGGCTGCATAAGCCTGAGGCCATATAAGAGCCCAACTTTTGGTGAATGGTTGTTTTATGACTAAGCAGTTGCTAGGCAGATCATGTTTCCGGTGGTTTTTTCCTATAGGATCAGAGGGTTGTCCGTCAAGCTTTAAGGGGTTGGTCTCAGGATAGTATATAGGGCAGGGTCATGTGCCTCAGACTTCCTCTTGCCATTTATTGTATGCCCTCCCTGATTTAATTATATTTGTTTTGTTCTCTTCAGTTGGCTATTGACAGCCAGATTGGCGGGAAGTCGCTACCAAACAGCGGTCAAACAGGCATAAGTGGTCATTGTGGGGCACCCTCTTTAGAAGGACGGCAGGTGTGTCCTTCTCTTGCGGTTGGACATTTAGACGTTCCCCTTCGGGAACCGAACATTTGCCAGAGAAAAGAGTGGTGAGGCCAGCACAATGCGGGTTATGCAGGAAGGAGGCGGGGTTTGGGTACTCCCCTCCTTGGTTTGTTGGTTTTCATCTAAGTGACTGGAGCTGGTGTCTGGTAGCGAATTTTCCTTTGCCATCCTCCAATCTAAATTTAACTTTACAATCTAAATTAATTCCAATTCAATTACAATTATAGTTTAAAGAGTTTGTCAGCGATCAATAAATATCGTCTGACCTTTAACTCCAGCTACCGTGTCCGTGTCTTTATTTCAGTGTGTGTGTCATTTTATTTTAGTGATAAGCTAGCTTAAGAAAGGTTTATGTAATCACAATAAAGTTATGGGCGCCTTAGATTAGCTGAAGGCTGCATAAGCCTGAGGCCATATAAGAGCCCAACTTTTGGTGATTGGTTGTTTTATGACTAAGCAGTTGCTAGGCAGATCATGTTTCCGGTGGTTTTTTCCTATAGGATCAGAGGGTTGTCCGTCAAGCTTTAAGGGGTTGGTCTCAGGATAGTATATAGGGCAGGGTCATGTGCCTCAGACTTCCTCTTGCCATTTATTGTATGCCCTCCCGCCCTCCCTGATTTAATTTGATTTGTTTTGTTCTCTTCAGTTGGCTATTGACAGCCAGATTGGCGGGAAGTCGCTACCAAACAGCGGTCAAACAGGCATAAGTGGTCATTGTGGGGCACCCTCTTTAGAAGGATGGCAGGTGTGTCCTTCTCTTGCGGTTGGACATTTAGACGTTCCCCTGTAGGAACCGAATGTTTGCCAGAGAAAAGAGTGGTGAGGCCAGCACAATGCGGGTTATGCAGGAAGGAGGCGGGGTTTGGGTACTCCCCTCCTTGGTTTGTTGGTTTTCATCTAAGTGACTGGAGCTGGTGTCTGGTAGCGAATTTTCCTTTGCCATCCTCCAATCTAAATTTAACTTCACAATTTATATTCCAATTCAATTACAATTCTAGTTTAAAGAGTTGGTCAGCGATCAATAAATATCGTCTGACCTTTAACTCCAGCTACCGTGTCCGTGTCTTTATTTCAGTGTGTGTGTCATTTTATTTTAGTGATAAGCTATCTTAAGAAAGGTTTATGTAATCACAATAAAGTTATGGGCGCCTTAGATTAGCTGAAGGCTGCATAAGCCTGAGGCCATATAAGAGCCCAACTTTTGGTGATTGGTTGTTTTATGACTAAGCAGTTGCTAGGCAGATCATGTTTCCGGTGGTTTTTTCCTATAGGATCAGAGGGTTGTCCGTCAAGCTTTAAGGGGTTGGTCTCAGGATAGTATATAGGGCAGGGTCATGTGCCTCAGACTTCCTCTTGCCATTTATTGTATGCCCTCCCTGATTTAATTATATTTGTTTTGTTCTCTTCAGTTGGCTATTGACAGCCAGATTGGCGGGAAGTCGCTACCAAACAGCGGACAAACAGGCATAAGTGGTCATTGTGGGGCACCCTCTTTAGAAGGACGGCAGGTGTGTCCTTCTCTTGCGGTTAGACATTTAGACGTTCCCCTGCGGGAACCGAACGTTTGCCAGAGAAAAGAGTGGTGAGGCCAGCACAATGCGGGTTATGCAGGAAGGAGGCAGGGTTTGGGTACTCCCCTCCTTGGTTGGTGGATTTCATCCAGGTGACTGGAGCTGGTGTCTGGTAGCGAATTTTCCTTTGCCATCCTCCAATCTAAATTTAACTTTACAATCTAAATTAATTCCAATTCAATTACAATTATAGTTTAAAGAGTTGGTCAGCGATCAATAAATATCGTCTGACCTTTAACTCCAGCTACCGTGTCCGTGTCTTTATTTCAGTGTGTGTGTCATTTTATTTTAGTGATAAGCTAGCTTAAGAAAGGTTTATGTAATCACAATAAAGTTATGGGCGCCTTATAGTTACAGTACAATTGTAATGTATATAAATTCCCAGCTGTTGGGATGCCAGTGGTCACATTGCCGACAGTGGCATCCTGACACAGAAGATCCCTACATCCCTACCCTAACCCTTGGGGGAGGGGGGGTGGCGGCTATGGCAAACCCTCCGCGGGGTGTCGGCTACAGCTAACCGTCGGGGGGTGACTGCTCGGGCTAACCACCCCCCCTAGTGCCTAACCATAACCCTTCTCCGGGCTCTCCCCCTCCCCACTGGGCCCTATCCCTGAAACCCAATACTCAACTTCGGGATGTCTGCATTTGGCGATCCAATGCCGATCTCCTGAGTGACGTCAGGATTCCGGTGTTAGTCACATGACCGCTGGCACCCCGACAGCTGGGATGCTGAACACACCTCTTACAATTACATACAACAGTTTCACACACACACACACACACACACACACACACACACACACACACACATATTATATATACACAATGTGCAGCAGTTTTCTGGATAATGCTTTTAGGTTGATTGTCCTTTTTCTAATTAAAGGCTGAAGCTCATGCAGTCAACACCATTCACTGGCGCATTATTTGTGTCCACTTTATATAGTTATTTCGGTATTTCAACAGTGTCCTTTGTTATTATATCTTTTACAGGTGTTCCCAGATCTCTCTCTACCTGACTGACAGCGCAGGTGCAGTTGAGAACCGGGCAATGTATAGGCTGGCAGCAGCCCAAGGACAGCGGCGTGAAGGGCACAGCTTGAGTAAAACAGAGGCGCAGTCTGAGCAGGGTTGCACCAATTGGCATTTCTATAATGGGTGCAGTGTGTGCGGTGCACACGGGCCCCTGAGTGGCCCACACCTCACACACTGCACCCAATTCTCCTATACTTACCTTTCCTGAGTTCATCGTTGAGCGTGTGTGGGCCCCTCTACCGTAGCCGTCGCACCGCTGCTAGCGCACTGAGCACTAGAGACTCTGGCACAGCGCCAGAGTCTACAGCGCATGCGCAGGGCTCCTAAAAAATGGCGCAGCGGCCATTTTTCAGAGTCCTCCGCATGTGCTGTAGACTGTGGCACAGTGCCAGAGTCTCTAGTGCTCAGAGCGCTAGCAGCGGTGCGACGGCTACGGCAGAGGAGGGGGCCACACACGGAGTCTGCACACGGGTCCCCTCTTCTCTAGAGACGCCCCTGGTTGAAACTATTGTACAGAATGCAGCCAGGGCGGAGATGAGAGCCTAGACGTCTGCTTTAGTCAAATGGCCAGGGGGCCCATGTGCACCCGTTATACATAGATCAGTGCCAGCTATAATACACAGTACAACTGGTGGCTTTTCTGATGCATATACAATAGACATAAATATTTATTTTGACAGTCTTCCTATAGGCACTTTGCTTATTGCCTTCTGACTCATAGATCTCCAATGAAAACCCACTTCATTGGTTCCCCAGTATCTACCCAGTGCTAGCCCACAGCTCACAGCATTCCCGCTATCACTATCACTGGGATCTAGGTAGGATTGATAAAGGCCCAGGATGCTAGGCCAGCCAGGAACAGGATGTTGTTTAGTGATACAGTCAGGGTCGGACTGGCCCACAGGGGTACCAGGGAAACCACCGGTAGGCCCCACTGCCTGAGGGCCCACTCCTTCTTCTAGGGATCAGGTTCCAGACTGTGCACTTGTATTATACATGGTACGGTAGATATGTTGCATTACACTGCACAAGACAATTGTGTATTTCAAGGCTCTGTGGAGGCTGGCCACACCCCATTTGTAGGCTGGCCGCACCCCTAAGTATGGGCCCCTATCACTGCATTCCGCCGGTGGGCCCTTCATGCCCCAGTCCGACACTGGATACAGTAGGTTAAGGAATGGGCTCCAGAATGTTCTTTTTGTAACAATTTTCACCAAATACAGTATCTAGAACAGGATTGGTCCTGACATTCTACATCACAGACTGGTGGGCCTATCAGGTTCAGCATAGTTTACAAATCCCTCCTCTGAGGTTCCAGGACACACCCAGTCGTTCCATCTTTGAACCTCAGCCCATTAACTGTAAGAGGATCTTTCTGTGGTTCTGAAATGGGATAGCCGATTGGAATGTGGCTTCCACCACAGGAATGAACAGGGCCGGTTCTAGACCTTGTGGCGCCCAGGGCGAGAGTTTACTTTGACCCCCCCCTCCCCCCCCCCCCCCCCTGAGAAGGCAAAATAAGGTTAGTGCGTGAAGGCAAACGTAAAAATTGGGGCGTGGCTTCATAGGAAAGGGGTGTGGTCAGTTTTGCTCCCTGTAGTTTTGCCCCCTGTAGCATTGGCCACCCTGCAGCTGTGCCCCCTGTAGCTGTTGTGCCCCCAGTAGCTGCGCCCCCATAAGTTGTGGCCCCAATAGTTGTGCCCCCTGCAGCTGTGCCCCCATTAGTTGTGGCCCCAGTAGTTGTGCCCCCCTTAGTGTGCCCCTGCAGCTGTGCCCCCAGTAGTTGTTCCCCCCGTAGTGTGCCCCCTGCAGCTGTGCCCCCATTAGTTGTGCCCCCTGCAGCTGTGCCCCCATTAGTTGTGCCCCCTGCAGCTGTGCCCCCATTAGTTGTGGCCCCAATAGTTGTGCCCCTGCAGCAGTGCCCCCATTAGTTGTATAAAAAATACTTACCAGCCCCGTTCCTGTTCAAAACCACGGCACTGTCTCCGCCGCCGGCGCCACTCCTCTGATCTATGTAAGAGACGTCATGACGTCTCTCCCATAGTGCTGCACAGAAAGGTCCTCTCCGCGAAGGGAAACTAGATGCTACCTCACTGCGCGTCTAGATTCCCTTCGCGGAGAGTACCTTTTCAAACCCGCCGTCGCCATCTTAGTTAGTAGCGGCTCTTGCCACGGCGGCAACGCCCCTGGGACAGCGGCGCCCCGGGCAAAAGTCCTGCTTGCCCGTGGCAAGAGCCGCTACTGGGAATGAAATAGGGAATTTATGTATTTATTTATTTATTTATTTATTGACTATGAGCGCCATTGCCCGGTGATTATTCAATTTATTCAATGAGACATTTTTTCTTTCCCAATGAAATACCATTAAAAAATAAAAAACTGATCTCTTAACAAAAGTGGGAATATGTCCTAACATGAAACTTCTTAAAGATCACATGGACACGTCCGTCGCATCAGGAGCCCACTGGCACAGTGACTATGTGACTGGGAGCGCCTAGACTCGAGTTTGTCTCACTTGCGCACGTTTCGTCTTTACTGCATTTCTGGTGATTGAGACGTACGGATGCATAGGCGGACTCAGGAGGGGTGGGGCACCAAGTCAGTTAGTAAAAGTGTTATTTTATTCAATCAACACAGTTGGCAAAGATCAAGGGAGACTATACAAACATCACACAGTTAGGGCCATGGGGGGAATTGAACTAAGTGATGTCAGAGGATGTAGTTGGCATCCCGTCGGACAGGATCCCAGCGGTCAAATTACTGGCGCCGGAATCCCAATATCTGGCAGAATGCCGACTCCGGAATCCCAAATGTAAGTGTGCCTGGGAGGGTTAGAATTAGGCTGTTGGGGAGGGTTAGGCTGCGGGTAGGAGGGTTTGGCTGCAGAGATGGGGGGTGATGGGGGGTGTTAGGGCTAGAGGGAGGGTTAGGCTGCGGGTTGGAGGGTTTGGCTGCAGATATGGGGGGTGATGGGGGGTGTTAGGGCTAGAGGGAGGGTTAGGCTGCGGGTAGGAGGGTAAGGGTTAGGCTGCAGAGATGGGGGTTGTTAGGGCTAGAGGGAGGGTTAGGCTGTGGGTAGGAGGGTTAGGCTGCAGTGATGGGGGGTGTTAGGTCTAGAGGGAGGGTTAGGCTGCGGTGATGGGGGGTGTTAGGGCTAGAGGGAGGGTTAGGCTGTGGGTAGGAGGGTTAGGCTGCAGAGATGGGGGTGATGGGGGGTGTTAGGGCTAGAGGGACGGTTAGGCTGCGGGTAGGAGAGTTAGGCTGCAGAGATGGGGGGTGTTAGGGCTAGAGGGAGGGTTAGGCTGTGGGTAGGAGGGTTAGGCTGCAGATATGGGGGGTGTTAGGGCTAGAGGGAGGGTTAGGCTGCGGGTAGGAGGGTTAGGCTGCAGAAATGGGGGGTGATGGGGGGTGTTAGGGCTAGAGGGAGGGTTAGGCTGCAGAGATGGGGGTGATGGGGGGTGTTAGGGCTAGAGGGAGGGTTAGGCTGTGGGTAGGAGGGTTAGGCTGCAGAGATGGGGGGTGATGGGGGGTGTTAGGGCTAGAGGGAGGGTTAGGCTGTGGGTAGGAGGGTTAGGCTGCAGAGATGGGGGGTGCTAGGGCTAGAGGCAGGGTTTGGCTGCGGGTAGCAGGGTTAGGCTGCAGAGATGGGGGGTGATGGGGCGTGTTAGGGCTAGAGGGAGGGTTAGGCTGCAGGTAGGAGGGTTAGGCTGCAGAGATGGAGGGTGATGGGGGTGTTAGGGCTAGAGGGAGGGTTAGGCTGCAGGTAGGAGGGTTAGGCTGCAGAGATGGGGTGTGTTAGGGCTAGAGGGAGGGTTAGGCTGTGGGTAGGAGGGTTAGGCTGCAGAGATGGGGGTGATGGGGGTGTTAGGGCTAGAGGAAGGGTTAGGCTGCGGGTAGGAGGGTTAGGCTGCAGAGATGGGGGGTGTTAGGGCTAGAGGGAGGGTTAGGCTGTGGGTAGGAGGGTTAGGCTGCAGAGATGGGGGGGTGTTAGGGCTAGAGGGAGGGTTAGGCTGCGGGTAGGAGGGTTAGGCTGCAGAGATGGGGGGTGATGGGGGGTGTTAGGGCTAGAGGGAGGGTTAGGCTGCAGAGATGGGGGTGATGGGGGGTGTTAGGGCTAGAGGGAGGGTTAGGCTGTGGGTAGGAGGGTTAGGCTGCAGAGATGGGGGGTGATGGGGGGTGTTAGGGCTAGAGGGAGGGTTAGGCTGTGGGTAGGAGGGTTAGGCTGCAGAGATGGGGGGTGCTAGGGCTAGAGGCAGGGTTAGGCTGCAGAGATGGGGGGTGATGGGGGGTGTAAGGGCTAGAGGGAGGGTTAGGCTGTGGGTAGGAGGGTTAGGCTGCAGAGATGGGGGTGATGGGGGGTGTTAGGGCTAGAGGGAGGGTTAGGCTGTGGGTAGGAGGGTTAGGATGCAGAGATGGGGGGTGATGGGGCGTGTTAGGGCTAGAGGGAGGGTTAGGCTGCAGGTAGGAGGGTTAGGCTGCAGAGATGGGGGGTGTTAGGGCTAGAGGGAGGGTTAGGCTGCAGGTAGGAGGGTTAGGCTGCAGAGATGGTGGTGTTAGGGCTAGAGGGAGGGTTAGGCTGTGGGTAGGAGGGTTAGGCTGCAGAGATGGGGGTGATGGGGGGTGATGGGGGGTGATAGGGTTAGAGGAAGGGTTAGGCTGCGGGTAGGAGGGTTAGGCTGCAGAGATGGGGGGTGTTAGGGCTAGAGGGAGGGTTAGGCTGCGGGTAGGAGGGTTAGGCTGCAGAGATGGGGGTGTTAGGGCTAGAGGGAGGGTTAGGCTGTGGGTAGGAGGGTTAGGCTGCAGAGATGGGGGTGATGGGGGGTGTTAGGGCTAGAGGGAGGGTTAGGCTGCGGGTAGGAGGGATAGGCTGCAGAGATGGGGGGTGACGGGGTGTGCTAGGGCTAGAGGGAGGGTTAGGCTGCGGGTGGGAGGGTTAGGGTTTGGCTGCAGAGATGGGGGTGATGGAGGTGTTAGGGCTAGAGGGAGGGTTAGGCTGCGGGTGGGAGGGTAAGGGTTTGGCTGCAGAGATAGGGGGTGATGGGGGGTGTTAGGGCTAGAGGGAGGGTTAGGCTGCGGGTGGGAGGGTAAGGGTTTGGCTGCAGAGATGGGGGGTGATGGGGGGTGTTAGGGCTAGAGGGAGGGTTAGGCTGCGGGTGGGAGGGTAAGGGTTTGGCTGCACAGATGGGGGTGATGGGGGTGTTAGGGCTAGAGGGAGGGTTAGGGTTTGGCTGCAGAGATGGGGGTGATGGGGGGTGTTAGGGCTAGAGGGAGGGTTAGGCTGCGGGTGGGAGGGTAAGGGTTTGGCTGCAGAGATGGGGGTGATGGGGGTGTTAGGGCTAGAGGGAGGGTTAGGGTTTGGCTGCAGAGATGGGGGTGATGGGGGGTGTTAGGGCTAGAGGGAGGGTTAGGCTGCGGGTGGGAGGGTAAGGGTTTGGCTGCAGAGATGGGGGGTGATGGGGGGTGTTAGGGCTAGAGGGAGGGTTAGGCTGTGGGTGGGAGAGTTAGGGTTTGGCTGCAGAGATGGGGGTGATGGGGGGTGTTAGGGCTAGAGGGAGGGTTAGGGTTTGGCTGCAGAGATGGGGGTGATGGGGGGTGTTAGGGCTACAGGGAGGGTTAGGGTTTGGCTGCAGAGATGGGGGTGATGGGGGGTGTTAGAAATAGAGGGAGGGTTAGTTTAGTTGAGCACCCCTGTCGGGATTTTAGGTAGTCGGGATGCCGATATCGGTATTCTGACCGCCGGCATCCTGACTGCCGGTATCCCATACCCAATCTGACTCCTGTAAAATATAGTATTATATCTGATGGGCAGTGATGTCAGTTCTGTAAACTATATTGTTATATATTATGAGCAGTGATGTCAGTCCTGTAATCTATATTTCTATATTTTATGAGCAGTGATGTCAGTCCTGTAAACTGTATTTTTATATTTTATGAGCAGTGATGTCAGTCCTGTAAACTGTATTTTTATATCTTATGAGCAGTGATGTCAGTTCTGTAAACTATATTGTTATATCTTATAAGCAGTGATGTCAGTCCTGTAAACTATATTGTTATATCTTATGAGCAGTGATGTCAGTTCCGTAAAATATATTGTTATATCTTATCAGCAGTGATGTCAGTCCTGTAAACTATATTCTTAAATCTTATGAGCAATGATGTCAGTCATGTAAAGTATATTTGTATAGCTTATGAGCAGTGATGTCAGTCCTGTAAACTATATTGTTATATCTTATGAGCAGTGATGTCAGTTCTGTAAACTATATTGTTATATCTTATGAGCAGTGATGTCAGTCCTGTAAACTATATTCTTAAATCTTATGAGCAGTGATGTCAGTCATGTAAAGCATATTTATATAGCTTATGAGCAGTGATGACAGTCCTGTAAATTGTATTCTTATATCTTATGAGCAGTGATGTCAGTCCTGTAAATATATTCATATCTTATAAGCAGTTATGTTTGTCCTGTAAAATATATTGTTATATCTTATGAGCGGTGATGTCAGTCCTGTTAATTATATTGTTATATCTTATGAGCAGTGATGTCAGTCCTATAAAATATATTGTTATATCTTATGAGCGGTGATGTCAGTCCTGTAAAATATATTGCTATATCTTCTGAGCAGTGATGTCAGTCCTGTAAACTATATTCTTACATCTTCTGAGCAGTGATGTCAGTTCCGTAAAATATATTGTTATATCTTATGAGCAGTGATGTCAGTCCTGTAACTATATTCTTAAATCTTATGAGCAGTGATGTCAGTCCTGTAAACTATATTGTTATATCTTATGAGCAGTGATGTCAGTCCTGTAAACTATATTCTTAAATCTTATGAGCAGTGATGTCAGTCATGTAAAGTACATTTGTATAGCTTATGAGCAGTGATGTCAGTCCTGTAAACTGTATTCTTAGATCTTATGAGCAGTGATGTCAGTCCTGTAAATATATTCTTATATCTTATAAGCAGTTATGTTTGTCCTGTAAAAGATATTGTTATATCTTATGAGCGGTGATGTCAGTCCTGTAAATTATATTGTTATATCTTATGAGCAGTGATGTCAGTCCTGTAAAATATATTGTTATATCTTATGAGCAGTGATGTCAGTTCCGTAAAATATATTGTTATATCTTATGAGCAGTGATGTCAGTCCTGTAAACTATATTCTTAAATCTTATGAGCAGTGATGTCAGTCATGTAAAGCATATTTATATAGCTTATGAGCAGTGATGACAGTCCTGTAAACTGTATTCTTATATCTTATGAGCAGTGATGTCAGTCCTGTAAATATATTCATATCTTATAAGCAGTTATGTTTGTCCTGTAAAATATATTGTTATATCTTATGAGCGGTGATGTCAGTCCTGTTAATTATATTGTTATATCTTATGAGCAGTGATGTCAGTCCTATAAAATATATTGTTATATCTTATGAGCGGTGATGTCAGTCCTGTAAAATATATTGCTATATCTTCTGAGCAGTGATGTCAGTCCTGTAAACTATATTCTTACATCTTCTGAGCAGTGATGTCAGTTCCGTAAAATATATTGTTATATCTTATGAGCAGTGATGTCAGTCCTGTAACTATATTCTTAAATCTTATGAGCAGTGATGTCAGTCCTGTAAACTATATTGTTATATCTTATGAGCAGTGATGTCAGTCCTGTAAACTATATTCTTAAATCTTATGAGCAGTGATGTCAGTCATGTAAAGTATATTTGTATAGCTTATGAGCAGTGATGTCAGTCCTGTAAACTGTATTCTTAGATCTTATGAGCAGTGATGTCAGTCCTGTAAATATATTCTTATATCTTATAAGCAGTTATGTTTGTCCTGTAAAAGATATTGTTATATCTTATGAGCGGTGATGTCAGTCCTGTAAATTATATTGTTATATCTTATGAGCAGTGATGTCAGTCCTGTAAAATATATTGTTATATCTTATGAGCA
The DNA here is from genome assembly GCF_028390025.1 of Pseudophryne corroboree. Classification (NCBI taxonomy): domain Eukaryota; kingdom Metazoa; phylum Chordata; class Amphibia; order Anura; family Myobatrachidae; genus Pseudophryne; species Pseudophryne corroboree. The sequence continues at coordinate 26,332,548 of NC_086448.1, read as the reverse complement.
GTGATGTCAGTTCCGTAAAATATATTGTTATATCTTATGAGCAGTGATGTCAGTCCTGTAAACTATATTCTTACATCTTATGAGCAGTGATGTCAGTTCCGTAAAATATATTGTTATATCTTATGAGCAGTGATGTCAGTCCTGTAAACTATATTCTTAAATCTTATGAGCAGTGATGTCAGTCCTGTAAACTGTATTCTTATATCTTATGAGCAGTGGGGTGTGGTATGGTATGCCGGCGGCCGGGCTCCCGGCGACCAGCATACCGGCGCCGGAATCCCGACCGCCGGCATACCGACAGCGTGGCGAGCGCAAATGAGCCCCTTGCGGGCTCGCTGCTCCCGCCATGCTGCGGGCACGGTTGCGCGCTACGCGCGCCATGCTATTTATTCTCCCTCCAGGGGGGTCGTGGACCCCTAAGAGGGAGAAAAAGTGTTGGTATGCCGGCTGTCGGGATTCTGGCGCCAGTATACTGTGCACCGGGATCCCGACAGCCGGCAAACTGAAGACCACCCGAGCAGTGATGTCAGTCCTGTAAACTGTATTCTTATATATTATGAGCAATGATGTCAGTCCTGTAAACTCTATTCTTATATCTTCTAAGCAGTGATGTTTGTCCTGAAAAATATATTGTTATATCTTATGAGCAGTGATGTCAGTCCTGTAAAATATATTCTTATATTTGAAGGATAGTGATGTCAGTCCTGTAAAATATATTGTTGTATCTGACAGGTACTGATGGCAGTCCTTAACTAATATTATTATACTGTATGTTTGAGATACTGTATGTTGACTAATTTGGTCTGATGTACACATGACAGGTCTATGAGCTGTATAGAAGCATCTTCCTGTGGGGTTTTCTGTTGTGGGAACTACTTGATGACATCTTCTAATGGTGTGCAGGGCCCCCCCAACGTTCCTCCTCCCCCCCCACACAAACACGCGCGCACGCGGTTTGTGGAAGACAATTTGCACATTAACCTACTAATAAACATAAGCAATGAGAAAGTGTCAGAATAATTTATAATGAGTGATAGGAATAACACCTGATCGCACGCTAGTTTTTTTTTGCTGTGCTGCGATCAGGTCCGATCTGCGCATGCGTATGCACCGCAATGCGCAGGCGCATCGTACGGCTGTAAAGCGGATCATTGCTGAGCGATGAATTTAACAAAGAATCCATTCACACAGCCGATCGCAAGGAGATTGACCGGAAGTAGGCATTTGTGGGTGTCAAGTGACCGATTTCTGGGAGTGGTTGGAAAAACGCAGGCGTGTCCAATCGTTTGCAGGGTCGGGTGTCAGACATCAATTCCGGGCCAGAACAGGATGAAGTGATCGCAGTGGCTGAGTAAGTTCTGAGCTACTCAGAAACTGCACAAAACTTTTTGTAGTACTCGGCTGCACAGGCGTTTGCACACTTGCAAAGCAAAAATACACTGCCCTATAGGCGGCGACTATCAGATCGCAGCGCTGCAAAAAATAGCTAGTGAACGATCAGGTCTGAATGACCCCCATAATATGTCACAGTACAGATTATAGCAGTGATGGGGAACCTTCGGCTCTCCAGCTGTTGTTGAACTATACATCCCAGCATGCCCTGCAACAGTTTTAGCATGGCCAAATAACAAAACTGTAGCAAGGCATGCTGGTATGTGTTAACCAACAAATAACAAGTGGCGCTTGACAATCAGATAAATTAAAAAACATTTATTTGTATACAATGTGTAAAAATTACAACAATCTCCCGGGAGAATAAAATAATGGTGTAGATTTCACAGCAATGACAATGTGCACTGTTTTATAACTTCATTATCAATTACTCAAAAAACCATTAGTAATAGGTGAACCTATTTGCACATGCTTATTTGGTAACTGCACCTGGGAGATTTTCAACCGTGTTGGGTTCACTTGGTACACACAAAATTTTGATGGAGAATGTATGTAACTAATAGATATTGTATCTATACAAGAGTCACTTACGGCTAGGTATGCCAGAAGAGATTGCGTGCATCACAGATCCATTGCAGTGAATTGCTGGTTTAAAAGTAAATGAAAGAATTACCTCCGCTGGGCAGGAGCCTGTTCTATCCTTGCTCCCTGGTGTCGTCTCACCAACCCGTCAGAGACGCTGGTATGTGTAGTTTAACAAAAGCTCGAGGGCGGAAGGTTCACCATCCCTGGATTATAGAGTCACAGTAATAGAAACACTGAATTAAACTGACATGCAGGAGGAACATAATCAGGGAACATCGGTGAAGAACTTGCAACATGTGTTCCATGAAGGAAACATGGGGGGTAATTCTGAGTTGATTGCAGCAGCAAGTTTGTTAGCAGTTGGGCAAAACCATGTGCACTGCAGGGGAGGCAGATGTAACATGTGCAGAGAGAGTTAGATTTGGGTGAGTTATTTTGTTTCTGTGCAGGGTAAATACTGGCTGCTTTATTTTTACACTGCAATTTAGATTTCAGTTTGAATACACCCCACCCAAATCCAGGGCCGTCTTAACAGCAGTGTAGGCCCCTGGGCTCAGCGATGCCATCCTCCAGCGGTAGGGGTGGGGGTGCTATCAGCGGCAGCTTTGATGTCCCGCAGGCGGTAGAGGGTGTTCTATCTTCCGCTCAGCATGTAGGACCTGGAGCAGTAATTTCTGCTAGTTACTCCTTACTGCACAAATGGGGCTAAACTGTAGAAGGTGGCATTGTACTGAATGAAGTGGCCCTGGTACATGACTTGCAGGGTGGTAGGGGGTGTTTAATATGTAGGGGAGGGGTCGATAGTAAAGTGGGCTTAATATTTATTATTTTTTGGTGGGAGGGCAGCTTGCTTCACTGCAGATATCTCCAGTTCCTGAAAATATATTTCTTAGCTTTGAATGGGATAAAACACTAGATAGTCCCACCTTTCAGGAGGTACTGGGGACTTGGGGATCAGGGTTCAGGAGCCGGAGCAATTCACCAACGAAAATCTAAAACTGCATATTAGGCGTGTGGAGCTGGAGCAGGGACGGCTGCTTGAAGGCTGATATCTCTAGTTCTGGGCATAGTAGAGACAAGCTGCCAGTGTCCACCGAAAGGGGAGAGTCCCAGATTTTGGATTATACCCTTAGAAAAACTCTAAAGGGCCCTACACACTGGCCGACTAGACTGCACGATATGAACGATCTCGTTCATTAATGAACGAGATACCGTTCATATCGTGCAGTGTGGAGGCTCCAGCGATGAACGATGCGCGGCCCCGCGCTCGTTCATCGCTGGTCCCCCGTCGGCTGTACATGCAGGCCAATATGGACGATCTCGTCCATATTTGCCTGCACTTCAATGCAGCCGGGTCACTGCCCCCCCCCCCCCCCCCGCGCCGCCGGGTCGCTCGTCGGCCGTATCTGCCGTCGGGCAGCTCGGCGGCGGGTCGGCCAGTGTGTAGGGCCTATAAGTCAGACAGAACCCGAGATATCTGGCTGGGAAAAGCAATTAACAGGCTTGGATGGGGACCACTGCTTTCAAGTCAGATATCTCCGGTTCCCCAGGGCCAATTAAAAAAAAGCTGGTACCCCTGGAAAGAGGAGACCCTCAGCTATCAGCCTAGGGCCCTTATACTCCTGGGGCCCTTGGGCAAGAGCCCATTGAGCCCATACGAAAAGATGGCCCTGCCCAAATCTAACTCTCTCTGCACATGTTATATCTGCCCCTCCTGCAGTGCACATGGGGGGTCATTCCGAGTTGTTCGCTCGCAAGCTGCTTTTAGCAGCTCTGCACACGCTAAGCCGCCGCCTACTGGGAGTGAATCTTAGCTTATCAAAATTGCGAACGAAAGATTAGCAAAATAGCGAATAGACACCTCTTAGCAGTTTCTGAGTAGCTCCAGACTTACTCGGCATCTGCGATCAGTTCAGTGCTTGTCGTTCCTGGTTTGACGTCACAAACACACCCAGCGTTCGCCCAGACACTCCTCCGTTTCTCCAGCCACTCCCGCGTTTTTCCCAGAAACGGTAGCGTTTTTTCGCACACACCCATAAAACGGCCTGTTTCCGCCCAGAAACACCCACTTCCTGTCAATCACATTACGATCACCAGAACGAAGAAAAAACCTCGTAATGCCGTGAGTAAAAAACCTAACTGCATAGCAAATTTACTTGGCGCAATCGCACTGCGGACATTGCGCATGCGCATTAGCGACTAATCGCTCCATTGCGAGAAAAAAATAACGAGCGACCAACTCGGAATGACCCCCATGGGGGGTAATTCCAAGTTGATCGCAGCAGGAATTTTGTTAGCAGTTGGGCAAAACCATGTGCACTGCAGGGGAGGCAGATTTAACATGTGCAGAGAAAGTTAGATTTGGGTGTGGGGTGTTCAATCTGCAATCGAAGTTGCAGTGTAAAAATAAAGCAGCCAGTATTTAGCCTGCACAGAAACAAAATAACCCACCCAAATCTAACTCTCTCTGCACATGTTATATCTGCCCCACCTGCAGTGCACATGGTTTTGCCCAACTGCTAACAAAATTTCTGCTGCGATCAACTTGGAATTACCCCCATGGTTTGGCCAATTGCTAACAAAATTGCTGCTGCGATCAACTCAGAATTAGGCCCTTTATGTGGATAGCTCTTCACTTCAAAGCGTGAACATTGGCAGTCACAGTGCATTCACTTGCGCAAACTTTGAGAAGAGCTATTACAGGTCTGCATGAGATATTAATATGCAAATTCTCTGTAGAATTAAAAGGCACTGTCGTCCATTAAATGTATTGTTTTAGCAGTTTTACAATTTTTCTTCTTAGTTTTGTATCATCTCACGGCTCCGCAGTTAATTCAATTGATTTAAATGACGGTCTTTAGCATATAAATAGAAAGCAGAGTGGAAACTGACATATCTGCAAATCCTCCGGATCCAGAAAAAATTGCAATAACAATTTCCTGTCGTTTCCTTTTCACTGTGGTTCGGGAATTTGAATATTCAGTTTTGTGCTAACTAGGGCTTAAAGTATAACAATTAGGCACTAGACATTTGGTGCTTATATGTGCTGAGAAATGAGATCTGTTCATTTAATATGGAATTAACATAGCTGTCAGTGTGTTATACAAAGTTCAGTGTTATACAGGGGGAGATGTATCAAGGCTTGGAAAGAGATAGAATGGTAAAGTTGCCCTAAGCAACCAATCAGCTTCCAATTTTCATTTATCCAGCACAGTCATTGAAATGATTTCTTATTGCTGTTGATATGTACTTAAATGGTTAATCGCTACATGCTGTCTCTTAACTGTGTGTTATTGTGCATGACTCATTTGTCTAAATAACATCACAGGTCTGAGTACATTTTATTCACCATATTTGAAGGTCAAACTGTCTAAACACCAGGTGCAGGACTTGTTTACATGCCTCTATTAACCACTTGCCTTGCATGGTCACATCAGATGCGACCACACCAGGCTGGGCTATCCCTGACATGGTCGCATCTGATGCGACCTGCCAGAAAGCTCACTGTGCGGCTGCAGGAATAGATGCATCATGCAGTTGCCGCAGTCAGAGAGCTCTACGATCCCTCTGCTTCCTGGTTCCCTGCTACCCAATGCTTGCCGTGCTGCCGATCACTGCTGATTGGTTAACCCAGCAGCACACCCCACTTAGCGGCTGCAGACACAAGCAGCCGCAGGGGAAATGTAAAAAAAACCCAGCCCCTCACCTTCGCCAGGAGCTCCGGGGGGCTGCAGAAAGGATCTGATGCTGGGAAACTGAATTCTTGATGGTTGTGATGTTCCGATCATCAATGTTTGTGATGTTCCAACCATCGATGTTTATTCCGTTTGTTTGTTTTCATTAAAAAAAAATATATATTTATTTTTTTAAAGAAAATTGTATTGGACATACTTTTAATATTTTTAACCTAATTCAATCATTAAAAAAACTGATAATTTCAGAGCGTGTTTGAAAAAAAATATTTGTCAGTTAAGTAGTTAAAGGGTCTGCATGTGCACAAGTCTGTTATTGTGCTATTGGAGGACCACAGTGCAGCACAGCTGTACAGTACTTTGGCCAGGAGTGCTTGACACCTTATTGTATTGACCACTGTTTGTGTATCTTTTATAGCCAATAAAATCTACTCTGGTTTGGAATCAGGCAGCATGTGGACTAAACTCCTTACTCACATCCGCTACGCACCTACCGACGTGTAGACATCTGCCAGTAATTGACACATCAAGCAGCAATAAGAAGTTATAAATATCGGATCTGAGACTCAGTATTAATAGTTATGCCCCTTAAAGCGCTGTCTTTTTACCATTCTGCTCTCTGTAGAAAGCCACATTCACGCTGTACTGATTCACGCCCTGCCTAAGTTGGTTAATCATGAACTTTACGTCCTAGGAGCACAGATCTGCAACAATCAACAAGTATGCGCAGTTTCCAGTCTTGTCAGGCAGATATTGATTAGTTCTCAAGCTTCTCCCATGCCGTTAGCACTCAGCCAATTATCTTTAAATGTCAAATCAATCAATGTTCTCTCCAGGTGCAAATAGTTTAAAGTTTCCTGTTTATCTATCCACAGTCATCAGTTGTTTCTCTTCAACGTAAACTGTTTGAGGAGGTAAAAGCTCTGTGTCACTGGGTTCCCAGTAATAAGCATTGAGGGATACCACGCGTTTGGCTTTTAGTTGGTCATGTTTAAGTACAGATGTGTCCTCACTTACTGGGTGTCCATTTGCAATGCTGCGTCAGATGCACGGCGCGACTGAGACGCTCTGAGAAAAGTAGCTTGCCGTGCTTTTTACATTTTTTTCATCTTATGGCCATGTCAATTTTGTATGCAGTGGAGCGATTGTTTGCCACTGAGCATGTGCCGCGATGGTCTTGCAATGATAGCGGCAGAGAGGATTTATTTGCAAAGTGATTGACAGTCGAGGACCATTTGGGGGAGGTAACGGCGGAGTGGTGTCTCAAATGCAGGCGTGCGGCGACCGTTTCTAGGGTGTGTTAAGCCTGCAACTGCAATCCCGTACGCAGTACAAACGTCTTACTTCCTGTGGCCGTGTTGCATCACCATAGGGCTAGTCAGCTGGCCGATGTTTGCCTGATGTGCTTCCGATGCTTGTGTCATTGTACGCATGCAGTGGGCCAGAGACGCCAATGAAGTCTTCACCATCAGGGGCGCTTTACGAAAGGAGGAGGCCGGGTGCAGCCTCTTCCGTACGGGCCCCCTCCTCTCTGCCAGCAGCGCTGGGAGTCTGAGCACTAGAGGGCTCAGACTATACTGCGCATGCGCAGATCTCCGGGAAAATGGTGCGGCGGCCATTTTACCAGTGATTTTTGTACTGTGCATGCGCAGAGCTCCGTGAAAATGGCCGCTGCAACATCTTAACTGAGTTTTAACACCGACGCGGATGTCGGCGTGGGACTCCGGAGGGGTGAGTATTTCGAAAATGGGTGCAGCATATGCAGTGGGGGTCCCCTCTGGACTCGCACCACACACACTGCACCTGTTATACTGTAGATACGCCAGTGTTCAGCATACAGCTCCCGGCAGCTGCGACATATGCATATTATGGCACGGCCGCTGCATACAGCTGGAAATGCATTTGCGTACATCAGTGAATCAGGCCCATTGTCCTGTTGGAGCGGAGTGCGCTCCTGCACTGTATCCTACCGTGTACAGTGACATGTAGGTAGGATGACATCACTGGGGTGCTACTGAGCATGTGCGAACTCCGCCACTGCACGTACTGATGTGTGACTTTTTTGCGCTGCAGCAGCCATTACCATAAATAACAATAACCAGACAGGCACCTCTCCCCGTGCACCAGAGATGCTGTACTGCAACCTTTCCTGCGCAGGAGTTGATATACAGTAACAGATATACAAAGCCACAGATAATGCATTGGCGGCAACTTGAGGAGAAGCCATAGCCGCTGCATTGTACCTTTCTTACACAGGTTCAGTCACTCACAGATGTATAAATGTTGGGCCCAATTCAGACCTGATCATTGCTGTGCGCTTTCACACAGCGTTAGATTATCGATAGACTGCGCATGCGTATGCACCACAATGCGCACGCACATCGCCAACAACAAAAGGCATCGTCAAACAGCGACAAGCTGGTGTGAAAATTTCAATCGCACAGCCATTCGCAGGCTGACTGACAGGAAGAAGCCATTTGGTATCCGGACTCCAGGTCGACAACAAAAAGGTCGACACACCTTAGGTTTAGAGATGAGCGGGTTCGGTTTCTTTGAATCCGAACCCGCACGAACTTCACTTTTTTTTTCACGGGTCCGAGCGACTCGGATCTTCCCGCCTTGCTCGGTTAACCCGAGCGCGCCCCGAACGTCATCATGACGCTGTCGGATTCTCGCGAGACTCGGATTCTATATAAGGAGCCGCGCGTCGCCGCCATTTTCACACGTGCATTGAGATTGATAGGGAGAGGACGTGGCTGGCGTCCTCTCCATTTAGATTAGATTTAGAAGAGAGAGAGAGAGAGAGAGATTGCTGTGATACTGTAGATTAGAAGAGAGTGCAGACAGAGTTTAGTGACTGACGACCACAGTGACCAGTGACCACCAGAGACAGTGCAGTTGTTTGTTTTATTTAATATATCCGTTCTCTGCCTGAAAAAAACGATACACAGTCACACAGTGACTCAGTCTGTGTGCACTGCTCAGCCCAGTGTGCTGCACATCAATGTATTGTATATAAAGCTTATAATTGTGGGGGAGACTGGGGAGCACTGCAGGTTGTTATAGCAGGAGCCAGGAGTACATGATAAATAATATTATATTAAAATTAAACAGTGCACACTTTTGCTGCAGGAGTGCCACTGCCAGTGTGACTAGTGGTGACCAGTGCCTGACCACCAGTATATTAGTAGTATTGTATACTATCTCTTTATCAACCAGTCTATATTAGCAGCAGACACAGTACAGTGCGGTAGTTCACGGCTGTGGCTACCTCTGTGTCGGCACTCGGCAGGCAGTCCGTCCATCCATAATTGTATTATAATATATACCACCTAACCGTGGTTTTTTTTTCATTCTTTATACCGTCGTCATACTAGTTGTTACGAGTATACTACTATCTCTTTATCAACCAGTGTACAGTGCGGTAGTTCACGGCTGTGGCTACCTCTGTGTCGGCACTCGGCAGGCAGTCCGTCCAACCATAATTGTATTATATACCACCTAACCGTGGTTTTTTTTTCATTCTTTATACCGTCGTCATACTAGTTGTTACGAGTATACTACTATCTCTTTATCAACCAGTGTACAGTGCGGTAGTTCACGGCTGTGGCTACCTCTGTGTCGGCACTCGGCAGGCAGTCCGTCCATCCATAATTGTATTATAATATATACCACCTAACCGTGGTTTTTTTTTCATTCTTTATACCGTCGTCATACTAGTTGTTACGAGTATACTACTATCTCTTTATCAACCAGTGTACAGTGCGGTAGTTCACGGCTGTGGCTACCTCTGTGTCGGCACTCGGCAGGCAGTCCGTCCAACCATAATTGTATTATAATATATACCACCTAACCGTGGTTTTTTTTTCATTCTTTATACCGTCGTCATACTAGTTGTTACGAGTATACTACTATCTCTTTATCAACCAGTGTACAGTGCGGTAGTTCATGGCTGTGGCTACCTCTGTGTCGGCACTCGGCAGGCAGTCCGTCCAACCATAATTGTATTATATACCACCTAACCGTGGTTTTTTTTTCATTCTTTATACCGTCGTCATACTAGTTGTTACGAGTATACTACTATCTCTTTATCAACCAGTGTACAGTGCGGTAGTTCACGGCTGTGGCTACCTCTGTGTCGGCACTCGGCAGGCAGTCCGTCCAACCATAATTGTATTATAATATATACCACCTAACCGTGGTTTTTTTTTTCATTCTTTATACCGTCGTCATACTAGTTGTTACGAGTATACTACTATCTCTTTATCAACCAGTGTACAGTGCGGTAGTTCACGGCTGTGGCTACCTCTGTGTCGGCACTCGGCAGGCAATCCGTCCAACCATAATTGTATTATAATATATACCACCTAACCGTGGTTTTTTTTTCATTCTTTATACCGTCGTCATACTAGTTGTTACGAGTATACTACTATCTCTTTATCAACCAGTGTACAGTGCGGTAGTTCACGGCTGTGGCTACCTCTGTGTCGGCACTCGGCAGGCAGTCCGTCCAACCATAATTGTATTATATACCACCTAACCGTGGTTTTTTTTTCATTCTTTATACCGTCGTCATACTAGTTGTTACGAGTATACTACTATCTCTTTATCAACCAGTGTACAGTGCGGTAGTTCACGGCTGTGGCTACCTCTGTGTCGGCACTCGGCAGGCAGTCCGTCCAACCATAATTGTATTATAATATATACCACCTAACCGTGGTTTTTTTTTCATTCTTTATACCGTCGTCATACTAGTTGTTACGAGTATACTACTATCTCTTTATCAACCCGTGTACAGTGCGGTAGTTCACGGCTGTGGCTACCTCTGTGTCGGCACTCGGCAGGCAGTCCGTCCATCCATAATTGTATTATAATATATACCACCTAACCGTGGTTTTTTTTTCATTCTTTATACCGTCGTCATACTAGTTGTTACGAGTATACTACTATCTCTTTATCAACCAGTGTACAGTGCGGTAGTTCACGGCTGTGGCTACCTCTGTGTCGGCACTCGGCAGGCAGTCCGTCCAACCATAATTGTATTATAATATATACCACCTAACCGTGGTTTTTTTTTCATTCTTTATACCGTCGTCATACTAGTTGTTACGAGTATACTACTATCTCTTTATCAACCAGTGTACAGTGCGGTAGTTCACGGCTGTGGCTACCTCTGTGTCGGCACTCGGCAGGCAGTCCGTCCAACCATAATTGTATTATAATATATACCACCTAACCGTGGTTTTTTTTTCATTCTTTATACCGTCGTCATACTAGTTGTTACGAGTATACTACTATCTCTTTATCAACCAGTGTACAGTGCGGTAGTTCACGGCTGTGGCTACCTCTGTGTCGGCACTCGGCAGGCAGTCCGTCCATCCATAATTGTATTATATACCACCTAACCGTGGTTTTTTTATACCACCTAACCGTGGCAGTCCGTCCATAATTGTATACTAGTATCCAATCCATCCATCTCCATTGTTTACCTGAGGTGCCTTTTAGTTCTGCCTATAAAATATGGAGAACAAAAAAGTTGAGGTTCCAAAATTAGGGAAAGATCAAGATCCACTTCCACCTCGTGCTGAAGCTGCTGCCACTAGTCATGGCCGAGACGATGAAATGCCAGCAACGTCGTCTGCCAAGGCCGATGCCCAATGTCATAGTACAGAGCATGTCAAATCCAAAACACCAAATATCAGAAAAAAAAGGACTCCAAAACCTAAAATAAAATTGTCGGAGGAGAAGCGTAAACTTGCCAATATGCCATTTACCACACGGAGTGGCAAGGAACGGCTGAGGCCCTGGCCTATGTTCATGGCTAGTGGTTCAGCTTCACATGAGGATGGAAGCACTCAGCCTCTCGCTAGAAAACTGAAAAGACTCAAGCTGGCAAAAGCACCGCAAAGAACTGTGCGTTCTTTGAAATCCCAAATCCACAAGGAGAGTCCAATTGTGTCGGTTGCGATGCCTGACCTTCCCAACACTGGACGTGAAGAGCATGCGCCTTCCACCATTTGCACGCCCCCTGCAAGTGCTGGAAGGAGCACCCGCAGTCCAGTTCCTGATAGTCAGATTGAAGATGTCAGTGTTGAAGTACACCAGGATGAGGAGGATATGGGTGTTGCTGGCGCTGGGGAGGAAATTGACCAGGAGGATTCTGATGGTGAGGTGGTTTGTTTAAGTCAGGCACCCGGGGAGACACCTGTTGTCCGTGGGAGGAATATGGCCGTTGACATGCCAGGTGAAAATACCAAAAAAATCAGCTCTTCGGTGTGGAGGTATTTCACCAGAAATGCGGACAACAGGTGTCAAGCCGTGTGTTCCCTTTGTCAAGCTGTAATAAGTAGGGGTAAGGACGTTAACCACCTCGGAACATCCTCCCTTATACGTCACCTGCAGCGCATTCATAATAAGTCAGTGACAAGTTCAAAAACTTTGGGTGACAGCGGAAGCAGTCCACTGACCAGTAAATCCCTTCCTCTTGTAACCAAGCTCACGCAAACCACCCCACCAACTCCCTCAGTGTCAATTTCCTCCTTCCCCAGGAATGCCAATAGTCCTGCAGGCCATGTCACTGGCAAGTCTGACGAGTCCTCTCCTGCCTGGGATTCCTCCGATGCATCCTTGCGTGTAACGCCTACTGCTGCTGGCGCTGCTGTTGTTGCCGCTGGGAGTCGATGGTCATCCCAGAGGGGAAGTCGTAAGCCCACTTGTACTACTTCCAGTAAGCAATTGACTGTTCAACAGTCCTTTGCGAGGAAGATGAAATATCACAGCAGTCATCCTACTGCAAAGCGGATAACTGAGGCCTTGGCATCCTGGGTGGTGAGAAACGTGGTTCCGGTATCCATCATTACTGCAGAGCCAACTAGAGACTTGTTGGAGGTACTGTGTCCCCGGTACCAAATACCATCTAGGTTCCATTTCTCTAGGCAGGCGATACCGAAAATGTACACAGACCTCAGAAAAAGAGTCACCAGTGTCCTAAAAAATGCAGCTGTACCCAATGTCCACTTAACCACGGACATGTGGACAAGTGGAGCAGGGCAGGGTCAGGACTATATGACTGTGACAGCCCACTGGGTAGATGTATGGACTCCCGCCGCAAGAACAGCAGCGGCGGCACCAGTAGCAGCATCTCGCAAACGCCAACTCTTTCCTAGGCAGGCTACGCTTTGTATCACCGCTTTCCAGAATACGCACACAGCTGAAAACCTCTTACGGCAACTGAGGAAGATCATCGCGGAATGGCTTACCCCAATTGGACTCTCCTGTGGATTTGTGGCATCGGACAACGCCAGCAATATTGTGTGTGCATTAAATCTGGGCCAATTCCAGCACGTCCCATGTTTTGCACATACCTTGAATTTGGTGGTGCAGAATTTTTTAAAAAACGACAGGGGCGTGCAAGAGATGCTGTCGGTGGCCAGAAGAATTGCGGGACACTTTCGGCGTACAGGCACCACGTACAGAAAACTGGAGCACCACCAAAAACTACTGAACCTGCCCTGCCATCATCTGAAGCAAGAAGTGGTAACGAGGTGGAATTCAACCCTCTATATGCTTCAGAGGTTGGAGGAGCAGCAAAAGGCCATTCAAGCCTATACAATTGAGCACGATATAGGTGGAATGCACCTGTCTCAAGTGCAGTGGAGAATGATTTCAACGTTGTGCAAGGTTCTGATGCCCTTTGAACTTGCCACACGTGAAGTCAGTTCAGACACTGCCAGCCTGAGTCAGGTCATTCCCCTCATCAGGCTTTTGCAGAAGAAGCTGGAGGCATTGAAGGAGGAGCTAACACGGAGCGATTCCGCTAGGCATGTGGGACTTGTGGATGCAGCCCGTTAATTCGCTTAACAAGGATTCACGGGTGGTCAATCTGTTGAAATCAGAGCACTACATTTTGGCCACCGTGCTCGATCCTAGATTTAAAGCCTACCTTGGATCTCTCTTCCGGCAGACACAGGTCTGCTGGGGTTGAAAGACCTGCTGGTGACAAAATTGTCAAGTCAAGCGGAACGCGACCTGTCAACATCTCCTCCTTCACATTCTCCCGCAACTGGGGGTGCGAGGAAAAGGCTCAGAATTCCGAGCCCACCCGCTGGCGGTGATGCAGGGCAGTCTGGAGCGACTGCTGATGCTGACATCTGGTCCGGACTGAAGGACCTGACAACGATTACGGACATGTCGTCTACTGTCACTGCATATGATTCTCTCAACATTGATAGAATGGTGGAGGATTATATGAGTGACCGCATCCAAGTAGGCACGTCACACAGTCCGTACTTATACTGGCAGGAAAAAGAGGCAATTTGGAGGCCCTTGCACAAACTGGCTTTATTCTACCTAAGTTGCCCTCCCACAAGTGTGTACTCCGAAAGAGTGTTTAGTGCCGCCGCTCACCTTGTCAGCAATCGGCGTACGAGGTTACATCCAGAAAATGTGGAGAAGATGATGTTCATTAAAATGAATTATAATCAATTCCTCCGCGTAGACATTGACCAGCAGCAATTGCCTCCACAAAGTACACAGGGAGCTGAGATGGTGGATTCCAGTGGGGACGAATTGATAATCTGTGAGGAGGGGGATGTACACGGTGATATATCGGAGGGTGAAGATGAGGTGGACATCTTGCCTCTGTAGAGCCAGTTTGTGCAAGGAGAGATTAATTGCTTCTTTTTTGGGGGGGGTCCAAACCAACCCGTCATATCAGTCACAGTCGTGTGGCAGACCCTGTCACTGAAATGATGGGTTGGTTAAAGTGTGCATGTCCTGTTTTGTTTATACAACATAAGGGTGGGTGGGAGGGCCCAAGGATAATTCCATCTTGCACCTCTTTTTTCTTTTCTTTTTCTTTGCATCATGTGCTGATTGGGGAGGGTTTTTTGGAAGGGACATCCTGCGTGACACTGCAGTGCCACTCCTAGATGGGCCCGGTGTTTGTGTCGGCCACTAGGGTCGCTAATCTTACTCACACAGCTACCTCATTGCGCCTCTTTTTTTCTTTGCGTCATGTGCTGTTTGGGGAGGGTTTTTTGGAAGGGACATCCTGCGTGACACTGCAGTGCCACTCCTAGATGTGCCCGGTGTTTGTGTCGGCCACTAGGGTCGCTAATCTTACTCACACAGCTACCTCATTGCGCCTCTTTTTTTCTTTGCGTCATGTGCTGTTTGGGGAGGGTTTTTTGGAAGGGACATCCTGCGTGACACTGCAGTGCCACTCCTAGATGTGCCCGGTGTTTGTGTCGGCCACTAGGGTCGCTAATCTTACTCACACAGTCAGCTACCTCATTGCGCCTCTTTTTTTCTTTGCGTCATGTGCTGTTTGGGGAGGGTTTTTTGGAAGGGCCATCCTGCGTGACACTGCAGTGCCACTCCTAGATGGGCCCGGTGTTTGTGTCGGCCACTAGGGTCGCTAATCTTACTCACACAGCTACCTCATTGCGCCTCTTTTTTTCTTTGCGTCATGTGCTGTTTGGGGAGGGTTTTTTGGAAGGGACATCCTGCGTGACACTGCAGTGCCACTCCTAGATGGGCCCGGTGTTTGTGTCGGCCACTAGGGTCGCTTATCTTACTCACACAGCGACCTCGGTGCAAATTTTAGGACTAAAAATAATATTGTGAGGTGTGAGGTATTCAGAATAGACTGAAAATGAGTGTAAATTATGGTTTTTGAGGTTAATAATACTTTGGGATCAAAATGACCCCCAAATTCTATGATTTAAGCTGTTTTTTAGTGTTTTTGGAAAAAAACACCCGAATCCAAAACACACCCGAATCCGACAAAAATAATTCGGTGAGGTTTTGCCAAAACGCGTTCGAACCCAAAACACGGCCGCGGAACCGAACCCAAAACCAAAACACAAAACCCGAAAAATTTCAGGCGCTCATCTCTACTTAGGTTGCCGCCAATTGGTCGACACACCTTAGGTCGACATGGGCACAAGGTCGACAGGAACAAGGTCGACATGGGAAAAGGTCGACATGAGTTTTTCACAATTTTTTTCTTTTTTGGAACCTTTTCATACTTAACGATCCACGTGGACTACGATTGGAACGGTAATCTGTGCCGAGCGAAGTGGAGTGGAGCGAAGGCACCATGCCCAAAGCATGGCGAGCGAAGCGAGCCATGCGAGGGGACACGGTGCACTAATTGGGGTTTCCAGTCACTCTAGGATGAAAACGACACCAAAAAAACATTAAAAACTCATGTCGACCATTTTCCATGTCGACCTTGTTCCTGTCGACCTTTTGTCCATGTTGACCCTTTGTCCATGTCGACCTAAGGTGTGTCGACCAATTGGCGTTGACCTAAGGTGTGTCGACCTTTTTGTTGTTGACCTGGAGTCCCAGACCCAGGCCATTTGTGGGTGGTAACTGGCCGTTTTTTGGGAGTGTCAGGGAAAACGCAGGCATTCCCAAGCGTTTTCAGGGAGGGTGTGTGACGTCAGCTCCGGCCCCGATCAGCCTGTTGTCATCGCGCTGTAGGAGTAGGTCCTGGGCTGCGCACACACTGCACACAGTGGAATAAACATTAGATTGTGAGTAAGGTGGGAACGGATCTGCAGTTGTCCGCTGACTGAGGGACATTTGTAGCTCGGCGTACACATGCGATCGCACATTTGCATGAGGTGAATTTGCACTCCCCTTGAGCGGCGACTATCTGATCGCAAAATTAGCAGCCCAGCGATCCGTCTGAATTAGGCCCGTTGTATACACCATCTGTAATCCAGCACAGAAGTTTTTCTGCGTCTTTCAGTTATGTGAATAAGACGCACATTATATGCTCGGTGCGGCCGAGACGCACGGGACCTGGAGCTCTGAGCGGGGCTATTTGGTGTGACTGAAGCAACAGTAAGGAGGACACCTTTGGAAGGTACATCAAGCACACGTGTGGACTGTGCAGCTATTTCTGTGTACACTACGGGAACTGCACAGAGAGGTGCCAGGTAAAATAGAAAGCTGGGCCATTTACAGGGATTGATGGATCTGTCCCGGGCTACATCTTCCCTTACGCAGCAATGGGACACTCAGGTGACCAGATCCATGAAATCCGCTCTGGTTTCCCTCTGGGCATCTACAGCAATGATATAACTGATAAAGAATCTATAACCTGCGCTTTATAAATGCTGCAGTTCTAGTCCCAACCACAGAAGCACAACCTCACACAGGCTGAGGCAGGTGCAGACAGGTAGAGCCCTTTACACCTGTGATAGACTCCCCCCTGTGTGTAGTTGTGCTGATCTAATGCTCTATTAGGCAATGATTCCTGTTGTCTTGTATCTGAATTTTTGGAATAATAAGAACTGCAAACTACTGTACACAGGAGTAATGACAACAGCGGACTGTCTGTGTGCGGCATCTACTCACCAGAAGGTAGGTGCATAGTCAGGGGCGTAGCCAGAACTTTGTGGGCCCCATAGCAAAATATTGAAGGAAGTCCTGTCCCAATGCTTCTAGAGAGACACTTCTCTGCAGCAGTTGTTAATGTTATGCCCTATAATAATTAGAGATGAGCGCCTGAAATTTTTCGGGTTTTGTGTTTTGGTTTTGGGTTCGGTTCCGCGGCCGTGTTTTGGGTTCGAACGCGTTTTGGCAAAACCTCACCGAATTTTTTTTGTCGGATTCGGGTGTGTTTTGGATTCGGGTGTTTTTTTCAAAAAACACTAAAAAACAGCTTAAATCATAGAATTTGTGGGTCATTTTGATCCCAAAGTATTATTAACCTCAAAAACCATAATTTACACTCATTTTCAGTCTATTCTGAATACCTCACACCTCACAATATTATTTTTAGTCCTAAAATTTGCACCGAGGTCGCTGTGTGAGTAAGATAAGCGACCCTAGTGGCCGACACAAACACCGGGCCCATCTAGGAGTGGCACTGCAGTGTCACGCAGGATGTCCCTTCCAAAAAACCCTCCCCAAACAGCACATGACGCAAAGAAAAAAAGAGGCGCAATGAGGTAGCTGTGTGAGTAAGATTAGCGACCCTAGTGGCCGACACAAACACCGGGCCCATCTAGGAGTGGCACTGCAGTGTCACGCAGGATGTCCCTTCCAAAAAACCCTCCCCAAACAGCACATGACGCAAAGAAAAAAAGAGGCGCAATGAGGTAGCTGTGTGAGTAAGATTAGCGACCCTAGTGGCCGACACAAACACCGGGCCCATCTAGGAGTGGCACTGCAGTGTCACGCAGGATGTCCCTTCCAAAAAACCCTCCCCAAACAGCACATGACGCAAAGAAAAAAAGAGGCGCAATGAGGTAGCTGTGTGAGTAAGATTAGCGACCCTAGTGGCCGACACAAACACCGGGCCCATCTAGGAGTGGCACTGCAGTGTCACGCAGGATGTCCCTTCCAAAAAACCCTCCCCAAACAGCACATGACGCAAAGAAAAAAAGAGGCGCAATGAGGTAGCTGACTGTGTGAGTAAGATTAGCGACCCTAGTGGCCGACACAAACACCGGGCCCATCTAGGAGTGGCACTGCAGTGTCACGCAGGATGTCCCTTCCAAAAAAAACCTCCCCAATCAGCACATGATGCAAAGAAAAAGAAAAGAAAAAAGAGGTGCAAGATGGAATTGTCCTTGGGCCCTCCCACCCACCCTTATGTTGTATAAACAAAACAGGACATGCACACTTTAACCAACCCATCATTTCAGTGACAGGGTCTGCCACACGACTGTGACTGATATGACGGGTTGGTTTGGACCCCCCCCAAAAAAGAAGCAATTAATCTCTCCTTGCACAAACTGGCTCTACAGAGGCAAGATGTCCACCTCATCTTCACCCTCCGATATATCACCGTGTACATCCCCCTCCTCACAGATTATCAATTCGTCCCCACTGGAATCCACCATCTCAGCTCCCTGTGTACTTTGTGGAGGCAATTGCTGCTGGTCAATGTCTACGCGGAGGAATTGATTATAATTCATTTTAATGAACATCATCTTCTCCACATTTTCTGGATGTAACCTCGTACGCCGATTGCTGACAAGGTGAGCGGCGGCACTAAACACTCTTTCGGAGTACACACTTGTGGGAGGGCAACTTAGGTAGAATAAAGCCAGTTTGTGCAAGGGCCTCCAAATTGCCTCTTTTTCCTGCCAGTATAAGTACGGACTGTGTGACGTGCCTACTTGGATGCGGTCACTCATATAATCCTCCACCATTCTATCAATGTTGAGAGAATCATATGCAGTGACAGTAGACGACATGTCCGTAATCGTTGTCAGGTCCTTCAGTCCGGACCAGATGTCAGCATCAGCAGTCGCTCCAGACTGCCCTGCATCACCGCCAGCGGGTGGGCTCGGAATTCTGAGCCTTTTCCTCGCACCCCCAGTTGCGGGAGAATGTGAAGGAGGAGATGTTGACAGGTCGCGTTCCGCTTGACTTGACAATTTTGTCACCAGCAGGTCTTTCAACCCCAGCAGACCTGTGTCTGCCGGAAAGAGAGATCCAAGGTAGGCTTTAAATCTAGGATCGAGCACGGTGGCCAAAATGTAGTGCTCTGATTTCAACAGATTGACCACCCGTGAATCCTTGTTAAGCGAATTAAGGGCTGCATCCACAAGTCCCACATGCCTAGCGGAATCGCTCCCTTTTAGCTCCTTCTTCAATGCCTCCAGCTTCTTCTGCAAAAGCCTGATGAGGGGAATGACCTGACTCAGGCTGGCAGTGTCTGAACTGACTTCACGTGTGGCAAGTTCAAAGGGCATCAGAACCTTGCACAACGTTGAAATCATTCTCCACTGCACTTGAGACAGGTGCATTCCATCTCCTATATCGTGCTCAACTGTATAGGCTTGAATGGCCTTTTGCTGCTCCTCCAACCTCTGAAGCATATAGAGGGTTGAATTCCACCTCGTTACCACTTCTTGCTTCAGATGATGGCAGGGCAGGTTCAGTAGTTTTTGGCGTGCCTACTTGGATGCGGTCACTCATATAATCCTCCACCATTCTATCAATGTTGAGAGAATCATATGCAGTGACAGTAGACGACATGTCCGTAATCGTTGTCAGGTCCTTCAGTCCGGACCAGATGTCAGCATCAGCAGTCGCTCCAGACTGCCCTGCATCACCGCCAGTGTCTGAACTGACTTCACGTGTGGCAAGTTCAAAGGGCATCAGAACCTTGCACAACGTTGAAATCATTCTCCACTGCACTTGAGACAGGTGCATTCCATCTCCTATATCGTGCTCAATTGTATAGGCTTGAATGGCCTTTTGCTGCTCCTCCAACCTCTGAAGCATATAGAGGGTTGAATTCCACCTCGTTACCACTTCTTGCTTCAGATGATGGCAGGGCAGGTTCAGTAGTTTTTGACGTGCCTACTTGGATGCGGTCACTCATATAATCCTCCACCATTCTATCAATGTTGAGAGAATCATATGCAGTGACAGTAGACGACATGTCCGTAATCGTTGTCAGGTCCTTCAGTCCGGACCAGATGTCAGCATCAGCAGTCGCTCCAGACTGCCCTGCATCACCGCCAGCGGGTGGGCTCGGAATTCTGAGCCTTTTCCTCGCACCGCTCCCTTTTAGCTCCTTCTTCAATGCCTCCAGCTTCTTCTGCAAAAGCCTGATGAGGGGAATGACCTGACTCAGGCTGGCAGTGTCTGAACTGACTTCACGTGTGGCAAGTTCAAAGGGCATCAGAACCTTGCACAACGTTGAAATCATTCTCCACTGCACTTGAGACAGGTGCATTCCATCTCCTATATCGTGCTCAATTGTATAGGCTTGAATGGCCTTTTGCTGCTCCTCCAACCTCTGAAGCATATAGAGGGTTGAATTCCACCTCGTTACCACTTCTTGCTTCAGATGATGGCAGGGCAGGTTCAGTAGTTTTTGGCGTGCCTACTTGGATGCGGTCACTCATATAATCCTCCACCATTCTATCAATGTTGAGAGGTTCAGTAGTTTTTGGTGGTGCTCCAGTCTTCTGTACGTGGTGCCTGTACGCCGAAAGTGTCCCGCAATTTTTCTGGCCACCGACAGCATCTCTTGCACGCCCCTGTCGTTTTTTAAAAAATTCTGCACCACCAAATTCAAGGTATGTGCAAAACATGGGACGTGCTGGAATTTGCCCATATTTAATGCACACACAATATTGCTGGCGTTGTCCGATGCCACAAATCCACAGGAGAGTCCAATTGGGGTAAGCCATTCCGCGATGATCTTCCTCAGTTGCCGTAAGAGGTTTTCAGCTGTGTGCGTATTCTGGAAAGCGGTGATACAAAGCGTAGCCTGCCTAGGAAAGAGTTGGCGTTTGCGAGATGCTGCTACTGGTGCCGCCGCTGCTGTTCTTGCGGCGTGAGTCCATACATCTACCCAGTGGGCTGTCACAGTCATATAGTCCTGACCCTGCCCTGCTCCACTTGTCCACATGTCCGTGGTTAAGTGGACATTGGGTACAACTGCATTTTTTAGGAGACTGGTGAGTCTTTTTCTGACGTCCGTGTACATTCTCGGTATCGCCTGCCTAGAGAAGTGGAACCTAGATGGTATTTGGTAACGGGGGCACACTGCCTCAATAAATTGTCTAGTTCCCTGTGAACTAACGGCGGATACCGGACGCACGTCTAACACCAACATAGTTGTCAAGGACTCAGTTATCCGCTTTGCAGTAGGATGACTGCTGTGATATTTCATCTTCCTCGCAAAGGACTGTTGAACAGTCAATTGCTTACTGGAAGTAGTACAAGTGGGCTTACGACTTCCCCTCTGGGATGACCATCGACTCCCAGCGGCAACAACAGCAGCGCCAGCAGCAGTAGGCGTTACACGCAAGGATGCATCGGAGGAATCCCAGGCAGGAGAGGACTCGTCAGACTTGCCAGTGACATGGCCTGCAGGACTATTGGCATTCCTGGGGAAGGAGGAAATTGACACTGAGGGAGTTGGTGGGGTGGTTTGCGTGAGCTTGGTTACAAGAGGAAGGGATTTACTGGTCAGTGGACTGCTTCCGCTGTCACCCAAAGTTTTTGAACTTGTCACTGACTTATTCTGAATGCGCTGCAGGTGACGTATAAGGGAGGATGTTCCGAGGTGGTTAACGTCCTTACCCCTACTTATTACAGCTTGACAAAGGGAACACACGGCTTGACACCTGTTGTCCGCATTTCTGGTGAAATACCTCCACACCGAAGAGCTGATTTTTTTGGTATTTTCACCTGGCATGTCAACGGCCATATTCCTCCCACGGACAACAGGTGTCTCCCCGGGTGCCTGACTTAAACAAACCACCTCACCATCAGAATCCTCCTGGTCAATTTCCTCCCCAGCGCCAGCAACACCCATATCCTCCTCATCCTGGTGTACTTCAACACTGACATCTTCAATCTGACTATCAGGAACTGGACTGCGGGTGCTCCTTCCAGCACTTGCAGGGGGCGTGCAAATGGTGGAAGGCGCATGCTCTTCACGTCCAGTGTTGGGAAGGTCAGGCATCGCAACCGACACAATTGGACTCTCCTTGTGGATTTGGGATTTCAAAGAACGCACAGTTCTTTGCGGTGCTTTTGCCAGCTTGAGTCTTTTCAGTTTTCTAGCGAGAGGCTGAGTGCTTCCATCCTCATGTGAAGCTGAACCACTAGCCATGAACATAGGCCAGGGCCTCAGCCGTTCCTTGCCACTCCGTGTGGTAAATGGCATATTGGCAAGTTTACGCTTCTCCTCCGACAATTTTATTTTAGGTTTTGGAGTCCTTTTTTTACTGATATTTGGTGTTTTGGTTTTGACATGCTCTGTACTATGCCATTGGGCATCGGCCTTGGCAGACGACGTTGCTGGCATTTCATCGTCTCGGCCATGACTAGTGGCAGCAGCTTCAGCACGAGGTGGAAGTGGATCTTGATCTTTCCCTAATTTTGGAACCTCAACATTTTTGTTCTCCATATTTTAATAGGCACAACTAAAAGGCACCTCAGGTAAACAATGGAGATGGATGGATTGGATACTAGTATACAATTATGGACGGGCGGCCGAGTGCCGACACAGAGGTAGCCACAGCCGTGAACTACCGCACTGTACTGTGTCTGCTGCTAATATATAGACTGGTTGATAAAGAGATAGTATACTCGTAACTAGTATGTATGTATAAAGAAAGAAAAAAAAACCACGGTTAGGTGGTATATACAATTATGGACGGGCTGCCGAGTGCCGACACAGAGGTAGCCACAGCCGTGAACTACCGCACTGTACTGTGTCTGCTGCTAATATAGACTGGTTGATAAAGAGATAGTATACTCGTAACTAGTATGTATGTATAAAGAAAGAAAAAAAAAACACGGTTAGGGGGTATATACAATTATGGACGGGCTGCCGAGTGCCGACACAGAGGTAGCCACAGCCGTGAACTACCGCACTGTACTGTGTCTGCTGCTAATATAGACTGGTTGATAAAGAGATAGTATACTCGTAACTAGTATGTATGTATAGAGAAAGAAAAAAAAAACACGGTTAGGTGGTATATACAATTATGGACGGGCTGCCGAGTGCCGACACAGAGGTAGCCACAGCCGTGAACTACCGCACTGTACTGTGTCTGCTGCTAATATATAGACTGGTTGATAAAGAGATAGTATACTCGTAACTAGTATGTATGTATAAAGAAAGAAAAAAAAACCACGGTTAGGTGGTATATACAATTATGGACGGGCTGCCGAGTGCCGACACAGAGGTAGCCACAGCCGTGAACTACCGCACTGTACTGTGTCTGCTGCTAATATATAGACTGGTTGATAAAGAGATAGTATACTCGTAACTAGTATGTATGTATAAAGAAAGAAAAAAAAACCACGGTTAGGTGGTATATACAATTATGGACGGGCTGCCGAGTGCCGACACAGAGGTAGCCACAGCCGTGAACTACCGCACTGTACTGTGTCTGCTGCTAATATATAGACTGGTTGATAAAGAGATAGTATACTCGTAACTAGTATGTATGTATAAAGAAAGAAAAAAAAACCACGGTTAGGTGGTATATACAATTATGGACGGGCTGCCGAGTGCCGACACAGAGGTAGCCACAGCCGTGAACTACCGCACTGTACTGTGTCTGCTGCTAATATAGACTGGTTGATAAAGAGATAGTATACTCGTAACTAGTATGTATGTATAAAGAAAGAAAAAAAAACCACGGTTAGGTGGTATATACAATTATGGACGGGCTGCCGAGTGCCGACACAGAGGTAGCCACAGCCGTGAACTACCGCACTGTACTGTGTCTGCTGCTAATATATAGACTGGTTGATAAAGAGATAGTATACTCGTAACTAGTATGTATGTATAAAGAAAGAAAAAAAAACCACGGTTAGGTGGTATATACAATTATGGACGGGCTGCCGAGTGCCGACACAGAGGTAGCCACAGCCGTGAACTACCGCACTGTACTGTGTCTGCTGCTAATATATAGACTGGTTGATAAAGAGATAGTATACTCGTAACTAGTATGTATGTATAAAGAAAGAAAAAAAAACCACGGTTAGGTGGTATATACAATTATGGACGGGCTGCCGAGTGCCGACACAGAGGTAGCCACAGCCGTGAACTACCGCACTGTACTGTGTCTGCTGCTAATATATAGACTGGTTGATAAAGAGATAGTATACTCGTAACTAGTATGTATGTATAAAGAAAGAAAAAAAAACCACGGTTAGGTGGTATATACAATTATGGACGGGCTGCCGAGTGCCGACACAGAGGTAGCCACAGCCGTGAACTACCGCACTGTACTGTGTCTGCTGCTAATATAGACTGGTTGATAAAGAGATAGTATACTCGTAACTAGTATGTATGTATAAAGAAAGAAAAAAAAACCACGGTTAGGTGGTATATACAATTATGGACGGGCTGCCGAGTGCCGACACAGAGGTAGCCACAGCCGTGAACTACCGCACTGTACTGTGTCTGCTGCTAATATATAGACTGGTTGATAAAGAGATAGTATACTCGTAACTAGTATGTATGTATAAAGAAAGAAAAAAAAACCACGGTTAGGTGGTATATACAATTATGGACGGGCTGCCGAGTGCCGACACAGAGGTAGCCACAGCCGTGAACTACCGCACTGTACTGTGTCTGCTGCTAATATATAGACTGGTTGATAAAGAGATAGTATACTCGTAACTAGTATGTATGTATAAAGAAAGAAAAAAAACTACGGCTAGGTGGTATATACAATTATGGACGGGCTGCCGAGTGCCGACACAGAGGTAGCCACAGCCGTGAACTACCGCACTGTACTGTGTCTGCTGCTAATATATAGACTGGTTGATAAAGAGATAGTATACTCGTAACTAGTATGTATGTATAAAGAAAGAAAAAAAAACCACGGTTAGGTGGTATATACAATTATGGACGGGCTGCCGAGTGCCGACACAGAGGTAGCCACAGCCGTGAACTACCGCACTGTACTGTGTCTGCTGCTAATATATAGACTGGTTGATAAAGAGATAGTATACTCGTAACTAGTATGTATGTATAAAGAAAGAAAAAAAAACCACGGTTAGGTGGTATATACAATTATGGACGGGCTGCCGAGTGCCGACACAGAGGTAGCCACAGCCGTGAACTACCGCACTGTACTGTGTCTGCTGCTAATATATAGACTGGTTGATAAAGAGATAGTATACTCGTAACTAGTATGTATGTATAAAGAAAGAAAAAAAAACCACGGTTAGGTGGTATATACAATTATGGACGGGCTGCCGAGTGCCGACACAGAGGTAGCCACAGCCGTGAACTACCGCACTGTACTGTGTCTGCTGCTAATATATAGACTGGTTGATAAAGAGATAGTATACTCGTAACTAGTATGTATGTATAAAGAAAGAAAAAAAAACCACGGTTAGGTCACTGGTATATACAATTATGGACGGGCTGCCGAGTGCCGACACAGAGGTAGCCACAGCCGTGAACTACCGCACTGTACTGTGTCTGCTGCTAATATAGACTGGTTGATAAAGAGATAGTATACTACTAATATTATATACTGGTGGTCAGGTCACTGGTCACTAGTCACACTGGCAGTGGCACTCCTGCAGCAAAAGTGTGCACTGTTTAATTTTAATATAATATTATGTACTCCTGGCTCCTGCTATAACCTATAACTGGCACTGCAGTAGTGCTCCCCAGTCTCCCCCACAATTATAAGCTGTGTGAGCTGAGCAGTCAGACAGATATATAATATATATAGATGATGCAGCACACTGGCCTGAGCCTGAGCAGTGCACACAGATATGGTATGTATGTGACTGAGTCACTGTGTGCTGTGTATCGCTTTTTTCAGGCAGAGAACGGATTATAAATAAAAGTGGTGGTCACTGGTCACTATCAGCAAAACTCTGCACTGTACACTACTGAGTACTCCTAATGCTCCCCAAAATTAGTAAATCAAGTGTCTCTCTAATCTATTCTAATTCTAAACGGAGAGGACGCCAGCCACGTCCTCTCCCTATCAATCTCAATGCACGTGTGAAAATGGCGGCGACGCGCGGCTCCTTATATAGAATCCGAGTCTCGCGATAGAATCCGAGCCTCGCGAGAATCCGACAGCGTCATGATGACGTTCGGGCGCGCTCGGGTTAACCGAGCAAGGCGGGAAGATCCGAGTCGCTCGGACCCGTGAAAAAAACATGAAGTTCTGGCGGGTTCGGATTCAGAGAAACCGAACCCGCTCATCTCTAATATTATATACTGGTGGTCAGGTCACTGGTCACTAGTCACACTGGCAGTGGCACTCCTGCAGCAAAAGTGTGCACTGTTTAATTTTAATATAATATTATGTACTCCTGGCTCCTGCTATAACCTATAACTGGCACTGCAGTAGTGCTCCCCAGTCTCCCCCACAATTATAAGCTGTGTGAGCTGAGCAGTCAGACAGATATATAATATATATAGATGATGCAGCACACTGGCCTGAGCCTGAGCAGTGCACACAGATATGGTATGTGACTGACTGAGTCACTGTGTGTATCGCTTTTTTCAGGCAGAGAACGGATATATTAAATAAACTGCACTGTGTGTCTGGTGGTCACTCACTATATAATATATTATGTACTCCTGGCTCCTGCTATAACCTATAACTGGCACTGCAGTAGTGCTCCCCAGTCTCCCCCACAATTATAAGCTGTGTGAGCTGAGCAGTCAGACAGATATATATAATATTATATATAGATAATAGATGATGCAGCACACTGGCCTGAGCCTGAGCAGTGCACACAGATATGGTATGTGACTGAGTCACTGTGTGCTGTGTATCGCTTTTTTCAGGCAGAGAACGGATTATAAATAAAAGTGGTGGTCACTGGTCACTATCAGCAAAACTCTGCACTGTACACTACTGAGTACTCCTAATGCTCCCCAAAATTAGTAAATCAAGTGTCTCTCTAATCTATTCTAATTCTAAACGGAGAGGACGCCAGCCACGTCCTCTCCCTATCAATCTCAATGCACGTGTGAAAATGGCGGCGACGCGCGGCTCCTTATATAGAATCCGAGTCTCGCGATAGAATCCGAGCCTCGCGAGAATCCGACAGCGTCATGATGACGTTCGGGCGCGCTCGGGTTAACCGAGCAAGGCGGGAAGATCCGAGTCGCTCGGACCCGTGAAAAAAAACATGAAGTTCTGGCGGGTTCGGATTCAGAGAAACCGAACCCGCTCATCTCTAATAATAATGCCCTAGTTCATTTTCTGAACCATAGTATAGCCTTATTTAATGTTATGCCCCGTAGTAGTGCCCTAGTTTCTATTATGAATCGTATTAGTGATTAAGTTCACCCTATGTCACATTTCAGAGCTGCCAGTACACATTATGCCGCACAGTACCCCCAATTCACATTTAGAGATGAGCGGGTTCGGTTTCTCTGAATCCGAACCCGCCAGAACTTCATGTTTTTTTTCACGGGTCCGAGCGACTCGGATCTTCCCGCCTTGCTCGGTTAACCCGAGCGCGCCCGAACGTCATCATGACGCTGTCGGATTCTCGCGAGGCTCGGATTCTATCGCGAGACTCGGATTCTATATAAGGAGCCGCGCGTCGCCGCCATTTTCACACGTGCATTGAGATTGATAGGGAGAGGACGTGGCTGGCGTCCTCTCCGTTTAGAATAGATTAGAGAGACACTTGATTTACTAATTTTGGGGAGCATTAGGAGTACTCAGTACAGTGCAGAGTTTTGCTGATAGTGACCAGTGACCACCAGTTTTATTTATAATCCGTTCTCTGCCTGAAAAAAGCGATACACAGCACACAGTGACTCAGTCACATACCATATCTGTGTGCACTGCTCAGGCTCAGGCCAGTGTGCTGCATCATCTATTATCTATATATAAATAATATTATATATATCTGTCTGACTGCTCAGCTCACACAGCTTATAATTGTGGGGGAGACTGGGGAGCACTACTGCAGTGCCAGTTATAGGTTATAGCAGGAGCCAGGAGTACATAATATATTATATAGTGAGTGACCACCAGACACACAGTGCAGTTTATTTAATATATCCGTTCTCTGCCTGAAAAAAGCGATACACACAGTGACTCAGTCAGTCACATACCATATCTGTGTGCACTGCTCAGGCTCAGGCCAGTGTGCTGCATCATCTATATATATTATATATCTGTCTGACTGCTCAGCTCACACAGCTTATAATTGTGGGGGAGACTGGGGAGCACTACTGCTAGGTTATAGCAGGAGCCAGGAGTACATAATATTATATTAAAATTAAACAGTGCACACTTTTGCTGCAGGAGTGCCACTGCCAGTGTGACTAGTGACCAGTGACCAGTGACCTGACCACCAGTATATATAATATTAGTAGTATACTATCTCTTTATCAACCAGTCTATATTAGCAGCAGACACAGTACAGTGCGGTAGTTCACGGCTGTGGCTACCTCTGTGTCGGCACTCGGCAGCCCGTCCATAATTGTATATACCACCTAACCGTGGTTTTTTTTTTCTTTCTTTATACATACATACTAGTTACGAGTATACTATCTCTTTATCAACCAGTCTATATATTAGCAGCAGACACAGTACAGTGCGGTAGTTCACGGCTGTGGCTACCTCTGTGTCGGCACTCGGCAGCCCGTCCATAATTGTATATACCACCTAACCGTGGTTTTTTTTTCTTTCTTTATACATACATACTAGTTACGAGTATACTATCTCTTTATCAACCAGTCTATATATTAGCAGCAGACACAGTACAGTGCGGTAGTTCACGGCTGTGGCTACCTCTGTGTCGGCACTCGGCAGCCCGTCCATAATTATATATACCACCTAACCGTGGTTTTTTTTTCTTTCTTTATATATACATACATACTAGTTACGAGTATACTATCTCTTTATCAACCAGTCTATATATTAGCAGCAGACACAGTACAGTGCGGTAGTTCACGGCTGTGGCTACCTCTGTGTCGGCACTCGGCAGCCCGTCCATAATTGTATATAGCACCTAACCGTGGTTTTTTTTTCTTTCTTTATACATACATACTAGTTACGAGTATACTATCTCTTTATCAACCAGTCTATATATTAGCAGCAGACACAGTACAGTGCGGTAGTTCACGGCTGTGGCTACCTCTGTGTCGGCACTCGGCAGCCCGTCCATAATTGTATATACCACCTAACCGTGGTTTTTTTTTCTTTCTTTATACATACATACTAGTTACGAGTATACTATCTCTTTATCAACCAGTCTATATATTAGCAGCAGACACAGTACAGTGCGGTAGTTTCACGGCTGTGGCTACCTCTGTGTCGGCACTCGGCAGCCCGTCCATAATTGTATATACCACCTAACCGTGGTTTTTTTTTTCTTTCTTTATACATACATACTAGTTACGAGTATACTATCTCTTTATCAACCAGTCTATATATTAGCAGCAGACACAGTACAGTGCGGTAGTTCACGGCTGTGGCTACCTCTGTGTCGGCACTCGGCAGCCCGTCCATAATTGTATATACCACCTAACCGTGGTTTTTTTTCTTTCTTTATACATACATACTAGTTACGAGTATACTATCTCTTTATCAACCAGTCTATATTAGCAGCAGACACAGTACAGTGCGGTAGTTCACGGCTGTGGCTACCTCTGTGTCGGCACTCGGCAGCTCGTCCATAATTGTATATACCACCTAACCGTGGTTTTTTTTTCTTTCTTTATACATACATACTAGTTACGAGTATACTATCTCTTTATCAACCAGTCTATATATTAGCAGCAGACACAGTACAGTGCGGTAGTTCACGGCTGTGGCTACCTCTGTGTCGGCACTCGGCAGCCCGTCCATAATTGTATATACCACCTAACCGTGGTTTTTTTTTCTTTCTTTATACATACATACTAGTTACGAGTATACTATCTCTTTATCAACCAGTCTATATATTAGCAGCAGACACAGTACAGTGCGGTAGTTCACGGCTGTGGCTACCTCTGTGTCGGCACTCGGCAGCCCGTCCATAATTGTATATACCACCTAACCGTGGTTTTTTTTTCTTTCTTTATACATACATACTAGTTACGAGTATACTATCTCTTTATCAACCAGTCTATATATTAGCAGCAGACACAGTACAGTGCGGTAGTTCACGGCTGTGGCTACCTCTGTGTCGGCACTCGGCAGCCCGTCCATAATTGTATATACCACCTAACCGTGGTTTTTTTTTCTTTCTTTATACATACATACTAGTTACGAGTATACTATCTCTTTATCAACCAGTCTATATTAGCAGCAGACACAGTACAGTGCGGTAGTTCACGGCTGTGGCTACCTCTGTGTCGGCACTCGGCAGCCCGTCCATAATTGTATATACCACCTAACCGTGGTTTTTTTTTCTTTCTTTATACATACATACTAGTTACGAGTATACTATCTCTTTATCAACCAGTCTATATATTAGCAGCAGACACAGTACAGTGCGGTAGTTCACGGCTGTGGCTACCTCTGTGTCGGCACTCGGCAGCCCGTCCATAATTGTATATACCACCTAACCGTGGTTTTTTTTTCTTTCTTTATACATACATACTAGTTACGAGTATACTATCTCTTTATCAACCAGTCTATATATTAGCAGCAGACACAGTACAGTGCGGTAGTTCACGGCTGTGGCTACCTCTGTGTCGGCACTCGGCAGCCCGTCCATAATTGTATATACCACCTAACCGTGGTTTTTTTTTCTTTCTTTATACATACATACTAGTTACGAGTATACTATCTCTTTATCAACCAGTCTATATATTAGCAGCAGACACAGTACAGTGCGGTAGTTCACGGCTGTGGCTACCTCTGTGTCGGCACTCGGCAGCCCGTCCATAATTGTATATACCACCTAACCGTGTTTTTTTTTTCTTTCTTTATACATACATACTAGTTACGAGTATACTATCTCTTTATCAACCAGTCTATATTAGCAGCAGACACAGTACAGTGCGGTAGTTCACGGCTGTGGCTACCTCTGTGTCGGCACTCGGCAGCCCGTCCATAATTGTATATACCACCTAACCGTGTTTTTTTTTTCTTTCTTTATACATACATACTAGTTACGAGTATACTATCTCTTTATCAACCAGTCTATATTAGCAGCAGACACAGTACAGTGCGGTAGTTCACGGCTGTGGCTACCTCTGTGTCGGCACTCGGCAGCCCGTCCATAATTGTATATACCACCTAACCGTGGTTTTTTTTTCTTTCTTTATACATACATACTAGTTACGAGTATACTATCTCTTTATCAACCAGTCTATATATTAGCAGCAGACACAGTACAGTGCGGTAGTTCACGGCTGTGGCTACCTCTGTGTCGGCACTCGGCCGCCCGTCCATAATTGTATACTAGTATCCAATCCATCCATCTCCATTGTTTACCTGAGGTGCCTTTTAGTTGTGCCTATTAAAATATGGAGAACAAAAATGTTGAGGTTCCAAAATTAGGGAAAGATCAAGATCCACTTCCACCTCGTGCTGAAGCTGCTGCCACTAGTCATGGCCGAGACGATGAAATGCCAGCAACGTCGTCTGCCAAGGCCGATGCCCAATGTCATAGTACAGAGCATGTCAAATCCAAAACACCAAATATCAGTAAAAAAAGGACTCCAAAACCTAAAATAAAATTGTCGGAGGAGAAGCGTAAACTTGCCAATATGCCATTTACCACACGGAGTGGCAAGGAACGGCTGAGGCCCTGGCCTATGTTCATGGCTAGTGGTTCAGCTTCACATGAGGATGGAAGCACTCAGCCTCTCGCTAGAAAAATGAAAAGACTCAAGCTGGCAAAAGCAGCACAGCAAAGAACTGTGCATTCTTCGAAATCCCAAATCCACAAGGAGAGTCCAATTGTGTCGGTTGCGATGCCTGACCTTCCCAACACTGGACGTGAAGAGCATGCGCCTTCCACCATTTGCACGCCCCCTGCAAGTGCTGGAAGGAGCACCCGCAGTCCAGTTCCTGATAGTCAGATTGAAGATGTCAGTGTTGAAGTACACCAGGATGAGGAGGATATGGGTGTTGCTGGCGCTGGGGAGGAAATTGACCAGGAGGATTCTGATGGTGAGGTGGTTTGTTTAAGTCAGGCACCCGGGGAGACACCTGTTGTCCGTGGGAGGAATATGGCCGTTGACATGCCAGGTGAAAATACCAAAAAAATCAGCTCTTCGGTGTGGAGGTATTTCACCAGAAATGCGGACAACAGGTGTCAAGCCGTGTGTTCCCTTTGTCAAGCTGTAATAAGTAGGGGTAAGGACGTTAACCACCTCGGAACATCCTCCCTTATACGTCACCTGCAGCGCATTCATAATAAGTCAGTGACAAGTTCAAAAACTTTGGGTGACAGCGGAAGCAGTCCACTGACCAGTAAATCCCTTCCTCTTGTAACCAAGCTCACGCAAACCACCCCACCAACTCCCTCAGTGTCAATTTCCTCCTTCCCCAGGAATGCCAATAGTCCTGCAGGCCATGTCACTGGCAATTCTGACGAGTCCTCTCCTGCCTGGGATTCCTCCGATGCATCCTTGCGTGTAACGCCTACTGCTGCTGGCGCTGCTGTTGTTGCCGCTGGGAGTCGATGGTCATCCCAGAGGGGAAGTCGTAAGCCCACTTGTACTACTTCCAGTAAGCAATTGACTGTTCAACAGTCCTTTGCGAGGAAGATGAAATATCACAGCAGTCATCCTACTGCAAAGCGGATAACTGAGTCCTTGACAACTATGTTGGTGTTAGACGTGCGTCCGGTATCCGCCGTTAGTTCACAGGGAACTAGACAATTTATTGAGGCAGTGTGCCCCCGTTACCAAATACCATCTAGGTTCCACTTCTCTAGGCAGGCGATACCGAGAATGTACACGGACGTCAGAAAAAGACTCACCAGTGTCCTAAAAAACGCAGTTGTACCCAATGTCCACTTAACCACGGACATGTGGACAAGTGGAGCAGGGCAGGGTCAGGACTATATGACTGTGACAGCCCACTGGGTAGATGTATGGACTCCCGCCGCAAGAACAGCAGCGGCGGCACCAGTAGCAGCATCTCGCAAACGCCAACTCTTTCCTAGGCAGGCTACGCTTTGTATCACCGCTTTCCAGAATACGCACACAGCTGAAAACCTCTTACGGCAACTGAGGAAGATCATCGCGGAATGGCTTACCCCAATTGGACTCTCCTGTGGATTTGTGGCATCGGACAACGCCAGCAATATTGTGTGTGCATTAAATATGGGCAAATTCCAGCACGTCCCATGTTTTGCACATACCTTGAATTTGGTGGTGCAGAATTTTTTAAAAAACGACAGGGGCGTGCAAGAGATGCTGTCGGTGGCCAGAAAAATTGCGGGACACTTTCGGCGTACAGGCACCACGTACAGAAGACTGGAGCACCACCAAAAACTACTGAACCTGCCCTGCCATCATCTGAAGCAAGAAGTGGTAACGAGGTGGAATTCAACCCTCTATATGCTTCAGAGGTTGGAGGAGCAGCAAAAGGCCATTCAAGCCTATACAATTGAGCACGATATAGTAGGTGGAATGCACCTGTCTCAAGTGCAGTGGAGAATGATTTCAACGTTGTGCAAGGTTCTGATGCCCTTTGAACTTGCCACACGTGAAGTCAGTTCAGACACTGCCAGCCTGAGTCAGGTCATTCCCCTCATCAGGCTTTTGCAGAAGAAGCTGGAGGCATTGAAGAAGGAGCTAAAAGGGAGCGATTCCGCTAGGCATGTGGGACTTGTGGATGCAGCCCTTAATTCGCTTAACAAGGATTCACGGGTGGTCAATCTGTTGAAATCAGAGCACTACATTTTGGCCACCGTGCTCGATCCTAGATTTAAAGCCTACCTTGGATCTCTCTTTCCGGCAGACACAGGTCTGCTGGGGTTGAAAGACCTGCTGGTGACAAAATTGTCAAGTCAAGCGGAACGCGACCTGTCAACATCTCCTCCTTCACATTCTCCCGCAACTGGGGGTGCGAGGAAAAGGCTCAGAATTCCGAGCCCACCCGCTGGCGGTGATGCAGGGCAGTCTGGAGCGACTGCTGATGCTGACATCTGGTCCGGACTGAAGGACCTGACAACGATTACGGACATGTCGTCTACTGTCACTGCATATGATTCTCTCAACATTGATAGAATGGTGGAGGATTATATGAGTGACCGCATCCAAGTAGGCACGTCACACAGTCCGTACTTATACTGGCAGGAAAAAGAGGCAATTTGGAGGCCCTTGCACAAACTGGCTTTATTCTACCTAAGTTGCCCTCCCACAAGTGTGTACTCCGAAAGAGTGTTTAGTGCCGCCGCTCACCTTGTCAGCAATCGGCGTACGAGGTTACATCCAGAAAATGTGGAGAAGATGATGTTCATTAAAATGAATTATAATCAATTCCTCCGCGGAGACATTGACCAGCAGCAATTGCCTCCACAAAGTACACAGGGAGCTGAGATGGTGGATTCCAGTGGGGACGAATTGATAATCTGTGAGGAGGGGGATGTACACGGTGATATATCGGAGGGTGAAGATGAGGTGGACATCTTGCCTCTGTAGAGCCAGTTTGTGCAAGGAGAGATTAATTGCTTCTTTTTTGGGGGGGGTCCAAACCAACCCGTCATATCAGTCACAGTCGTGTGGCAGACCCTGTCACTGAAATGATGGGTTGGTTAAAGTGTGCATGTCCTGTTTTGTTTATACAACATAAGGGTGGGTGGGAGGGCCCAAGGACAATTCCATCTTGCACCTCTTTTTTCTTTTCTTTTTCTTTGCATCATGTGCTGATTGGGGAGGGTTTTTTGGAAGGGACATCCTGCGTGACACTGCAGTGCCACTCCTAGATGGGCCCGGTGTTTGTGTCGGCCACTAGGGTCGCTAATCTTACTCACACAGTCAGCTACCTCATTGCGCCTCTTTTTTTCTTTGCGTCATGTGCTGTTTGGGGAGGGTTTTTTGGAAGGGCCATCCTGCGTGACACTGCAGTGCCACTCCTAGATGGGCCCGGTGTTTGTGTCGGCCACTAGGGTCGCTAATCTTACTCACACAGCTACCTCATTGCGCCTCTTTTTTTCTTTGCGTCATGTGCTGTTTGGGGAGGGTTTTTTGGAAGGGACATCCTGCGTGACACTGCAGTGCCACTCCTAGATGGGCCCGGTGTTTGTGTCGGCCACTAGGGTCGCTAATCTTACTCACACAGCTACCTCATTGCGCCTCTTTTTTTCTTTGCGTCATGTGCTGTTTGGGGAGGGTTTTTTGGAAGGGCCATCCTGCGTGACACTGCAGTGCCACTCCTAGATGGGCCCGGTGTTTGTGTCGGCCACTAGGGTCGCTAATCTTACTCACACAGCTACCTCATTGCGCCTCTTTTTTTCTTTGCGTCATGTGCTGTTTGGGGAGGGTTTTTTGGAAGGGACATCCTGCGTGACACTGCAGTGCCACTCCTAGATGGGCCCGGTGTTTGTGTCGGCCACTAGGGTCGCTAATCTTACTCACACAGCTACCTCATTGCGCCTCTT
The DNA here is from genome assembly GCF_028390025.1 of Pseudophryne corroboree. NCBI lineage: Eukaryota > Metazoa > Chordata > Amphibia > Anura > Myobatrachidae > Pseudophryne > Pseudophryne corroboree. The sequence continues at coordinate 26,296,870 of NC_086448.1, read as the reverse complement.
TTTTTCTTTGCGTCATGTGCTGTTTGGGGAGGGTTTTTTGGAAGGGCCATCCTGCGTGACACTGCAGTGCCACTCCTAGATGGGCCCGGTGTTTGTGTCGGCCACTAGGGTCGCTAATCTTACTCACACAGCTACCTCATTGCGCCTCTTTTTTTCTTTGCGTCATGTGCTGTTTGGGGAGGGTTTTTTGGAAGGGACATCCTGCGTGACACTGCAGTGCCACTCCTAGATGGGCCCGGTGTTTGTGTCGGCCACTAGGGTCGCTTATCTTACTCACACAGCGACCTCGGTGCAAATTTTAGGACTAAAAATAATATTGTGAGGTGTGAGGTATTCAGAATAGACTGAAAATGAGTGTAAATTATGGTTTTTGAGGTTAATAATACTTTGGGATCAAAATGACCCCCAAATTCTAAGATTTAAGCTGTTTTTTAGTGTTTTTTGAAAAAAACACCCGAATCCAAAACACACCCGAATCCGACAAAAAAAATTCGGTGAGGTTTTGCCAAAACGCGTTCGAACCCAAAACACGGCCGCGGAACCGAACCCAAAACCAAAACACAAAACCCGAAAAATTTCAGGCGCTCATCTCTATTCACATTATGATATATAGTGCTCCCCATTCATATTGTGCCATATTACAGTGCCCCGGTACATATTATATAACATTAAAATGCCCTCCAGTTCATTTTATACCACACTACAATGAGCAGGTCCAGGGGCATACCTAGATATATTGCAGGCCCCAAGGAAAAAGTTTAAAAGGACCCCTACGTACCACTTAATGGCAAAAAATTTATATAACACATGTAACTGTGACAGGGAAGGTGGCCCCTCTCAGCTCTGGGCCCCATAGCAGCTGCACTCCCTGCACCTATGGTAGCTGCACCCTTTATATAACACATGTAACTGTGACAGGGAAGGTGGCCCCTCTCAGCTCTGGGCCCCATAGCAGCTGCACTCCCTGCACCTATGGTAGCTACACCCTGTATATAACACATGTAACTGTGACAGGGAAGGTGGCCCCTCTCAGCTCTGGGCCCCATAGCAGCTGCACTCCCTGCACCTATGGTAGCTACACCCTGTATATAACACATGTAACTGTGACAGGGAAGGTGGCCCCTCTCAGCTCTGGCCCCATAGCAGCTGCACTCCCTGCACCTATGGTAGCTACACCCTGTATATAACACATGTAACTGTGACAGGGAAGGTGGCCCCTCTCAGCTCTGGGCCCCATAGCAGCTGCACTGCCTGCACCTATGGTAGCTACACCCTTTATATAACCCATGTAACTGTGACAGGGAAGGTGGCCCCTCTCACCTCTGGCCCCATAGCAGCAGCACTCCCTGCAACTATGGTAGCTACACCCTGTATATAACCCATGTAACTGTGACAGGGAAGGTGGCCCCTCCCAGCTCTGTGCCCCATAGCAGCTGCACTCCCTGCACCTATGGTAGCTACACCCTGTATATAACACATGTAACTGTGACAGGGAAGGTGGCCCCTCCCAGCTCTGTACCCCATAGCAGCTGCACTCCCTGCACCTATGGTAGCTACACCCTGTATATAACACATGTAACTGTGACAGGGAAGGTGGGCCCCTCCCAGCTCTGGGCCCCATAGCAGCTGCACTCCCTGCACCTATGGTAGCTACACCATGTATATAACACATGTAACTGTGACAGGGAAGGTGGGCCCCTCCCAGCTCTGGGCCCCATAGCAGCTGCACTCCCTGCACCTATGGTAGCTACACCCTGTATATAACACATGTAACTGTGACAGGGAAGGTGGCCCCTCCCAGCTCTGTGCCCCATAGCAGCTGCACACCCTGCTCCTATGGTAGCTACACCCTGTATATAACACATGTAACTGTGACAGGGAAGGTGGCCCCTCTCAGCTCTGGGCCCCATAGCAGCTGCACTCCCTGCACCTATGGTAGCTACACCCTGTATATAACACATGTAACTGTGACAGGGAAGGTGGCCCGTCTCAGCTCTGGGCTCCATAGCAGCTGCACTCCCTGCACCTATGGTAGCTACACCCTGTATATAACCCATGTAACTGTGACAGGGAAGGTGGCCCCTCTCTGCTCTGGGCCCCATAGCAGCTGCACTCCCTGCACCTATGGTAGCTACACCCTGTATATAACACATGTAACTGTGACAGGGAAGGTGGCCCCTCTCAGCTCTGGGCCCCATAGCAGCTGCACTCCCTGCACCTATGGTAGCTACACCCTGTATATAACACATGTATCTGTGACAGGGAAGGTGGCCCCTCTCAGCTCTGGGCCCCATAGCAGCGGCACTCCCTGCACCTATGGTAGCTACACCCTGTATATAACACATGTAACTGTGACAGGGAAGGTGGCCCCTCTCAGCTCTGGCCCCATAGCAGCTGCACTCCCTGCACCTATGGTAGCTACACCCTGTATATAACACATGTAACTGTGACAGGGAAGGTGGCCCCTCTCAGCTCTGGGCCCCATAGCAGCTGCACTCCCTGCACCTATGGTAGCTACACCCTGTATATAACACATGTATCTGTGACAGGGAAGGTGGCCCCTCTCCGCTCTTGGCCCCATAGCAGCTGCACTCCCTGCACCTATGGTAGCTACACCCTGTATATAACACATGTAACTGTGACAGGGAAGGTGGCCCCTCTCAGCTCTGGGCCCCATAGCAGCTGCACTCCCTGCACCTATGGTAGCTACACCCAGTATATAACACATGTAACTGTGACAGGTAAGGTGGCCCCTCTCAGCTCTGGGCCCCATAGCAGCAGCACTCCCTGCACCTATGGTAGCTACACCCTGTATATAACACATGTAACTGTGACAGGGAAGGTGGCCCCTCTCACCTCTGGCCCCATAGCAGCTGCACTCCCTGCAACTATGGTAGCTACACCCTGTATATAACACATGTAACTGTGACAGGGAAGGTGGCCCCTCTCAGCTCTGGGCCCCATAGCAGCTGTATTACCTGCACCTATGGTAGCTACACCCTGTATATAACACATGTAACTGTGACAGGGAAGGTGGGCCCTCTCAGCTCTGGGCACCTGTAATCCAGACAGGTGTGTGGGCGGAGACTCTGCAGAAGTGAGCTGTGTGTGCAAAGAGCAGGTTGTGAGGAGGTGAGCTCTAGCTGCACAGAGTTTTACATAGGGAGTTTCCCTGCTGGCTTCCCCGGGTGGGATAGATCTCCCCGGGGAAAAGAGCTCCCTGAATATGGACTGCATCCATAGCACTGAAAGTGCTACGACAGTACACTCTGGAGCCATAGCAAAAGGCAGCCAGCCAGTGGCAGAAGTGGCCAGTTGTTCCATTAATGCGGACTCCCCCAAACTGCAGGAGGGTGCTCCTCTGAGTGAAGGTGTAACTCAGGGTGGAGTGGCAGCAGCTGTTGCCAGCCTGACTGTTAGTGAAGCGGGGTGGGGTCCCGGCCTTTGGATGCTGGGGAGAATGTGCCGGCATCCCCGGGAGATACAGAGGAGGAGATGGAGACGTTTGAAAATTACACTATTAAAGAACTGCAGCGTGAAAGCCTGTCTCTGAACAATAAAATTACAAGTAAAAAGAAGAAACGGAACTCATGCTATAAATGGGAGCGGACAATTTTGAAAGAAGAGCTTCTTGTGCTAACATCTGCCCTTGAAAGGGTTAAAGCTCAACTGGCAGTGAAGCGGTTACAGGAGAAAAACAAAGCAAAAAGTGACTTACCTGTTGTATCCTGTGAGTCTGTGGTTAAAGATAATCAAGAAATGGAGGTCTGTCAATCGGACAGACAAAGTTCTGTTGCGGAGGTACCGGTGGCTGCGGAGATTGGATGTGGGGAGGCGTCTCCCCAAAATTCAGCAGTGATGCAGGCAGGAAAGGGTGCACAGGATACTGAGGTGGCAGGTGCAGCAGTAATTGCTGCTGAACTTGCTGGGCCGACGCCCCTGCTGTGTGAACCTTCTACTGCTGGTGCAGCAGCTGAAAGTGAAGGTCTGGAAGTGGAGCTTTCTGACTTCCAGCTAAGGATGGATATTATTGGCGCGGAAATCTTGTTGGCGGCAAGGGCGGAAAAGAGCACTGAGGCAGGCACCTCTGGGGCGACTTTGGGTGCAGGTAGGTGTTCGGTACCGAATGGCAAACCAGGGGTTAATGCCCAAGAAGTGCAGTCTCTTTCTTCCACAGGTACAGAACAGCAGCACCAGCGAACAGCACAAGGAATGCCAATTTTGCATAAGAATAAACTGTCATCCGGTGAACAACAGATCATTGAGACTGTATATGGACAGATGCTGGTGCCGGAAAGAGCTCAAGTGGCAGCTCAGTTATTGCATAAAGAGCAAGTAAGATTGAATCAGGGGTCTGGGGAAGGTAATGCAATATCTGTACCATTGGATGATGTCAATAAGCAACCAGTCCCAGGTACTATTTCCTATGCTAACATGGTTAATGCTAAGCCAGGTATAAGTGCTAATATTTTCCAATCAAATGTGGGATCAGGTCAGGTGGGGAAGAGGAGAAATTTAATTTAATTTAAATGGCTGGGAAAAGGTGTATCACCTTCCAAAGAAGTTTTCCTGCAAATGATCTTTAGTTTGGGGTTCCGTGCAACTGACCTATACGCCTGTATCGATCCAGTAAAAACTGCAGATTTCGATCTGAGTTTATTTCATATCAGGGGCTTCAAGCTTTTTGGATAAAATGGCAGGCGTATAGGTCATCTAAGCCATATGATGCATATAAGGCAGTGCTGGTTACAAAACAGGATAAGGTGAAGGTGAATATTTTGGTGAGGAATGAATCCATTCCTGTGCAAGATATTAAATACTGGTTAACAAGGTTTTGTGATGTGGAATCAGATTTGATAAAGGTTGGCTTTACCATGGGAGTGTGGGGAGGAGCGTGGGCTGCAATGGTAAAATTAAGGAATACAGACAGGGGATTTGCACATATTCCTTCTGCTGCCTATATTGGTAGAGATCGTATACAATGTTTTTACCAGCGGCAACCAAGAACATGTTTCCGTTGTGGGGACTTCCGCCACTTAAGTAGCGATTGTACTGTGACTAAATGTACTTTATGTTGTAAACTAGGACATACTTCTAAGGAATGTAATAATGTTACGTGCAATCTGTGCGGGGAGGAGGGTCATCCCTACAGCAGATGCCCCTGGGCAGAACACAATATGGAGGAGGATGTGCCAACTTGGGGAAAGAAAGATGGTCAGAATCAGGCATTTCAGTGGGTAGCAGGTAAGGAAGCAGCAGGTCAGGAGAGAAATCAGAAGACTGTGAATAAGGAGGTAACATCTGTTGTGGTAGTGGAAAATCCTACAGTAGTGGATAAAAATGATTCCTTTCAAGAAGTAAAGAAAAGTAGTAAGAAAAAGAGAAAGGGGGAGGAAGCACAAGTGAGTTTAAGTAACCGGTTTGACGTTTTAACTTCAGATGAGGAGAATGAAGGGGAAATTATTAGAAATGGGGGAGAGCCCATTTTAGTTCCCAAGGTGAACAGACGCAGAGCAAGGAAAGTGGTAGTAAGCCCTAAGGTAAGCGTGGTGCAGGGCAAAAAGAGTAAGGAAAATAAAAAGAATATTAGAAAGAGACAGGCAGCGGAAATAGAATCTGATGTGGAAATACAGGACAGTCTGGAAAGGGACCCAGTTGGCACAGAGCTGGTTAAAGAAAGTGTGGAAAGTATGGGGGAAGAAAGTGACCTAAGTGATGTGGAATTAAGTGGTGGTGGGAAAAAATTAGAATCATCTAGGTCAGTAATAGATCCAAGTATTCCACTGGAAGATAAGGTACTGGGTGATCAGTGCCTTGAAATTAAGTCTGCTTGTGAACCACCAGACCAAGGACCCCCTCCTAGTGAGGACTCTGGGAAAATGGTGGTTAAGAAGGGTAGAGTCACTTCCAAGAAGGTGACTAGTCAGAATGCTAGATCCTCTAGGAGGGTCTCAGAAAGGTTTGTAAGGGAAAAGTGAGCAGGGTCCTGCTTCTATAACCCAAAGAAACATGGATCCCCAACCCATACGATGAGCCACCATTAATGTGGCTTCCGTAGTTTCTGAGCGAGCTCATTATATGGCCTTTGATTTTTTCAATACAGTTGAGATTGATATTTTGTTTTTGCAAGAGACCAGAATTAGTAGGTTGGACATCCTCCACAAGGCGAAAAGGGAGTGGAGGCGTGGGCCTTCCTACTGGTCTCTTGCGGCCGAGCCGTACAGTGGGGTGGCAGTGCTTTTTACTGGTATGGTAACCGTGCACAGGGTTATAGAACTACAGGCAGGTAGATGTATGATTTTAGATGTCAACCTAAGGGGACATGACCTGAGGCTCATTAATATCTATGGGCCACAGTCAAAGTGGGACAGGAAATGTCTCTTCAGGGAGATAAAACCGTTCCTGTTTACGGCTCAGCAGATTATCTTTGGTGGTGATTTCAACACCATTATTAGGCCAAAAGACATGGGAGGTTCAAAGACAGCCCTTGGCTATTACTCTAATTTTTTAGTTAGTATGATTAGACAGGCAGGTTTGGTGGATGTGCACGTTCGCCATTCTCCAGACCTCACAGGTTACACTTTCTTTAGTGGTAGTCATAGATCTAGGATAGATAGGTTTTTTGTTAAAGAGACCTCAAAAACTTTGCCTCCAGAGGTAAAGCCAGTAGAGTTCTCTGATCACGTTTTTCTCTCTGTCATTTTGAATGCTTCAGTAGCTGCTCAGAAGGGGCGGGGCCTATGGCGACTGAATTCTGAGCTCCTAAAGGATGAAAAGATTAGACAATCCCTTAGAGACTTCTTTCAATCTCAGGAAACACTTTTGGAGGCTGGATGGAGTAGATCTGAGTGGTGGGAAGAGAATTCGGAGATTCTTCAAGAGGTTGGTAGCAAAAAAGAACTTGATAAAGCAAAATATCTACCAGAGTTAGAGAAGGAAATTAGATTTCTTGATTTCTGAGTGTGGAGATAGTGGGGAAATCTCCCGAGTGAAGGCTCAGATGAAGGAATATCGGTATAACCAGCTGGATTCTTTAATTTTGGAAAGGGATTTTGGCAAATACCACTCGCCTGATCCTTACCAGAATTGTGGAAGATCAGTTGAGATGAAGGAGGTGAGTGGTCTTTATGACAAACAGGGTGTTCTTCGTGAGGATAAGGAAGGCATCTTGGGAGTCATTAGATCTTATTACTCCGATCTTTTGTCTGAGCAGCCACTTATCAGAGAAAGGATGGAAACATTTCTGAGGGAGACGCCTGGACTTTCTAATCCAGATGCCTCGATTGAAACTTTGGGTAGGAATGTGACGGCAGAGGAAGTTAAGATGACAATTTATAAGTTAAATTGTAAGAAAACCACAGGCCCAGATGGTTTAACATCTGAGTTTTATAAAGTATTTGCGGACCTCTTAATTCCTTGCCTAGTAGAAGTATATAATGAGTGCCTGGGTGAGGGAACCCTCCCTCCTTCTATGAGGATATCTGCCCTCATATTACTGTCCAAGGGGAAAGATCCATCTCGTATTGAGAACTGGCGCCCCATTGCCCTTCTCAATACAGATAGGAAGATTTTGGCAAAGGTACTCTTCAACAGGTTGTCAGAGTTTTCAGAACAACTGCTTTCCCCATCTCAGCATTGTACGGTGAAGGGCCGAAGCACATTTAGTGCTGTCCTTGGTGTCCAGGAAGCCATAGAGTGGTGCCGTGCTGAGAAATGGGGAAAATACTTGCTGGCATTGGATCAGTCTAAGGCTTTTGACCGAGTAAATCATGAGTACTTATGGGCTCTACTTGAAAGGTATGGTTTTCCAGTCAGGGTGGTGAATTGGCTCAGAATAATATACAGTCAGGCCGAGAACTTCCCGCTTGTTAATGGTTGGGTGGGTCCTACTTTTGAGGTGAGCTCTGGAGTTCGTCAGGGTTGTCCCCTGAGCCCCCTCCTTTATGTATTCGCGATTGACCCCTTCATAAGAACAGTAGAGAACTGTACGGTGGGAGGGGTGCAGCTGAGCCCAGGGTTCCCTTTTAAGGTGGTGGCTTACGCAGATGATGTCACAGTGGTTCTGTCATCAGTGGCAGAGGCACATGACGTTGTAGAGCTCATCTGTGAATACTCTGTAGCCTCGTCCTCTAGGGTAAACCAAGAGAAGTGTGAATCTTTCTGGATTGGGGAAGAGGGGAAAGAGTTTTCCCTTCTGGACAGCCTCCCCCGGGCCATTCCTCAGATAAAGATTCTAGGTATTTGTTTTGACCATGGTGATTATGCCACTCTAAATTGGGTGAGGTGTCTGGAGAATGCTGCCAAGAAAGTGGAGAGCTGGAAGAGATGTAAATTCTCTTTCAGGGAAAGGGTGGACTTGTGCAAAACTTACCTGATCCCGTTATTTTTATATGTCAGCTATGTGTGCTTTTTGCCTCAGTCTTTATGGGTCAGATTGAACTCCTTGTTTTTCCTTTTATTTTGGGGAAACAGGATGAATCTAATCAAGAGAGGTATTACTTACAAGTCGAGGAAAGACGGAGGGGCTGGCATGATCAACCCTGTAGTCTTTTTTGTTACAACCTTTTTAAAACTTAACCTTGGGAGTTTATTGTTAGAAACTCCTCCTCGATGGGTAAGTGGATTGGAGGTCTCGGTGTCCCCCTTCCTCAAACTTTGGTTAGGTGGTGGCCAAGTGAAGAATCCTCAAATTCGGAAAGGGTATCTTCAGATCTGTGTTGTTCAGAGCTTGAAGGTGACAAATCGTTGGGGTCTGGAAGTGGGTGAAGTCAAAAGCCTTTCCAGGAAGGAGTTGGGGGAGAGGATTTTGCGAACCCATTTTCATGTTCCGCTGTCACTAAGGGATTGCTCAAGTGATGTCGCTTCTGCTGGATTAGCTCTCATAAATTCAGAGAGGATACCGTTGAAGTTTAGAGACATTGCTTGGCTTTCTTTCCGTGGGAAGCTTTACGTAAAGGGGAACATGATGTGGAGAAATGCCAATGATCGTGGTTGTCCACGGGAGGAATGTCTAGGGGAGGTGGAGACAATGGACCATTTCTTGATCAAGTGCCCCTTTAATGTAACAGTTTACAAGAGAGTTTCAGGAGCTTTGGGTATCCCGTGTCTTTCGGGGCTTAGTTACCCAGAGTGGGCTTATGGAGCATTCAAAAGATATGGTGTATTTAATTTGACCACAATTTATTTAGTCAGTTTAGCAGTTAGATATCACACTTGGATGGCATGGTGTCAGGTTTCCCTAAGAACTAAAATCCTTCCTTGTGAAGTGGTGGTGGATTTAATTCTGCACGAGGTGGAGCGGATGATGGTTCTAGACAGGGAAAGGGTGGATGCTGTCAGGTGGTCCAATTGGTGAGGCCACCTGAAACCACCTTGAGTGGGTGGCCGAAATCCTTTTTCAAAGTCTAGCTGGTACTTTTTCTATCCTTCCACATCCCGTAGATTTTTGTGATTATGATTATTTTAAGGAACAGGTTTTGCATAGGTCTAAAAAGCTTTGCTCAGTTTTCGATAATAATATGAAGTTGTGGGTTGTTGTTGTTGTTGTTGTTTTGTGTACATTAGAGATGAGCGCCTGAAATTTTTCGGGTTTTGTGTTTTGGTTTTGGGTTCGGTTCCGCGGCCGTGTTTTGGGTTCGACTGCGTTTTGGCAAAACCTCACCGAATTTTTTTTGTCGGATTCGGGTGTGTTTTGGATTCGGGTGTTTTTTTCAAAAAACCCTAAAAAACAGCTTAAATCATAGAATTTGGGGGTCATTTTGATCCCATATTATTATTAACCTCAAAAACCATAATTTCCACTCATTTTCAGTCTATTCTGAATACCTCACACCTCACAATATTATTTTTAGTCCTAAAATTTGCACCGAGGTCGCTGGATGACTAAGCTAAGCGACCCTAGTGGCCGACACAAACACCTGGCCCATCTAGGAGTGGCACTGCAGTGTCACGCAGGATGTCCCTTCCAAAAAACCCTCCCCAATCAGCACATGACGCAAAGAAAAAAAGAGGCGCAATGAGGTAGCTGTGTGAGTAAGATTAGCGACCCTAGTGGCCGACACAAACACCGGGCCCATTTAGGAGTGGCACTGCAGTGTCACGCAGGATGTCCCTTCCAAAAAACCCTCCCCAATCAGCACATATAGACATATAGCTAATATAGACTGGTTGATAAAGAGATGTCGTAGTATGTATGTATAAAGAAGAAAGAAAAAAAAACCACGGTTAGGTGGTATACAATTATGGACGGACTGCCGAGTGCCGACACAGAGGTAGCCACAGCCGTGAACTACCGTACTGTACTGTGTCTGCTGCTAATATAGACTGGTTGATAAAGAGATGTCGTAGTATGTATGTATAAAGAAGAAAGAAAAAAAAACCACGGGTAGGTGGTATACAATTATGGACGGACTGCCGAGTGCCGACACAGAGGTAGCCACAGCCGTGAACTACCGTACTGTACTGTGTCTGCTGCTAATATAGACTGGTTGATAAAGAGATGTCGTAGTATGTACGTATAAAGAAGAAAAAAAAAAACCACGGTTAGGTGGTATACAATTATGGACGGACTGCCGAGTGCCGACACAGAGGTAGCCACAGCCGTGAACTACCGTACTGTACTGTGTCTGCTGCTAATATAGACTGGTTGATAAAGAGATGTCGTAGTATGTACGTATAAAGAAGAAAGAAAAAAAAACCACGGTTAGGTGGTATACAATTATGGACGGACTGCCGAGTGCCGACACAGAGGTAGCCACAGCCGTGAACTACCGTACTGTACTGTGTCTGCTGCTAATATAGACTGGTTGATAAAGAGATGTCGTAGTATGTACGTATAAAGAAGAAAGAAAAAAAAACCACGGTTAGGTGGTATACAATTATGGACGGACTGCCGAGTGCCAACACAGAGGTAGCCACAGCCGTGAACTACCGTACTGTACTGTGTCTGCTGCTAATATAGACTGGTTGATAAAGAGATGTCGTAGTATGTACGTATAAAGAAGAAAGAAAAAAAAAACCACGGTTAGGTGGTATACAATTATGGACGGACTGCCGAGTGCCGACACAGAGGTAGCCACAGCCGTGAACTACCGTACTGTACTGTGTCTGCTGCTAATATAGACTGGTTGATAAAGAGATGTCGTAGTATGTATGTATAAAGAAGAAAGAAAAAAAAACCACGGTTAGGTGGTATACAATTATGGACGGACTGCCGAGTGCCGACACAGAGGTAGCCACAGCCGTGAACTACCGTACTGTACTGTGTCTGCTGCTAATATAGACTGGTTGATAAAGAGATGTCGTAGTATGTATGTATAAAGAAGAAAGAAAAAAAAACCACGGTTAGGTGGTATACAATTATGGACGGACTGCCGAGTGCCGACACAGAGGTAGCCACAGCCGTGAACTACCGTACTGTACTGTGTCTGCTGCTTATATAGACTGGTTGATAAAGAGATGTCGTAGTATGTATGTATAAAGAAGAAAGAAAAAAAAACCACGGTTAGGTGGTATACAATTATGGACGGACTGCCGAGTGCCGACACAGAGGTAGCTACAGCCGTGAACTACCGTACTGTGTCTGCTGCGACTGGATGATAAATAATGATATAAAAAATATATATATATATCACTACTGCAGCCGGACAGGTATATATATTATATAATGACGGACCTGCTGGACACTGTCTGTCAGCAGAATGAGTTTTTTATAGAATAAAAAAAAAAACACCACACAAGTGAAGTCACACGACGAGTGTTTAACTTTTTCAGGCAATCACAATATAGTATACTACTAACTATACTGGTGGTCAGTGTGGTCAGGTCACTGGTCAGTCACACTGGCAGTGGCACTCCTGCAGCAAAAGTGTGCACTGTTTAATTAATTTTAATATAATATGTACTCCTGGCTCCTGCTATAACCTATAACTGGCACTGCAGTGCTCCCCAGTCTCCCCCACAATTATAAGCTGTGTGAGCTGAGCACAGTCAGATATATAATATATACATAGATGATGCAGCACACTGGGCTGAGCAGTGCACACAGATATGGTATGTGACTGTCTTGTACTCCTGGCTCCTGCTATAACCTATAACTGGCACTGCAGTGCTCCCCAGTCTCCCCCACAATTATAAGCTGTGTGAGCTGAGCACAGTCAGATATATAATATATACATAGATGATGCAGCACACTGGGCTGAGCAGTGCACACAGATATGGTATGTGACTGAGTCACTGTGTGTATCGTTTTTTTCAGGCAGAGAACGGATATATTAAATAAAACTGCACTGTCTGGTGGTCACTGTGGTCAGTCACTAGTAAACTCTGCACTCTCTTCTACAGTACTCCTAAGCTCCAGTAAATCAGGTCAATCTCTCTCTCTCTCTCCTAATCTAAATCACTGTACTCCCTAACAGCTGCTCCCCGTCCCCAATCCTCCCCACAATTATAACTAAGTCACTCAGTCTTTACTCTTTTCTACTATAACGGAGAGGACGCCAGCCACGTCCTCTCCCTATCAATCTCAATGCACGTGTGAAAATGGCGGCTACGCGCGGCTCCTTATATAGAATCCGAGTCTCGCGAGAATCCGACAGCGTCATGATGACGTTCGGGCGCGCTCGGGTTAACCGAGCAAGGCGGGAAGATCCGAGTCGCTCGGACCCGTGAAAAAAAACATGAAGTTCGTGCGGGTTCGGATTCAGAGAAACCGAACCCGCTCATCTCTAGTGTACATATTTCTTTACTTTGATGATATGTTTTGGTATATTGCGGATTGCATTTAGTTTATGTTGTATTATGTATCATGATGTGATATATTATTTATATATTTATTAATTTATTTAATTTATTTATTGTATTATATTGTAAATATTGTAATATAAGTTGCAAGTTCAATAAATGGGAGCATTCCCTCTCAGCTCTGGGCCCCATAGCAGCTGTATTCCCTGCACCTATGGTAGCTACACCCTGTATATAACACATGTAACTGTGACAGGGAAGGTGGCTCCTCTCAGCTCTGGGCCCATAGCAGCTGCACACCCTGCACCTATGGTAGCTACACCCTGTATATAACACATGTAACTGTGACAGGGAAGGTGGCCCCTCTCAGCTCTGGGCCCCATAGCAGCTGCACTCCCTGCACCTATGGTAGCTACACCCTGTATATAACACATGTAAATGTGACAGGGAAGGTGGCACCTCTCAGCTCTGGGCCCCATAGCAGCTGCACTCCCTGCACCTATGGTAGCTACACCCTGTATATAACACATGTAACTGTGACAGGGAAGGTGGCTCCTCTCAGCTCTGGGCCCCATAGCAGCTGCACTCCCTGCACCTATGGTAGCTACACCCTGTATATAACACATGTAACTGTGACAGGGAAGGTGGCCCCTCTCAGCTCTGGGCCCCATAGCAGCTGCACTCCCTGCACCTATGGTAGCTACACCCTGTATATAACACATGTAAATGTGACAGGGAAGGTGGCACCTCTCAGCTCTGGGCCCCATAGCAGCTGCACTGCATGTAACCGCAGTGAGAACAGCTGTCTCCAGCACCATCTGCATCTGCTCCAGCACCATCCATGGTGCAGGAAATCCTACTGAAATCTGAGGATCTCTGCATATGTTCTATTATATCCCCCATGCTTCTTCTAGGTGCACACCATTGCAGCCCTGGCAGCAGTGCATAGCACTTACTTAGAGACATATTTATTACTTATTGGGTTCTAGACCCAATAATGATCATTTCCTAAGGAATGAAAGATTGCATGGATATATTAAAATACACGCGCAGTGACAGGGACCTCCAGCCTGAGAAGCTGATGATGCTGCCCTCACCTCCCATGGTAAGAAGCATCTGGGGTGGTGATTGCTGCTCCCTTGGGTGGAGGCGTGCATCCTGGGGCACCACCTGGTCATGCAGATACTGAACATAAAGATTGATATAACCTGATAACAGCTGTTTGGGCGCCGTGGCACACGGGCTGTGGGTGTGTGTGGAACTACATAGCTTGGTACTTTAGGCACTTTTCATATTCTGGTTTTGATGTGGTCAGATGTCCAGTGCATTGCAGTAAATGTGCAGACCTCTGTTCCGGTAATTGTTCTTACTCTATCCCTAACCCTAATTCTTACCCCTAACCCTCCTCCTAATGCTTAACCTTAACCTCCCCCCAGTACACCCTAACCTTCCCCCACAGCTTAACCCTCCCCCTAGTGCCTAACCCTACCACCCTTCACAGTGCAGCCTAACCCTCCCCCGCAGCTTAACCCTCCCCCTAGTGCCTAACCATACCCCCCCACAGTGCAGACTAACCCTCCCCCACAGCATAACCCTCCCCCTAGTGCCTAACCTTAACCCCCCCAGTGCAGCCTAACCCTTCCCTGCAGCTTAACCCTCCCCCTAGTGCCTAACCCTACCACCCTCCACAGTGCAGCCTAACCCTCCCCCTAATGCCTAACCATACCCCCCCAGTGCAGCCTAACCTTCCCCCACAGCTTAACCCTCCCCCTAGTGCCTAACCCTACCACCCTTCACAGTGCAGCCTAACCCACCCCCGCAGCTTAACCCTCCCCCTAGTGCCTAACCATACCCCCCCACAGTGCAGACTAACCCTCCCCCACAGCATAACCCTCCCCCTAATGCCTAACCATACCCCCCCAGTGCAGCCTAACCTTCCCCCACAGCTTAACCCTCCCCCTAGTGCCTAACCCTACCCCTCCCAGTGCAGCCTAACCGTAACCCCCCCAGTGCAGCCTAACCCTCCCCGTCAGCTTAACCCTCCCCCTAGTGCCTAACCCTAACCCCTCCCAGTGCAACCTAACCGTAACCCCCCCAGTGCAGCCTAACCCTCCCCGTCAGCTTAACCCTCCCCCTAGTGCCTAACCCTAACCCCCCCAGTGCAGCCTAACCGTTACCCCCCCAGTGCAGTTTAACCCTCCCCCACAGCTTAACCCTACCCCTAGTGCCTAACCTTAACCCCCCCAGTGCAGCTTAATCCTCCCCCACATCTTAATCCCTCCCCATAGTGCCTAACCTTAACCCCCACAGCTTAACCCTCAGCCTAGTTCCTAATCTTAACCCCCCCCCCAGTGCAGCCTAACTCTTCTCCACAGCTTAACCCTACCCCTAGTGCCTATCCCTACCCCTCCAGTTCCTAACCTCCCCGCTAGTGCCTAACCCTAACCTCCTCCAGTGCAGCCTAACCTCCCCCCAAAGGCTTAACTCTCCACCTAGTGCCTAACCCCGCCCCCCATGCAGCCTAACCTTTCCCCACAGCTTAACCCCCCCCTAGTGCCTAACCCTAAACCCCCCTTCCCACAAACACACGCACACACACACACCTCCACAGTTTAACCCTAATATCCCCCTAGTGGCTAACCATAACCTTCCCGTCCTGCCGACTAACCTTTATGTCAACATTCTGAGAATGTGGGGATGTCACTGCCGACATTCTGATGTTACTTGTTTCCCGTTGACATTGTGGTGTCGCATTATGACTGAATGTCGACCTTATTCCAACATATAAAACGTAAATAAATAATCACAGAAAGGAAAATAGCTGAAAGTAAATGTATTAGTTTATGAAAAGACATCACACAATGTAGTTATGTAAAGACAATGGGAGGGAGTAAGAATAGAATCAAATAAAAATACAAAAATAAAGAATAAGAGAAAATGATGCGGAAGTAACCAGAGAACTGAAAACACAACAATGTAAAAGATTAGATGACGTCAATGAATAAAATGCATTAGATTAGTGTGTTGGGAATTATTGTTTAATAACAAACTACAAGCGTTTGTGAGTCCTGCAATGTTGTCTAGAAGCTGACGGAGGTGACCGACTGTGTACAATGTGCAATAATGATATAAAGTAATGAAAAAATGATGATTAAAAAATATGTTAGAAATCAATAGCAACAAAACTATTAATGAAAAAAAAAGAATGATATTTATTAAATATAGATATAACACAGTAACACAATGTAAGTAATGAAATGCATTGAATAAGCTATATGAATATATAGAAATCGATGGTAATAATAATGGTGTTGAAAAAAAAATAATGAAAAATAAATATAAATTGGATTTAACAATTGGAGTGGTAATTGCAATGATAGTTTTATACACGCTCGGGGTTGTGGTTTCCTGAGTGGGATCTTCAAGTAAGTTGGAGGGACATGTAAAATCAGTGATCACCGGTATGTACTACATGAATGTGTTGTGCGGTGGAAGTGGGGATCTGAGCCAGACTATCGGTGGTACTGTATACTCATACAGTACCGGTTACTATCCATGATGGGACAGAAGTGCAGATGTCATGGGTCGTATCCTGAAAGACGTCTGCGTTTCAGGAGTATTTAAGCATGTGCAACCCTCACATGCATCTCACAACCTGTTTTCAACGCAGCAGCTAGACTCATCTTCCTCTCCTGCCGCTCCACATCCCCCACTACTCTCCACCATAATCTACACTGGCTCCCCATCCCCTACAGAATCCTCTTCAAACTCCATACCCTCACATACAATGCCATCTCTAATTCTACTGCTCCCTGCATCTCCAACCTTCTCATATACTCCTTCCTGCACTCTCTGGTTGGCCAATGACCATTGTCTCTCCTCTTCCCTGGTTACTGCATCTCATGCAAGAATCCAAGTTCTCTCCTGTGCTGCCCCCCTTCACTGGAAGACACTCCCAAACTCCATTAGACTCTACCTGACCTTACATAGCTTCAAATGAGCACTACAAACCCACCTGTTCATTGCATCGTACCCATCCAGCAAATAAACAATTTGTCTGATGGCTCGCCTCCCTCTCTTGCCCCAGCCCTTCAGTCTCACTACCTTTCTCCTTCCCCAGCCATCGCTACTGTATCTCTTTACCTTCCTGCCCTTAGAACCCCATTAACTTGCTCATGCCTAATGTCTTCTGTCTGTCACCCCTTCCCTTAGATTGCAAGCTCCTATGAGCAGGGTATCTCTTTACCTTCCTGCCCTTAGATCCGCATTAACTTGCCCATGCCTAATGTCTTCTGTCTGTCAGCCCTTCCCTTAGATTGCAAGCTCCTATGAGCAGGGTATCTCTTTACCTTCCTGCCCTTAGATCCGCATTAACTTGCTCATGCCTAATGTCTTCTGTCTGTCACCCCTTCCCTTAGATTGCAAGCTCCTATGAGCAGGGTATCTCTTTACCTTCCTGCCCTTAGATCCACATTAACTTGCCCATGCCTAATGTCTTCTGTCTGTCACCCCTTCCCTTAGATTGCTACCTCCTATGAGCAGGGTATCTCTTTACCTTCCTGCCCTTAGATCCGCATTAACTTGCTCATGCCTAATGTCTTCTGTCTGTCACCCCTTCCCTTAGATTGCTACCTCCTATGAGCAGGGTATCTCTTTACCTTCCTGCCCTTAGATCCGCATTAACTTGCCCATGCCTAATGTCTTCTGTCTGTCACCCCTTCCCTTAGATTGCTACCTCCTATGAGCAGGGTCCTCCTGTATCTCTTTACCTTCCTGCCCTTAGATCCGCATTAACTTGCCCATGCCTAATGTCTTCTGTCTGTCACCCCTACCCTTAGATTACAAGCTCCTTTGAGCAGGGTCCTCCTGTATCTCTTTACCTTCCTGCCCTTAGATCCCCATTAACTTGCTCATGCCTAATGTCTTCTGTCTGTCACCCCTTCCCTTAGATTGCAAGCTCCTATGAGCAGGGTCCTCCTGTATCTCTTTACCTTCCTGTCCTTAGATCCACATTAACTTGCTCATGCCTAATGTCTTCTGTCTGTCACCCCTTCCCTTAGATTGCTACCTCCTATGAGCAGGGTATCTCTTTACCTTCCTGCCCTTAGATCCGCATTAACTTGCCCATGCCTAATGTCTTCTGTCTGTCACCCCTTCCCTTAGATTGCTACCTCCTATGAGCAGGGTCCTCCTGTATCTCTTTACCTTCCTGCCCTTAGATCCGCATTAACTTGCCCATGCCTAATGTCTTCTGTCTGTCACCCCTACCCTTAGATTACAAGCTCCTTTGAGCAGGGTCCTCCTGTATCTCTTTACCTTCCTGCCCTTAGATCCCCATTAACTTGCTCATGCCTAATGTCTTCTGTCTGTCACCCCTTCCCTTAGATTGCAAGCTCCTATGAGCAGGGTATCTCTTTACCTTCCTGCCCTTAGATCCGCATTAACTTGCTCATGCCTAATGTCTTCTGTCTGTCACCCCTACCCTTAGATTGCAAGCTCCTATGTGCAGGGTCCTCCTGTATCTCTTCACCTTCCTGTCCTTAGATCCCCATTAACTTGCTCATGCCTAATGTCTTCTGTCTGTCACCCCTACCCTTAGATTGCAAGCTCCTATGAGCAGGGTCCTCCTGTATCTCTTTACCTTCCTGTCCTTAGATCCACATTAACTTGCTCATGCCTAATGTCTTCTGTCTGCCACCCCTCCCCTTAGATTACAAGCTCCTTTGAGCAGGGTCCTCCTCCCTCCTGTTGTCCCAGTCCTGTTCTCTTGCACTTCAGTTACAGCCCTCACCCACACACTGTCCTTCTTCTGGAATTCTGCAGGCTCTAAAATGACTAGTCTTGCCGTTGATAACATGTGCCTACGTTGGCCGCTCACCTGCTTACCAGCTGTACTGTGTACTGAGATCCGTGGTGCTGTTACTTGTGTCCTGTTTATGTTTTGGCTATTGTAATGTTCCATTTCACCCTGTTCTGTATTACTGTTTGCATTCGGTATGGCGCCATATAAATAAAGTGTAATAATAAAATAAATAATAAAGGGTATGAGGTGTGAATGTGCCGGCTCACGCGTATTCAGTGGAACTGAAATCCAAGATTTGAATTTCTGTTCAACTAATGGTGAAAAAAATGTAAGAAATAAAATAAAATATTGAAAAAATAATGTATCCACAGAATAAAATGCTCTTTGTTCATTTCTTGAAATCTTTTGCTCATTTTCTTCTTTGCTCCTGTAAATGCTGAATGACTGGGCAATTATTATTTCTGAAGATATTGGGGGTCATTCCAAGTTGTTCGCTCATAGCAGTTTTTAGCAGACATGCAAACGCTAAGCCGTCGCCCTCTGGGAGTGTATTTTAGCTTAGCAGAAGTGCGAACGAAAGGATAGCAGAGCTGCTACAAAAAAAAATTGTGCAGTTTCAGAGTAGCTACAGACCTACTCAGCGCTTGCGATCAATTCAGACTGTTCAGTTCCTGATTTGATGTCACAAACACGCCGTTCGTTCAGCCAGCCACGCCTGCATTTTTCCTGGCACGCCTGCGTTTTTTCAAACACTCCCTAAAAACGGTCAGTTGACACCCAGAAATGCCCCTTTCCTGTCAATCACTCTGCGGCTGGCTTTGCGACTGAAAAGCGTCGCTAGACCTTGTGTAAAAATACATTGGCCATTGTGAAAGTACGTTGCGCATGCGCAGAAGGGCCGCCTTTTCACTTAATCGCTGCGCTGTGAACATTTTTCACTAGCGATCAACTCGGAATGACCCCATTGTACCCAGAAAAATGTAGCTGCACCTATTTTGAATATCCCTCATTATGGGTGGTCTTCAGTTTGCCGGCTGTTGGGATGCCGGCGCACAGTATACCAGCGCCGGAATCCCGACAACTGGCGTACCGACACTTTTTCTCCCTCTTGGGGGTCCACGACCCCCCTGGAGGGAGAATAGATAACGTGGCGCGCTTAGCGCGCCACAGTGCCGGCAGAATGGCGAGCGCAGTGAGCCCGCAAGGGACTCATTTGCGCTCGCCCAGCTGTCGGTATGCCGGAGGTTGGGATTCCGGGGCCGGTATCCTGGTCGCCGGGAGCCCGGCCGCCGGCATACACTACTACACCCCTCATTATTACCTATGCCACGGGCCTGATTTTAAGTAATGCGAATGTAACTCCGGATGTCCACAGCAAATGGAAAGCTACTGCGAGTATACACCCCTACTGGGAGTGGCACCTGTGTTGTTGTACCGCTCCCAGTTCTCCATATCCCAGAGCAGCTCCAACCACTATGCTTGGCATTACAGCTACCAAATGCTGGGTGCAGGAAAGGAGACTGAACATACGCATGAATAGGTAATAACTCTGGGTACACTCCTGTGGAAAGTTCCTCTTACATGCAGGTGCCCTGTTGCTACACATTGATGCCACCCAGAATTTCTAATTTAGCTGTTGCAGAGAAACAATGCGTAATGTTGACACCACAAATTTGACAGTTATGATGTTGACCTTCTTAGAATTCTCAGACATTAGGGTTGGGCAATATATGGGAGATTTAAGGTTAGGCTGCAGGGGGGGGGCGGTTATGGTTAGGCACTGGGGGGAGGTCAGGGTTAGACTTTGGGGGGGTGTTACAGTTAGGCACTATAGTGATGTTAGGATTAGGCACTAGGGGTAGGTTAGGGTTAGGCTTCAGGAAGGGGGGTTAGGTTTAGACCAGGGTTAGGCACTAGAGGGAGTTTAGGGTTAGGCACTAGAGGTAGGTTAGGGTTAGGCTTTGGGAAGGGGGGTTAGGTTTAGACCAGGGTTAGGCACTAGAGGGAGTTTAGGGTTAGGCACTAGAGGTAGGTTAGGGTTAGGCTTCGGGAAGGGGGGTTAGGTTTAGACCAGGGTTAGGCACTAGAGGGAGTTTAGGGTTAGGCACTAGAGGTAGGTTAGGGTTAGGCTTCGGGAAGGGGGGTTAGGTTTAGACCAGGGTTAGGCACTAGAGGGAGTTTAGGGTTAGGCACTAGGGGTAGGTTAGGGTTAGGCTTCGGGAAGGGGTTTAGGTTTAGACCAGGGTTAGGCACTAGAGGGATGTTAGTGTTTGGCACTAGGGGTAGGTTAGGGTTAGGCTTCGGGAAGGGGGGTTAGGTTTAGACCAGGGTTAGGCACTAGAGGGAGTTTAGGGTTAGGCACTAGAGGTAGGTTAGGGTTAGGCTTTGGGAAGGAAAGTTAGGTTTAGACCAGGGTTAGGCACTAGAGGGAGTTTAGGGTTAGGCACTAGAGGTAGGTTAGGGTTAGGCTTCGGGAAGGGGGGTTAGGTTTAGACCAGGGTTAGGCACTAGAGGGAGTTTAGGGTTAGGCACTAGGGGTAGGTTAGGGTTAGGCTTCGGGAAGGGGTTTAGGTTTAGACCAGGGTTAGGCACTAGAGGGATGTTAGTGTTTGGCACTAGGGGTAGGTTAGGGTTAGGCTTCGGGAAGGGGGGTTAGGTTTAGACCAAGGTTAGGCACTAGAGGGAGTTTAGGGTTAGGCACTAGAGGTAGGTTAGGGTTAGGCTTCGGGAAGGGGGGTTAGGTTTAGACCAGGGTTAGGCACTAGAGGGATGTTAGGGTTAGGCACTAGGGGTAGGTTAGGGTTAGGCTTCGGGAAGGGGGGTTAGGTTTTGACCAGGGTTAGGCACTGGAGGAAGTTTAGGGTTAGGCAGTAGAGGGACGATAATGGTTGGGAATATAGCAGAAATACACTACTGTCCGCTGGGATCCAGAAGCCATGCTGGAGCCACTGCAGCCACCAGGAGCAGGCAAGTGCTACTGTTGGCATTCTAACATATTTCGCCCATAGTAATCAGATTTAGCTGCGTAAAGGGCTGGGTGCCTCGCTACCCCGGGGGTAGTGAGCTGAAATGATGATACAGAAATGTGCGGTCGGGGTGGAAATAATCGAATACCAACCTATGACTGTCGACACATAAATGACATTTATATCATGTTGTTCCTTTTCCCCTCTCCTCTTCACCTCCCGTCAATCACTACATGCTTCCAATTATTATAGTGACGGTTCCGCCGTATGAAAAAGATGCAGGTGGATACTTTTCACTTGTGTCGAAAAGTTTATTGGTCAAACTTTATCGTGTTTGCAACAACATTGACTATCTATTGTATCTCTCCTCTTCTGCCTGATTGATGTGTCTTGTGTTCTGCGCAGCTGTCTCTACTCCTGTGACGCCATTTCTGTAGAATCCTAATTAAAGAGATTAAGGGAAAAAAGTGGTTTCAGATTTTTAACAACCGTAAATGTGGGATAGTGTATTAGTAACACATTATTTATGTATACAATGTAACTCTTATCTGCGGCTTTGCTGCACTTTAAATTGCATTGAGTGAGGAAGGTAATACATTTCCTCTGCTCTCTCCCTTTAATGAAAGAAGCAGCTTCATATTTCTCAGCCACAATGTATTATGCTTCCCATCATTTCCCCCACTATCATGTAAAACATGTGTCACATAATTACAACAAATTACCAATAAATGTGTTCACGGAACAGGACCCAGTGACCTGGACTGACCTCATATTCATTACGCCATTTGAAAAAAAGAAAAGTCATTTAGTCTGTGAGAAGGAGGTTAGAATAATTCCTGCGGAGAACAGAAGTAAGTAAAAGCCTTCATTAGCTAAATGGACAGTGTATTGCTCTAATACAATCAGGAAGACACAGTTGTTCAGGAATCTATGTGGCGGTAATAGAAATATAGAATGATGGCAGAATGGAAGCTATAGACCAGTACAGTCTGCCCTATGTGTGTGTGTATGTGTGTTTTTGTAGCGGGGTTGTATTTATTTGCTAGATGTTTTATGGTGGGGGGGGGGGGTTGTTGTTGCTGTTTTTTATTGTTTTTTTTTTGTCTCCTCCACTGGATTGTAAAGACTCTTGTATATGTTACAAAATAGATGTTAACTGCAGAAAATAACATGCAGTCCATTATAGTATTACCATTTATTAGCAATTTGTTTTTCGACGCAAATTTAGTTTTTGTGAGGGGTTTATATTTTTCATTTTTAGAATACTTTATTTCAAAGCTAGTACCAACAGCAACATGTCCATCCTATGCCTTCTTAAATGATATTACTGTAAGAGTTCCCATGGAGGGAGGGGCTGTCCTCTATCTGGGTCGACAGTTAATTGACTGACATGGGAAGGTCAACACACGAAAAGGTCAACATGGCTTTTTTACAATTTTTTTTATTTTTACCTTTTTCATACTTTACCATCCACCTGGACTATGGGGGTAATTCCAAGTTGATCGCAGCAGGATTTTTGTTAGCAGTTGGGCAAAACCATGTGCACTGCAGGGGAGGCAGATATAACATGTGCAGAGAGAGTTAGATTTGGGTGGGTTATATTGTTTCTGTGCAGGGTAAATACTGGCTGCTTTATTTTTACACTGCAATTTAGATTGCAGATTGAACACACCACACCCAAATCTCTCTCTCTCTGCACATGTTAAATCTGCCCCCCCCCCCCCCCTTCAGTGCACATGGTTTTGCCCAACTGCTAACAAAATTCCTGCTGCGATCAACTTGGAATTACCCCCTATGATAGGGAATAGAAACCAAGCCAAACGAGCTATGCAAAGGGACGTGGTGTGATAATTGGGGTTCCTGGTCTTGTTATGCAAAAAATGGCACCAAAAACGTAAAAAAAATCTCATGTCAACCTTTTCATGTGTTGACCTATTCCGTGTCGACCATTTAACTGTGTTAACCATTTGACTGTGTTGACCTTTTTCCCATGTTGACCAATAATGGTCAACCTTTTGACTTGCGACCTAGTCCAGGTCGACACATTGATCTGTAACTGTCTGTCCGGTGGCTTTATTGACTCTGGCCCTCATTCCGAGTTGTTCGCTCGCAAGCTGCTTTTAGCAGCTTTGCACACGCTAAGCCGCCGCCTACTGGGAGTGAATCTTAGCTTATCAAAATTGCGAACGAAAGATTCGCAATATTGCGTAAAGACTTCTCTGTGCAGTTTCTGAGTAGCTCGAGACTTACTCTGCCAGTGCGATCAGTTCAGTGCTTGTCGTTCCTGGTTTGACGTCACAAACACACCCAGCGTTCGCCCAGACACTCATCCGTTTCTCCAGCCACTCCTGCGTTTTTCCCAGAAACGGTAGCGTTTTTTCACACACTCCCATAAAACGGCCAGTTTCCGCCCAGAAACACCCACTTCCTGTCAATCACATTACGATCACCAGAACGAAGAAAAAACCTCGTAATGCCGTGAGTAAAATTCCTAAATGCATAGCAAACTTACTTGGCGCAGTCGCAGTGCGAACATTGCGCATGCGCAATAAGCGGAAAATCACTGCTATGCGAAGAAATTTACCGAGCGAACAACTCGGAATGACCACCCCTGAACAAAACAAGTTCCTCCTTTACTATAGTTTAATTGCAGTATTGATAACGAAACTAGCTGAGGAGCTGTCCGCTTCCAGGTGCTGAAACAGCTCCAGAATAAAAGTAATTGCAAAACAGGCGCAAAATTGTGAAATGAATAGATGTTTTCCCCAACACTGCTGGGTTTATCTTTTCTCTCATTCCTCCTCATCCTCCCCCGCTTTTTTTCCTTGTTCTCTCCCTCTTACTCCATCTCTCTCATCCCCTCATCTATTTCTCCAATCAGCACATGATGTTATTATATAGGTTAGCCTAAGAAGTGTTTTTTTTCCTTTTCGTCTTTACTATTTTCTGCTCTACAGAGTCACTTTTCCCCACATATGTGGTCTGTGCATCCCTGTGTGTCTTTTTGCTACCTTCAATTCTGTTATACATTTTTGGTTGTGGATAATGTTGTGATGTTGTTATTGGATGTTTATCAGGGTATTCTCATCATGGGGTGGTATGTGACGAGTAACTGTATGAGAAATAACAAAAATGTTTGTTGATGTTATTTGTATGATACACCATACAGTAACTCTCTGCAAATGACATCACTGCTGCAGGTGGACGATTTTGCCAAATGTCATTACATGCCAACATGATGACATGATTTTAGCATTCTTGAGAACTATATATAAACAAGTGCACATAAAGAATCATTTTTTGTGTGTCTTATCCATCACTGGAATGCTACTTCAACCCTTATTATCGGATGTTATTCAAGTTATATTATTACATTTTATTGCATTTAATGACCAGTCCATGGAAATACCCTGATCCTATATTGGGATTTGCCCATTTACATCATGCAAAGCTCTTGAGTTAACAAGTTGGATGTATGAATTTCCCTTCACATATAATAATGTATAATGTAGCAATCTTTTTGTGTTAGTTTGAGTAAACTCTCACCTCACTCTCCTATGTTGTTAGATGAACCCAGTGGTATTCCTTATATTTAGGGCTTCTCTGGTTTGGAACACAATACTGGGACAACCCTGGCACCTGAAGCTGCTGTAGAAGAAAAGCCAGTGGGATTGCCAAATTTTATCCAAGAAAAGAGGGTATTCCTATGAAACTGAGTCACTCTCGAGCAGTAGCGGCTCCGGGGGGGTGGGGGTGGGGGGGCTGCAACCAAGTCTATAATTCAAATAGGGGATCCACACCAACTGCCGGTGAGTTGCGGCTGACGGTGGTGTTTGGCAGCATTTGGGGTGGCAGTTGGGGTGGTTCCCCTGTTTGAATTTTGTACTGTGCTGCAACCCTAGCTCTGGAACTGCAGCCGCTCAGGAGCCTTACTAATAGACAGTTGTTATCAGCTATTTGCTGCAATTGTAATGTTTCTATAATAGGAAGTATTGTTGTCCATAGCTATATACATTCATGATTCACATTGGGGCATACAATCAGGATGATGTTTGGTATCTCTAAGGTATCTCTAGTAACGAGCCTCATCTTCATACAGACCTATAATACTGTGCTGAGTTACATATATATTAAAATATGCAACCTCTGACCTGTTGTGCTACTGCACATGTGCAGACTACAGCCATCTTTCTGAATTAGGGCCAATGTGACTACCATCCCAAGAGGCTATACATCAACAATATATATACATTATACATCATGCACGTAGGTGGACTAAAGAGTTGAATTAATACCCGATGAAAGATAAGATCAATAATTTCGAATGGACTTGGGGGTATATTTACTAAAAGTCGATTTTGGTTTTCAGTCGATTTTGTGTGACAGGTATTTACTTAAGTCAAAATCGTCTCAAAACTGACTGAAATAGAACTTTACACTTAAATAGAACTACAATAGAACCTTCAATACAGAGCTCAATTCCTAACTTATATTTACTAATAGTCGATTTGCAAATCGACTCAAATCCATTTTCAATAGAACCATCAGAAACAGTTCTGTTTGATTTGAAATCATGTGGAATTGTCTGAAACCTCAACATGATGGGAAAAAACATGGGAGGAAAGTATGTGGGACCCTCCAGCTGCATAAGTCATAGCATTTAAAGGCAATGCAATGATTTAAGAAATTGTGGATTTGCAAATTAGCCCAGGAATTAAGGTGTTTGTGGGTAATACAGTGCATGTGGCCAATAGGAATACTTTTCTAAAATTTTGCCTATTTTGGGTCAATCGTTGGTCGATTTTTGGTGAATAGAACACATGTAGAACTTCAAATACAACTCATATCACCCAGTGATTTTAAAATGGAACTCAGAATCGACTTTTAGCAAATTAGCTATTTGGAATAGATCCACTGTAGTCGATTTTGTGGGCATGTTGGTTCTATTCTGGTTGATTTTAAATAGACCCGAAATTGAGTTTTAGTAAATATACCCTCAAGTGTTTTTATTTTGAATACAGAAAGGAATATGACTTACAGTATTATGGAAAATAGACTGCACTGATATTTAGGGAATAAATAACACGAGGCCATTGATACAGTATAACCTCATCCCGTCGTAAGGTTAATTTTATTTATCTCCATTGTGTTCCTAAATCCAGCCCTGGAGGAAGAATAAATTGTTGAAGTTGTATTCTTTCGAGAAAGGTAATGGATGTAGAGAATAACAATGCAACAAATGTCTGTCAGTTTTCCTTTCAAGATTATTACACATCTTCAGAGGACGCCTCTTCCTTCAAGTTCTACCAGTCGCCCCTTTGTGGTTAAACATTTGTCAGCATTCATTTCCATTTATTTGATAGTTTTCTGCCAATGGATCAACTGTAGAGATGTTCATTTGGCGCTTTTGTTGACAGGAACATCTCCCTACCCAGAATAACACCAATAAAGAGGGACAGATTAAGGCAGTAAATCTTCTCTTCTTCACAACCGCCGAGAGAGAGAGACGGATGGCACAAAACTCTGTCTATTCACCACATCAAACGGCATGAAAAATTATCCAAATTTGACAGCCAATTTTAAACACTCATAGATTACAGATGGAAATACAGTAATTGGCAGCAGACTATTTTACAGAAGAAATCCGTAAATCACTGCGGGTTGTTTTTCTTTATACCTCTGTTTTTCGTGGTTTTCCAAGGTGAATGTTATTGTGCAAGGAAAGTGATTCTCTAAGTCGTTAATGATTGCAAATTGTAATTTATTTTCAAGAGATCAAGTTCTGCAGAAATTAATTTCAGTTTATCACATTTTAGATTTCAAGGGCTCATGAACTCTCCTTACAAGCTATTACAGTTCTCAGTTCTAGTTGGGGGATCATTAAACTAGCCGCCCCCCTCAACCTTGTGCACTGGATGGGGCGCTGCCCATACAACCTTTATTACCATGGATCCAGAAGGGTCATGAATGGTGTAATGACTCTTCTTCACTGCCGTGTATATTCCCACTACCTTCGTACAATTTTAAAAGTCTAAGCCCCCTACACATTTGACGATTTGCCACTGAGGTGCCTGACGGCCGATATGACCCGGCGGCGGGGGAAGTGTGTGATGGGGGGAGTGAAGTTTCTTCACTCCCTGACATCACCTGGCCCCATAGCCCTGCATGCTTATATGGACGATATTGTCCACATTGGCTTGCAGGCATAAACGACCCGGCACCAACGATGAACGACCGCAAGGCCGCGGATCGTTCATCGTTTGTGCCTACACATTGGGGGTCATTCTGAGTTGATCGCTAGCTGCCATTGTTCGCAGCACAACGATCAGGCTAAAAATCGCCATTTCTGCGCATGCATATGCACCGCAATGTGCATGCGTGTCATACGGGTACAAAGAGCATTGTGGGTTTGCAGTCTAACGAACATTCCTGTCGCACGGCCGAACGCAGGAAGATTGACAGAAAGTGGGTGTTTCTGGGTGTCAACTGACCGTTTTCAGGGAGTGCTTAGAAAAACGCAGGCGTGGTAGAAAAAACGCAGGCGTGGCTGGGTGTTCGCTGGGCGGGTGTGTGACGTCAAAAGCCGCCCCCCCCCGTCATTAGAATCAATGCACACAAAGAGTAACTACAGGGCTGGTCTTGTTTTGCACAAAAAGATTTTGCAAGCGCTCTGCTGCACAAGTGTTCGCACTTGTGCAAAGCGAAAATACACTCCCCAGTGGGCGGTGACAATGCGTTTGCACGGCAGCTGAAAACTGCTAGCGAGCGATCAACTCGGAATGACCCCCATTGAGCGATATGAACAATTTATTGTTCAATACCGAACGAGATTGTTCATATCAGCTGCAAACATCAGCAAGTGTATAGGGCCCATTATATGTATTACTCCACCACATGTGTATCCAACAAGACCTGCAATTGTCCCACACTGATGTTAGGGGTAGTGCCATAATCAGGTATGTGTGGAGTGAGGTGGAAAGGTGCAACCAAATGTACTTGATAAATGTCTTTTAAAGAGGTGTACTGTAAATATTATTTGGAGTTTACGTCAGTAAACAATGAAGTCTGACGTCAACGGCCATTGCAGTAAGACCCTAATTAACCCCCCGCAATATGGCTGGATGTGAAAATAATCTGCTGAACAGGTTAATGCAGAGCGCTCCATCAAGAAGCCCAGACATTGAAATGTGTTTTGTACCTTGACATTCAGATTTATATTTTTCCAGCCACCGAGACGAGTTACATTTTGCTCTGAGTGCGTTTCATAGTAATTGGCAAAAATTGTTTTACAAACACAGTTTATTAGCATATAAATTGATTATATTTGTAAAGCAGGTAGCGGGGAGCGGCGAAGGAATGCAGATTTGAAGAAATCAAGCAAATTAATTTACAGCTTGTTTTAGTGGCAAAGCGCAAAAAGTCTGTATTATAAGATAAAGGATTAACTGCGCTCAAGTGGTCTTCATACAGCAGGATGGCCCCACCGCACCTGTCATTTATTACAGCTTTTATAGATTAGAAATAGCTCGGTAAGGTCCTATTGCAATATCGAAAATATTAAGAAGAACATGTATTGAAATCAGGGGCGTAGCAAGGGTGGAGTGAGTGGATCATCGGGACTAACCCCCTGGTCCTCAGCAACATGACATGTGACATCTGGAGCGTTCTTATTACCATAGGGGCTGTACCTCTCCTGTGCTCCTCCCCCTATGTGCTCATTTACTAACCACATCACCTCCCCTTAACCTCTGCTCCTCCCACTGTGTGCTCAGTTCCTAACCACATCACCTCCCCTTAACCTCTGCTCCTCCCACTGTGTGCTCAGTTCCTAACCACATCACCTCCCCTTAACCTCTGCTCCCTCCCACTGTGTGCTCAGTTCCTAAATGCATCACCTCCCCTTAACCTCTGCTCCTCCCACTGTGTGCTCAGTTCCTAAATGCATCACCTCCCCTTAACCTCTGCTCCTCCCACTGTGTGCTCAGTTTCTAAATGCATCACCTCCCCTTAACCTCTGCTCCTCCCACTGTGTGCTCAGTTCCTAACCACATCACCTCCCCCTGACCTCTGCTCCTCCCACTGTGTGCTCAGTTCCTAACCACATCACCTCCCCTTAACCTCTGCTCCTCCCACTGTGTGCTCAGTTCCTAAATGCATCACCTCCCCTTAACCTCTGCTCCTCCCACTGTGTGCTCATTTCCTAACCACATCACCTCCCCTTAACCTCTGCTCCTCCCACTGTGTGCTCAGTTCCTAACCACATCACCTCCCCCTGACCTCTGCTCCTCCCACTGTGTGCTCAGTTCCTAACCACATCACCTCCCCTTAACCTCTGCTCCTCCCACTGTGTGCTCAGTTCCTAACCACATCACATCACCTCCCCTTAACCTCTGTTCCTCCCACTGTGTGCTCATATCCTAACTGCATCATCTCCCCCTGACCTCTGCTCCTACCCCTTTTTGCTCATTTCCTAACCTCATCACCTCCCCTTAACCCCTGCTCCTCCAACTGTGTGCTCATTTCCTAACTGCATCACCTCCCCCTGACCTCTGCTCCTCCCGCCGTGTGCTCATTGCTTAACTGCATCACCTCCCCCTGACCTCTGCTCCTCCCACCGTGTGCTCATTGCTTAACTGCATCACCTCCCCCTGACCTCTGCTCCTCCCACCGTGTGCTCATTGCTTAACTGCATCACCTCCCCCTGACCTCTGCTCCTCCCACCGTGTGCTCATTGCTTAACTGCATCACCTCCCCCTGACCTCTGCTCCTCCCACCGTGTGCTCATTTCCTAACTGCATCACCTCCCCTTAACTTTTGCTCCTCCCACCGTGTGCTCATTTCCTAACTGCATCACCTCCCCTTAACTTCTGCTCCTCCCCCTATATGCTCATTTTCTTTTCTTTTTTATATAGTCTGTTTTTATTGAAAAGAATGGAAACTTACAATGAAAAATTGCAATAAAACATTACACACCGTCTCAACAACGGAAAACATGTAATAGACCAACATATGAAAAAAGAGAAAAGACAACAGTGTATACACATTTCTAGTAGGCAGGTTCAAGAAATTTGGTAAAACACTGCAAATCATAGTAACCAAAGTCTAGCACGCAAGGAAAATTGAAGCTTGATATCGAGACCGGCCTTGACGGTGCATATTCCTTTACAAATCACTGTTTAATTAAGTATTAAAGAAGGGGGACTAGAGGACATAGGTAGGGTAAAAGGTGTTAAAAAGAGTAAGGGAAAGGAGAGGAAAGATCAGGGTAGGGAAGTCATGTCCACGTTAAAGAATCTTAATTAGAACACATCACCTTAATAGTTGTAAGAAAGAAGTGAGAGACGTGAACAACCATCCCCTCCTACTGTGTTAGAAACATATAGTCTTTGTATAGGGCCGAAGCTTTGTAGGTCAACCAAGGAAACCATATAGAATTAAAATCAACAATCTTATCTCTAGAAACCAACAGTGTTTCCTCCATAGCCATATAATAATCTATCTTGGATAACCAAATTTTACGTGTAGGGAGATTGGTAGCTCTCCATAGAGTAGGTATCATCGCTCTGGCTGCATTACCCAGATGTTGCTGCAATGATGATTTATAGTCTGCTAGGGTCATAGAGGAGTGATTCAACAACCAGAAGTCCGGTGTAGTGGGAACAGCAGTATGGAGAATATCTTGGGAAGTTGCTATGACATCGTTCCAATAGGAGGTTAAGAGGGGGCAACTCCACCAAGTGTGCAGCAATGTACCCAAAGCTTTACAGCATCTCCAACAGTTAGCCGAAACTAAAGGAGAGATGGCATGTAAAAGAGTAGAGTGTCTGTACCATCGCATAAGAATTTTATATTGTGTTTCTCTCATCTGTATACAGACGGAGCTATTCTGAGTTTTGAGAAAAATAGGCTCCCATTCCTTGTCGGAGAACTTCAGGTTCAGATCACTCTCCCACTTTACAGTGAAAGATGGGAGGGTGAGAGTATCGGGTAAATGCCAAAGTTTGTACAGTGTGGAAATTGTATGAGTGGGGTCAATTGGGGCAACACATAATCTCTCAAATCGGGTTAATTTCCTGGTGGCTCGAGAAAGTCTATTATCCGAATTTAAATAGTGTCTGACCTATTTCCAAAAATCAGTTTGTGGGATGTTCCATTTAGTAAGAATATCCACAAATTGTTTAACTCCAGATTTTTGTACTAATTGTCCAACTCTAAATAGTCCCTCCAGTGCCCATGTGTGAAAGTGAGAGAGAGATACCCGGTATAAAATCAGAGTTACCCAAAAAGGAGGTTAAGGGACCAAAGTCCGAAGAAATATACAAGCATCGACGTATAGTTTTCCAGAAAGAAAGTGTGGGGGAAATAGTAGGGTGGAGAGCAATCAATTTGGGTATAGTGGGGAGCCATGGGAAAATTTCAGGATACTGCCCTCTAGACCCACCCATTGTTTATTGACCCGACTCCTAGTCCAGTCCAGAATTCTGTTAAGCAGAATTGCATTATAGTAGCCCCTGATATCGGGAAGTTGAAACCCTCCTCGTGCAGCCGGCTATGTGCTCATTTTCTAATCACATTACCTACCCCTGACCTCTGCTCCTCCCCCATGTACTCATTTTCTAATCACATTACCTACCCCTGACCTCTGCTCCTCCCACTAAATGTTCATTTCCTAACTGCATCACCACCCCTTATCCTCTGCTCCTCCCCCTATGTGCTCATTTCCTAACTGCATCACCTCCCCTTAACCTCTGCTCCTCCCCTGTGTGCTCATTTCTTAACTGCATCACCTTCCCTGACCTCTGCTCCTCCCCTTATGTGCTCATTTTCTAACCACATCACCTCCCCTAACCTCTGATTATTTCCTAACTGCATCACCTCTCCTTATCCTCTGCTCCTCCCCGTATGTGCTCATTTCCTAGACACATCACCTCCCCATGACCCCTGCTCCTCCCCCTACGTGCTCATTTCCTAGCCACATCACCTCCCCTTGACCTCTGCTCCTCCCCCTATGTGCTCATTTCCTAATCACAACACCTCCCCCTGACCTCTGTTCCACCCCCCTACGTGCTCATTTCCTAAAAAAACACCTCCTGTTGACCTCTGCTCCTTCCTCTGTGTGCTCATTTCCTAACCGCATCACCTCCCCTAACCTCTGCTTATTTCCTAGCCGCATCACCTCCCCTTATCCTCTGCTCCTCCCCCTATGTGCTCATTTTGTAATCACATCACCTCCTCCTGACCTCTGCTCCTCCCCCTATGTGCTCATTTCCTAAAAACATCACCTCCTCCTGACCTCTGCACCTCCCCCTATGTGCTCATTTCCTAATCATATCCCCTCCCCCTGACCTCTGTTCCTCCCTCTATGTGCTCATTTCCTAAAAACATCACCTCCTCCTTACCTCTGCTCCTTCCCCTATGTGCTCATTTCCTAATCATACCACCTCCCCCTGGATTCTGCTCCTCCCCCTACGTGCTCATTTCATAAAACACATCACCTCCTCCTGACCTCTGTTCCTCCCCTTATGTGTTCATTTCCTAATCATATCACCTCCCCCTGACCTCTGTTCCTCCCTCTATGTGCTCATTTCCTAACCACATCACCTCCCCCTGACCTTTGCTCCTCCCCATGTGCTCATTTCCTAACCGCATCACCTGGTACGGTGTCACACACAATACGCAATTATTTGCAGACAACACATGTGTCCTGCCAATATACTGTATGCATCTTAGCACAGCTCCGAGGAAATAGTGACTGAGGCGTTTCACCTGCTTCTCCCTGTCCATGAAATTTGCATTATTGGGTGTCTACTGGGAAGCAATGTGTATGGCGTGGGGAACCCTCTTTCAGTTGTATCTCTTACACCGAGGATGGGATTTGGGCAAATGCATATAACAGTGATGGCAACTGCTTGAGTCTGCGTGGAGCTGGGGGCACTGCAGGCGCAACTCAGAATATAGGCGGATACTCGCATTAGGCTACAGTTTGGAGCCAGCATGAGGGATTTCATCAGAGATATATGTCTTGGAAGCAGACCCTATATTTATACACTGCTAGAAGACAAGTTCTCAGTGTGTTATATTATCAGTAGGTTATAAACTCCTTTGCATTTATTGGAACGGATCAGGTGGGAAATATAACTGTGCAAAGCAGAAAGCTGACATCGGATGCTGGTTCCCCAAAGAGCTACATGCGGCCAGAGACTCACATGGGGACAGCATCTAGTTCATTTAGTTCTGTAATTTCCTGCTCTGATTCCGGCACTGTCTCATCGACTCCTATATCTTTCTCTTTGTTTTTATAGTTAAGTGCACTTGCAGAGGATCTAATGTGCAGTATCTGTGTTATCTTTTTTTCACATTAGCACTTTTACTGTAGCTATAATGGATATTAGCTAAGAGGTAGAGCCAGGACCAGCATGATGTAGTAAACGGGCTCTGCGACGTAAGGAGGCACCGGATTGGAGAGGCACTGCTGCCACCTTTCCATTTGCTGGGTGCCCGCTGATATTTTGATCGCGAGCAGGTGTCCGGTGGCTCCTTTCCTGCAGCTGGAGCTCATTCCCGAACTCCGTCTTCTGGCTACCACAGTGTGTTTAAGGAGAGACATCATGACATCTCTCCTTTATTGATGAGGAGCTGTTGGACGACAGTGGGCACAGGAGTAGGACTTCGGATATATATAATGCTGTGTCTGTGTGGCATAATTTGTAAGGAGCATTACTGTGGGCATTATTTGTAAGGAGCATTACTGTGGGCATTATTTGTAAGAGGCACTACTACTGTGGGCATTATGTGTAAGGTACACTACTACTGTGGGCATTATGTGTAAGGTACACTACTACTGTGGGCATTATGTGTAAGGGGCACTGCTACTGTGGGCATTATGTGTAAGGGGCACTACTACTGTGGGCATTATGTGTAAGGGGCACTACTACTGTGGGCATTATGTGTAAGGGGCACTACTACTGTGGGCATTATGTGTAAGGTACACTACTACTGTGGGCATTATGTGTAAGGTACACTACTACTGTGGGCTTTATGTGTAAGGTACACTACTACTGTGGACATTATGGGCAGGATATAATTACACCCAAGTTTGGAGGCCGTGCGGGATGCTGGCTGAACTTGGATGTTTTTTTTAAAGGGGCAATAACAAGGCAAATGATTGCCTCTTTAAAAAAAATCCAAGTTCGGCCAGCATCCTGCACGACTACCAAACTCAGGTATTATTACATCCAGCCCTACATATATAAGGGCCACTAGTACTGCGGGTATTATTTTATAAGGGGCATTACTAGTGTGGGCATTATTTGTGTAAGAAGCATTACTGTGGACATTATGTGTATAAGGGCACTGCTACTGTGGGCATTATGTGTAAGGGGCACTACTACTGTGGGCATTATGTGTATAAGGGAACTGCTACTGTGGACATTATGTGTAAGGGGCACTACTACTGTGGGCATTATGTGTAAGGGGCACTACTACTGTGGGCATTATGTGTAAGGGGCACTACTACTGTGGACATTATGTGTAAGGGGCACTACTACTGTGGGCATTATGTGTATATGGGGCACTATTACTGTTGGCATTATTTGTAAGAGGAACTACTACTGTGGGCATTATGTGTAAGGGGCACTACTACTGTGGGCATTATGTGTAAGGGGCACTACTACTGTGGGCATTATTTGTAAGAGGAACTACTACTGTGGGCATTTTGTGTAAGGGGCACTACTACTGTGGGCATTATGTGTAAGGGGCACTACTACTGTGGGCATTATGTGTAAGGGACACTATTACTGTGGACATTATGTGTAAGGGGCACTACTACTGTGGACATTATGTGTAAGGGGCACTACTACTGTGGGCATTATGTGTAAGGGGCACTACTACTGTGGGCATTATGTGTAAGGTACACTACTACTGTGGGCATTATGTGTAAGGTACACTACTACTGTGGGCATTATGTGTAAGGTGCACTCCTACTGTGGGCATTATGTGTAAGGGGCACTACTACTGTGGGCATTATGTGTAAGGTACACTACTACTGTGGGCATTATGTGTAAGGTACACTACTACTGTGGGCATTATGTGTAAGGTACACTACTACTGTGGACATTATGGGCAGGATATAATTACACCTGAGTTCGGAGGCCGTGCGGGATGCTGGCTGAACTTGGATGTTTTTTTAAAGGGGCAATAACAAGGCAAATGATTGCCTCTTTAAAAAAAAATCCAAGTTCGGCCAGCATCCTGCATGACTACCAAACTCAGGTGTTATTACATCCAGCCCTACATATATAAGGACCACTAGTACTGTGGGTATTATTTTATAAGGGGCATTACTAGTGTGGGCATTATGTGTGTAAGAAGCATTACTGTGGGCATTATGTGTATAAGGGCACTGCTACTGTGGGCATTATGTGTAAGGGGCACTACTATTGTGGGCATTATGTGTAAGGGGCACTACTACTGTGGGCATTATGTGTAAGGGGCACTACTACTGTGGGCATTATGTGTAAGGGGCACTACTACTGTGGGCATTATGTGTATATGGGGCACTATTACTGTTGGCATTATTTGTAAGGGGAACTACTACTGTGGACATTATGTGTAAGGGGTACTACTACTGTGGGCATTATGTGTATATGGGGCACTATTACTGTTGGCATTATGTGTAAGGGGAACAAATACTGTGGGCATTATGTGTAAGGGGCACTATTACTGTGGACATTATGTGTAAGGGGCACTACTACTGTGGGCATTATGTGTATATGGGGCACTATTACTGTTGGCATTATTTGTAAGGGGAACTACTACTGTGGACATTATGTGCAAGGGGCACTACTACTGTGGGCATTATGTGTATTTGGGGCACTATTGCTGTTGGCATTATATGTAAGGGGAACTACTACTGTGGGCATTATGTGTAAGGGGCACTACTACTGTGGACATTATGTGTAAGGGGCACTACTACTGTGGGCATTATGTGTATATGGGGCACTATTACTGTTGGCATTATTTGTAAGGGGAACTACTATTGCAGGCATTATGTGTATAAGGGGAACTACTGCTTAAGCATTTTGTGTATAAGGGGCACTACTGTGTGACATTATATGTATAAGGGACACTAATACTGTGGACATTATGTGTATAAGGGGCACTACTCTGAAGATTATGTCTATAAAGGGCACTACTACTGTGGGCATTATGTGAATAAGGGGCACTACTGTGGGTATTGTGTATCCCCCCCTCTTTCTTTATCCCCTTCTCTCCTCTGTCTCTCCCTCTGTGTCTATTTCAGCTCTCGTGCCAAGAGGCGGTGGTGAATACAAAACAAAATATACCCAGCCTGCAAAAGAGGCTTAACTATATCCCCAAAACATTGTGGGAATGCACCCACATCCTTGCTCAAACATTGGCTCAAACAATGGGTCCCAATGGATCTCTTCACCCCCCCCCCCTCCCTCCCCATTAGTATATGAGGTCATAAGTGCAAAATGCTTCTCAGTCTGCAGGGTTATGGATGTGCACATGCTTCGTAAGACAAGAGCAACTTGTGGGGGGGAAGGACTTAAATTGCATTTGCATCCAACTCCACACAAGCCCCTCCATGTCTAATGGTAGTTTCACATATCAGATGGCGACAGTGTGGCATGTGGCATAAGTAAAACAGTAGGTGAGTAAATTAATATCCAGAATCCAGGTGTAATTTAGATGCTTCAGATCCTATTTCACTTCTACAATAAATAAAACCATCAATCAGATCTTCTGATGAGCAGAAAGGAAGCATCTAATTAAGTTGGTTAATGCTGAGAATAAAGAGAACATGTTATTTTCCTCTAGTAAATGTAATCAAGGCAATACACAGATTCTCTGTTGATGTTTGTGTTTTATCTCATTACCTCCAGAATTATTCTGAAGTTATACAAGGTGCTGTGCTCATAAAATACTGATATAAACCAGTGAGAACATTAGGGGGAGGTTTACTACACTACATGTTCTCGTGACTTATGGACCTGTGAAGACTGTACCCCATGTATCCATGGCAGATATGCCAAATGCATTGAATAATCACCTACTGGGAGCATAAAATGTCTATGGCATGCTGGAAAGACTTTTATAATAAGTCCCACTCATCCAGGTGATACAGTATGAGGGTAACTGACATGATGGGCTAGTGTGGAATGATGGTTACAGGACAGTTGTAGAGGAAGGTGTATCATGGATGTAAGTTAGGGTCTGGGGTCACAGGTCACTATATTCCCAGTTGGGATTTAAAGCATGACCCTTCATAACTGAGCAACAGCATAGGCAATGGCCTATTGCCTCATCTAAGAGATGCATCATAATGCCCCACTATTTCCTCACCTTTACCACCAAATCTGTCATCCATGAGAACCAGTGTGTATGCAACAGTGAGAACGGCTGTATCTATAACTGTATACTTCAAAAAACCTACACCTCTGGTTAAGTAACTTGGCTGTTCATAGTGTGTGTCTATTTAAATCTGCAATATCAATAACTGCACACGCATAATTTCCAGCAAAGAAAAGGACAAGGCACATACCTGGGGGAAAGGACAAGGCACATACCTGGGGGAAAGGACAAGGCACATACCTGGAAGAGAGAATACATCACATACCCGGAGAAAAGGACACATCACACAAAGGGAGGAAAGGACAAGGCCCATACCTGGAGGAAAGGACAAGGCCCATACCTGGAGGAAAGGACAAGGCACATACCTGGAAGAGAGGACACATCACATACATGGAGGAGAGGACACATGACTCACCTGGAGGAGAGGACACATCACATACCCAGAGAAAAGGACACATCACACAAAGGGAGGAAAGGACAAGGCCCATACCTGGAGGAAAGGACAAGGCACATACCTGGAGGAGAGGACACATGACTCACCTGGAGGATAGGACACATCACATACATGGAGGAGAGGACACATCACATACCTGGAAGAGAAGACCCATCACATACCTGGAGGAGAGGACACATCACATACCTGGAGGAGAGGACACATCACATACCTGGAGGAAAGGACAAGGCACATACCTGGAAGAGAGGACACATGACTCACCTGGAGGAGAAGACACATCACATACCTGGAAGAAAAGACCCATTACATACATGGAGGAGAGGACACATCACATACCTGGAGGAGAGGACAAGGCACATACCTGGAAGAGAGGACACATGACTCACCTGGAGGAGAGGACACATCACATACCTGGAAGAGAGGACACATCACATACATGGAGGAGAGGACACATCACATACCTGGAAGAGAAGACACATCACATACATGGAGGAGAGAACACATCACATACCTGGAGGAGAGGGCACATCACATACCTGGAAGAGAAGACACATCACATACATGGAGGAGAGGACACATCACATACATGGAGGAGAGGACACATCACATACATGGAGGAGAGGACACATCACATACCTGGAAGAGAAGACCCATCACATACATGGAGGAGAGAACACATAACATACCTGGAGGAGAGGACACATCACATACATGGAGGAGAGGACACATCACATACCTGGAGGAGAGGACACATCACATACCTGGAGGAAAGGACAAGGCACATACCTGGAAGAGAGGACACATGACTCACCTGGAGGAGAGGACACATCACATACCTGGAGGAGAGGACACATCACATACCTGGAAGAGAGGACACATCACATACATGGAGGAGAGGACACATCACATACCTGGAAGAGAAGACACATCACATACATGGAGGAGAGAACACATCACATACCTGGAGGAGAGGACACATCACATACCTGGAAGAGAAGACACATCACATACATGGAGGAGAGGACACATCACATACATGGAGGAGAGGACACATCACATACCTGGAGGAGAAGACACATCAAATACATGGAGGAGAGGACACATCACATACATGGAGGAGAGGACACATCACATACATGGAGGAGAGGACACATCACATACCTGGAAGAGAGGACACATGACTCACCTGGAGGAGAGGACACATCACATACCTGGAAGAGAAGACACATCACATACATGGAGGAGAGGACACATCACATACATGGAGGAGAGTACACATCACATACCTGGAAGAGAGGACACATCACATACCTGGAGAAAAGGACACATCACACAAAGGGAGGAAAGGACAAGGCACATACCTGGAGGAAAGGACAAGGCACATACCTGGAAGAGAGGACACATCACATACCTGGAGGAGAGGACACATCACATACCTGGAGGAGAGGACACATCACATACCTGGAAGAGAGGACACATGACTCACCTGGAGGAGAGGACACATCACATACCTGGAGGAGAGGACACATCACATACCTGGAAGAGAGGACACATGACTCACCTGGAGGAGAGGACACATCACATACCTGGAAGAGAGGACACATGACTCACCTGGAGGAGAGGACACATCACATACATGGAGGAGAGGACACATCACACAAAGGGAGGAAAGGACAAGGCACATACCTGGAGGAAAGGACAAGGCACATACCTGGAAGAGAGGACACATCACATACCTGGAGGAGAGGACACATCACATACCTGGAGGAGAGGACACATCACATACCTGGAAGAGAGGACACATGACTCACCTGGAGGAGAGGACACATCACATACCTGGAGGAGAGGACACATCACATACCTGGAAGAGAGGACACATGACTCACCTGGAGGAGAGGACACATCACATACCTGGAAGAGAGGACACATGACTCACCTGGAGGAGAGGACACATCACATACATGGAGGAGAGGACACATCACATACCTGGAAGAGAAGACACATCACATACATGGAGGAGAGGACACATCACATACATGGAGGAGAGGACACATCACATACCTGGAGGAGAGGACACATCACATACATGGAGGAGAGGACACATCACATACATGGAGGAGAGGACACATCACATACATGGAGGAGAGGACACATGACTCACCTGGAAGAGAGGACACATCACATACATGGAGGAGAGGACACATCACATACCTGGAAGAGAAGACACATCACATACATGGAGGAGAGGACACATCACATACATGGAGGAGAGGGCACATCACATACCTGGAGGAGAGGACACATCACATACATGGAGCAGAGGACACATCACATACATGGAGGAGAGGACACATCACATACATGGAGGAGAGGACACATCACATACCTGGAAGAGAGGACACATGACTCACCTGGAGGAGAGGACACATCACATACCTGGAAGAGAAGACACATCACATACATGGAGGAGAGGACACATCACATACATGGAGGAGAGGATACATCACATACCTGGAAGAGAGGACACATCACATACATGGAGAAAAGGACACATCACACAAAGGGAGGAAAGGACAAGGCACATACCTGGAGGAAAGGACAAGGCACATACCTGGAAGAGAAGACACATCACATACCTGGAGGAGAGGACACATCACATTCCTGGAAGAGAGGACACATGACTCACCTGGAGGAGAGGACACATCACATACCTGGAGGAGAGGACACATCACATACCTGGAAGAGAGGACACATGACTCACCTGGAGGAGAGGACACATCACATACCTGGAAGAGAGGACACATGACTCACCTGGAGGAGAGGACACATCACATACATGGAGAAAAGGACACATCACACAAAGGGAGGAAAGGACAAGGCACATACCTGGAGGAAAGGACAAGGCACATACCTGGAAGAGAGGACACATGACTCACCTGGAGGAGAGGACACATCGCATACCTGGAGGAGAGGACACATCACATACCTGGAAGAGAGGACACATGACTCACCTGGAGGAGAGGACACATCACATACCTGGAAGAGAGGACACATCACATACCTGGAAGAGAAGACACATCACATACATGGAGGAGAGGACACATCACATACCTGGAAGAGAAGACACATCACATACCTGGAGGAGAGAACACATCACATACCTGGAGGAGAGAACACATCACATACCTGGAGGAGAGGACACATCACATACCTGGAAGAGAGGACACATGACTCACCTGGAGGAGAGGACACATCACATACCTGGAAGAGAGGACACATGACTCACCTGGAGGAGAGGACACATCACATACATGGAGAAAAGGACACATCACACAAAGGGAGGAAAGGACAAGGCACATACCTGGAGGAAAGGACAAGGCACATACCTGGAAGAGAGGACACATGACTCACCTGGAGGAGAGGACACATCACATACCTGGAGGAGAGGACACATCACATACCTGGAAGAGAGGACACATGACTCACCTGGAGGAGAGGACACATCACATACCTGGAAGAGAGGACACATCACATACCTGGAAGAGAAGACACATCACATACATGGAGGAGAAGACACATCACATACCTGGAAGAGAAGACACATCACATACATGGAGGAGAGAACACATCACATACCTGGAGGAGAGGACACATCACATACCTGGAAGAGAAGACACATCACATACATGGAGGAGAGGACACATCACATACATGGAGGAGAGGACACATCACATACCTGGAGGAGAGGACACATCACATACATGGAGGAGAGGACACATCACATACATGGAGGAGAGGACACATCACATACATGGAGGAGAGGACACATCACATACATGGAGGAGAGGACACATCACATACATGGAGGAGAGGACACATCACATACATGGAGGAGAGGACACATCACATACCTGGAAGAGAGGACACATCACATACCTGGAAGAGAGGACACATCACATACCTGGAAGAGAGGACACATCACATACCTGGAAGAGAGGACACATGACTCACCTGGAGGAGAGGACATATCACATACCTGGAAGAGAGGACACATGACTCACCTGGAGGAGAGGACACATCACATACATGGAGAAAAGGACACATCACACAAAGGGAGGAAAGGACAAGGCACATACCTGGAGGAAAGGACAAGGCACATACCTGGAAGAGAGGACACATGACTCACCTGGAGGAGAGGACACATCGCATACCTGGAGGAGAGGACACATCACATACCTGGAAGAGAGGACACATGACTCACCTGGAGGAGAGGACACATCACATACCTGGAAGAGAGGACACATCACATACCTGGAAGAGAAGACACATCACATACATGGAGGAGAGGACACATCACATACCTGGAAGAGAAGACACATCACATACCTGGAGGAGAGAACACATCACATACCTGGAGGAGAGGACACATCACATACCTGGAAGAGAGGACACATGACTCACCTGGAGGAGAGGACACATCACATACCTGGAAGAGAGGACACATGACTCACCTGGAGGAGAGGACACATCACATACATGGAGAAAAGGACACATCACACAAAGGGAGGAAAGGACAAGGCACATACCTGGAGGAAAGGACAAGGCACATACCTGGAAGAGAGGACACATGACTCACCTGGAGGAGAGGACACATCGCATACCTGGAGGAGAGGACACATCACATACCTGGAAGAGAGGACACATGACTCACCTGGAGGAGAGGACACATCACATACCTGGAAGAGAGGACACATCACATACCTGGAAGAGAAGACACATCACATACATGGAGGAGAGGACACATCACATACCTGGAAGAGAAGACACATCACATACCTGGAGGAGAGAACACATCACATACCTGGAAGAGAGGACACATCACATACCTGGAAGAGAAGACACATCACATACATGGAGGAGAAGACACATCACATACCTGGAAGAGAAGACACATCACATACATGGAGGAGAGAACACATCACATACCTGGAGGAGAGGACACATCACATACCTGGAAGAGAAGACACATCACATACATGGAGGAGAGGACACATCACATACATGGAGGAGAGGACACATCACATACCTGGAGGAGAGGACACATCACATACATGGAGGAGAGGACACATCACATACATGGAGGAGAGGACACATCACATACATGGAGGAGAGGACACATCACATACATGGAGGAGAGGACACATCACATACATGGAGGAGAGGACACATCACATACATGGAGGAGAGGACACATCACATACATGGAAGAGAGGACACATCACATACCTGGAAGAGAGGACACATGACTCTCACCTGGAGGAGAGGACACATCACATACCTGGAAGAGAGGACACATGACTCACCTGGAGGAGAGGACACATCACATACCTGGAAGAGAAGACACATCACATACATGGAGGAGAGAACACATCACATACCTGGAGGAGAGGACACATCACATACCTGGAAGAGAGGACACATCATATACATAGAGGAGAGGACACATCACATACATGGAGGAGAGGACACATCACATACATGGAGGAGAGGACACATCACATACCTGGAGGAGAGGACACATCACATACCTGGAGGAAAGGACAAGGTACATACCTGGAAGAGAGGATACATGACTCACCTGGAGGAGAGGACAAGGCACATACCTGGAGGAAAGGATATGACACACACCAAGCAACACACACCTGGAGGAGTGGACACAACACCCACCATGAGGAGAGGCTACAGTACACACCTGGAGGAGGGGAAACAGAACATACCTGGGGGACAGGACACACCACATTCCTGGAGAAAAGGATACAGCCCACACTTGGAGGGAAGGACACTGCACACATTTGAAGGAAAGGAGAAAGCACACACCTGCGGGAGAGGACACAGCACACACCATGAGGAGAGGACACAACACACCACACCATGAGGAGAGGATACAGCACACACCATGAGGAGAGGACACAACACATCATTGGAGAAACAGATGCAGCCCACACTTGGAGGCACGTAACTGCACACATCTAGTGGAAAGGACAGAGCACCTACCTGTGGGACAGGACACAGTACATACCAGTTGGATAGGAAACAGCACACACCTGTAGGAGAGGACGCAGTACAAACCTGTAGGAGAGGACACAGCACACACCTGTAGGAGAGGAAACAGCACACACCTGTAGGAGAGGACACAGCACACACCTGGAGGAGAGGAAAGAGCACATACCTGTAGGAGAGGACGCAGCACATTCCTGGTGGAAAGGACACAGCACACACCTGTAGAAGAAGACAAAGCACACGCCTGGAGGAGAAGACACAACACCGACCATGAGGAGAGGCTACAGTACACACCTGGAGGAGGGGAAACAGAACATACCTGGGGGACAGGACACACCACATTCCTGGAGAAAAGGATACAGCCCACACTTGGAGGAAAGGACACTGCACACATTTGAAGGAAAGGAGAAAGCACACAACTGCGGGAGAGAACACAGCACATAAGTTTAGGAGAGGACACAGCACATACCATGAGGAGAGGATACAACACACACCATGAGGAGAGGATACAG
The DNA here is from genome assembly GCF_028390025.1 of Pseudophryne corroboree. Lineage (NCBI taxonomy): Eukaryota > Metazoa > Chordata > Amphibia > Anura > Myobatrachidae > Pseudophryne > Pseudophryne corroboree. Next base: position 26,251,957 of record NC_086448.1, on the reverse strand, counting down.
CACATAAGTGGAGGAGAGGACACAGCACATACCATGAGGAGAGGATACAGCATACACCATGAGGAGAAGACACTGCACATCACTAGAGAAATAGATGCAGCCCACACTTGGAGGCACGTAACTGCACACATCTAGAGGAAAGGACAGAGCACCTACCTGTGGGAGAGGACACAGCACATACAAGTTGGAGAGGAAACATCGCACACCTGTAGGAGAGGACACAGCACACACCTGGAGGAGAGGAAAGAGCACATACCTCTAGGAGAAGACACAGCATACACCTGTAGGAGAGGACACAGCACACACCTGGAGGAGAGGACACAGCACACACCTGAAGGAAAGGACACAGCACACACCTGTAGGAGAGAACACATCACATACCTGGAGGAGAGGACACAGCATACACCTGTAGGAAAGGACACAGCACACAACTGAAGGAGAGGACACAGCACACACCTGTAGGAGAGGAAAGAGCACATACCTGTAGGAGAGGACACAGCACATTCCTGGAGGAGAAGACACAGCACACACCTATAGGAGAAGACAGCACACACCTGTAGGAGAGGAAACAGCACACAGCTGGAGGAGAGGACACAGCTGGAGGAGAGGACACAGCACACACCTGGAGGAGAGGAAAGACCACATACCTGGAGGAGAGGACACAGTACACACCTGGAGGAGAGGAGAGAGGACATACCTGGAGGAGAGGACGCAGCACATACCTGGAGAAGAGGATGCAGCACACACCTGGAGGAGAGGACACAGCACACAACTGGCAGAGAGGACACAGCACACAGCTGGTGGAGAGGACACAGTACACACCTTGCGGAAAAGGACACAGCTAGCAGAGAGGACACAGCATACAGCTGGCAGAGAGGACACAGCACACACCTGTAGGAGAGGACACAGCACACACCTGGAGGAGAGGACACAGCACACACTTGGTGGAGAGGATGCAGCACACAGCTGGCGGAGAGGACACAGCACACAGCTAGCGGAGAAGACGCAGCACATGCCTGGAGGAGAGGACGCAGCCACACCTGGAGGAGAGGACGCAGCACACACCTGGCAGAGAGGACACAGCACACAGTGGTGGAGAGGACACAGCACACAGCTGGTTGAGAGGACATAGTACACACCTGGCGGAAAGGACACAGCACACACCTGGAGGAGAGGACACAGCACACACCTGGAGGAGAGGACACAGCACACAGCTAGCGGAGAAGACGCAGCACATACCTGGAGGAGAGGACGCAGCACACACCTGGAGGAGAGGACGCAGCACATACCTGGCAGAGAGGACACAGCACACAGCGGCGGAGAGGACACAGCACACAGCTGGTTGAGAGGACACAGTACACACCTGGCGGAAAGGACACAGCTAGCAGAGAGGACACAGCACACACCTGTAGGAGAGGACACAGCACACACCTGGAGGAGAGGACACAGCACACACTTGGTGGAGAGGACGCAGCACACAGCTGGCGGAGAGGACACAGCACACACCTGGAGGAGAGGACACAGCACACACCTGGAGGAGAGGACACAGCACACAGCTAGCGGAGTAGACACGGCATACACCCGGCGGGGTGGATACAGCACACAGCTGGAGGAGAGGACACAGCACACAGCTAGCGGAGAAGACACAGCACACACTTGGTGGAGAGGACACAGCACACAGCTGGAGTAGAGGACACAGCACACAGCTAGCGGAGAAGACACAGCACACACTTGGTGGAGAGGACACAGCACACAGCTGCAGGAGAGAACACAGCACACAGCTGGAGGAGAGGACACAGCACACACCAGGCGGAATGGACACAGCACACACCTGCAGGATAGGACACAACACATATCAGGAGAAGAAGTCATCCCATAAAAATAAACAGCAGATACATTGCAGAGGAAACACCTAATGGGATTAAATAGCAGACACAAGGGGGAGTAACGCCTCTGGGTAATCACAGTGATCACATACAAATGCCATGGTGACATAAGATACATTCCTTAGTAACAAGTTACATCTAGATTTAATATTCCCTCTTTACGTTTTACCAAGTCTCAGATTTACACCTGTGTTGTGTTATACGGTTTGTGTCTAAACATTAATTGTAATAATTACTGTGTATGAAACAAATCTGTCTCTGCAGATCAATATGAAGACACCTCACCTGCTGGGACAGCAACATTCGCATAGTGTAATGCGCACGATTTGCCGGAGGGTCTTCTGCTTTCATAAACTTTGCTTCAAGAGCCTCGTCTCCATCTGTGCAGGTTACATGTGGCAAAGCCAGCCTATAGGATGGCGCTGAGGCATTTATTATTATTTAAAGGGAAAATAGTGGACACTCTGGGTGCACGTTTTGACAATGAAATAGCAGCAGAGAAGTACACTGATCCTCCCACCAACAGAGGGAACACAAATGTAATGGGTGATGTATTGTGCCCTACACAAATGCAGATGATATATCTGCATCAGGTAACACAGTGATGTGTCTTGATGATACCTGTGAATGGTAAATTAATAGGATGTAGGGGGTCATTCCGAGTTGATCGCTCGCTAGCTAGTTTTAGCAGTCGTGCAAACGCTATGCCGCCGCCCACTGGGGAGTGTATTTTAGTTTAGCAGAAGTGCGAACGCATGTGCAGCCGAGCTCTGCAAAACCAGTTTGTGCAGTTTCTGAGTAGCTCTGAACCTATGCAGCGCTTGCGATCACTTCAGCCTATTCGTGTCCGGATTTGACGTCATACTCCCGTCCAGCGAATGCCCAGCTACGCGGAGAAGACACAGCATACACCTGGCGGAGAGTTTTTTCAGACACGCCTGTGATTTTGCAAACGCTCCCTGAAAACAGTCAGTTGACACCCAGAAACGCCCCCTTCCTGTCAATCTTCTTGCAGCCTTCAGTGCGAAGGAAAATTTTGCTAGAACCTGTACACAACCACAACGGCTTTGTACCCGTACAACTCGCGTGCGCACTGCGGCCCATACGCATGCGCAGAAATGCAGCTTTTTCACCTGATCGCTGCGCTGCGAAAATCGGCAGCGAACGATCAACTCGGAATGACCCCCGTAGTGTCCACACAAATAGAGGGGGAATAGAACCTGTGGTGAGAGCAGGAAGTGATATGTGTGCACAGGGCCGGCTCTAGGCATGTTCGAATAGAGCGGCCGCACAGGGCGCCACCCTTAATGGGCGCCGCGCGCTGGCGCCGCCATATTCGATGCTGGAGCCGGCCCTGTGTGTGCAGCATTGGCCCGTGTGCACTGTGCGCTATGCGCGCTGCGCGGCGCCGGTGTCTGACGTCAGACGCCGGCGCCATAGTGCACACAAGTGGCCACCCGGACCCAGGCTCACTCTGACTCGCCGGCCGCCCGCCCGCCCGCCCGCCAGCACTCCCGCCCGCTCGCTCGCCAGCACACTCGGACAGGCGGACAGCAGCAGTACTCCTCCCCAGCAGCGCCGCAGGTATTGGGGGGATCCGCACTGTGGGGGCATTTCTGGCTATGGGGGGGGCATTTCTGGCACTGTGGGGGGCATTGCATATCTGGCTCTGTGGGGGCATATCTGGTTCTGTGGGGGCATATCTGGCACTGTGGGGGGCATATCTGGCACTGTGGGGGGCATTTCTGGCACTGTGCGGGCATATCTGGCACTGTGGGGGCATATCTGGCTCTGTGGGTGGCATATCTGGCACTGTGGGGGGCATTTCTGGCACTGTGGGGGCATATCTGGCACTGTGGGGGCATATCTGGTTCTGTGGGGGCATATCTGGCACTGTGGGTGGCATATCTGGCACTGTGGGTGGCATATCTGGCACTGTGGGGGGCATATCTGGCACTGTGGGGGGCATATCTGGCACTGTGGGTGGCATATCTGGCACTGTGGGTGGCATATCTGGCACTGTGGGGGCATTTCTGGCACTGTGGGGGCATTTCTGGCACTGTGGGGGCATATCTGGCACTGTGGGGGTATTTATCTGGCACTGTGGGGGCATTTATCTGGCTCTGTGGGGGCATTTATCTGGCTCTGTGGGGGCATTTATCTGGCTCTGTGGGGGCATATCTGGCTCTGTGGGGGCATTTATGTATCAGGCACTGTGGGGGCATTTATGTATCTGGCACCGTGGGGGCATTTATGTATCTGGCACCGTGGGGGCATTTATGTATCTGGCACCGTGGGGGCATTTATGTATCTGGCACCGTGGGGGCATTTATGTATCTGGCACCGTGGGGGCAATTATGTATCTGGCACCGTGGGGGCATTTATGTATCTGGCACTGTGGGGGCATTTCTTGCACTGTGGGGGCATATCTTGCACTGTGAGGGCATTAATGTATCTAGCACTGTGGGGGCATATCTGCGCTGTGGGGGCATTTATCCATCTGGAACTGTGTGGCCATTTATGTAGCTGGCACTGATGGGGGGCATGTCACGTGTAGCTGCCACTGCTGGGGGGCATGTCATGTGTAGCTGGCACTGCTGGGGGGCATATCATGTAGTGTTCCCGCTAGGCGTCTGTGGCTGGGCAGTGTGTCTCAGTGCTCTACCTGGCGCAATGTGTCTAACGTGCTCTTATAGGAGGTTCTACCTGGTGCAATGTGTATTAGCTGCACTACTGTGTGGTGTAATGTGAATTGCCACTATTATGTGGCTACGCACCTTCCCCACGAAGTAACTCCCCTAAATTTTTGCTGCGCGCCTTCGGCGCGCACTGTCCATGCTTTAGCGTGTGGAAATGGGTACAACAAGCATTACAATATGTACATCATTTTGCCCACCTAACTTAAAAATGTGCCCTCCCTGTGATCAGCACCATGCCCTAAAAAGTGAACACTATCATGTGTAGCTGGCACTGCTGGGAGTCATGTCACGTGTAGCTGGCACTGCCGGAGGGCATGTCATGTGTAGCTGGCACTGCTGGGGGGCGAGACCACGCCCACTTTTTCAGGAGGCCACACCCACTTTTTCAGGAGCGCGCGCCTTCGGCGCGCGCATGGGGGAGGGGGGGGGGGGCACTTTTAAATTTTCTCGCTCAGGGTGCTAGTAGGCCTGGAGCCGGCCCTGTGTGTGCAGACGGTCTATCATACACCTTATATACCCACCAAACCAGCGCACGACACGTGACGTACTTCACGTGACGTACTTCCACTTCTATGCGCTGCCGACATCACATGTAGGAGGTGGTCATAATAATGTGACTCGACCGTGTATATGTAACAAAATATTTGTCACGATCCGGGTATCTGGACGCCATTTCTTACCCATCAGATGCCTCCTAAGGCTGGCTCAGCGCTCCAGGACCGGATCCCATCTGTTATCCTAATGTTCACATTCCTGCATCCTCTCCTGTCTCTCTGAGACGCTGTCACAGTAACGCCTTATTACATCTGGCATGGCGTCTCCCGCGGCCTCCGCCGCCGTCCCTGAGCTTCTGCATGCAGAGTGTCAGAGTGGCGATTACGTCAGCCGCGGCCTCCGCTGTGTCCGCGTGGTTGGATGTGCACTTGTCAGCCTGGCGTCTCCTGTCTCCAGTGGCCGGCGCCGCCATTACTGTTTTCATTACCACATGGATTACAAACCAAACTTCCCTCCAAGTGTCTGCATGGGCGCAGCCATCTTGGATTCTGTCAGCTGATCATTTCCTCCAATCTGTTGTCAGTATTGTTAATCTGCATAATTGCCTAGCCAATCCCTTCCTTGCTGCAGGTATAAATACACTGTGCCTGAGCAAGGAAGGCGTCAGTGCTTTGGTTGTCAAACCTAGTTCCTGTTTGTCTCTCTCCTGTGATTGTCTTCCAGGTTCCAGCTCCTGTCTCAAGACTTCCACCATAGAGACCCGCACCAGCATTCCACCTGCGGTGTAGCCTGACTCTCCAATCCATTGTGGATTCATCTGTTTCCAGCTACAACATTACCTGCTTCCAGCTCAGCTTCCAGCAGAGTACAGCTTCCCTTAAAGGGCCGGTGTCCTTTCTACACTTTACCACTCTCCACCGGTATTATTATTTCTCCGCTCTCAAGTTCTACATTTCAGTTATATTTCATCGCTCCCAAGTTCATTTATTATTTAACTGGTTCCAGCCAGTATCCACTCCGTGCTAACAACAGTCTGGTTCCAGCCAGTATCCACAGCAGCTGTTTTACCTTCAGCAACCCAGCTTTTCCTGGAACACCAGCTGGCACAATCCTGGGTTATCTCCATTGCTACAGTCGGGCCTGGTAAGGACTTTCCATCTAGAAGATCATAAGAACTATCTCACACTACCAGTGCCCTGTGGCTCCTGCCATCCTGTAGTACCCAGGAACTGTATTTATTATTTGCTGACTTTTACGTTTTCTTTTACTGCTGCTGTGTTGCGGAGTTGTCATAATAAACATCATTGACTTTTATCTAAGTTGTCGTGGTCACGCCTTCGGGCAGTTATTATTCATGTTACTTACATGTCCAGGGGTCTGATACAACCTCCCAGGTTCCGGTACATCTCAGCCCCTACAACTGAGGCTGCCTCCCGTCAGCTCAGGCCCTCAGTTGTGACAGTAAGCACTGACCTAATGAATCCAGCCGGAGACCAGGATCAAGCGGCCAGGCCGATGCAAGAACTGGCAGCTCGACTAGAACATCAGGAGGCTGCACAGGGCCACATCATCCGCTGTCTCCAGGATCTCTCTACTCGGCTGGATGGGATTCAGACAACTCTCCGTGGATCAGGCGCATCTGGTGCGTCAACCACAGTGACTCCAGCTATAACCCCACCCACCTTACCCATTTCTGCTCCACGTCTTCATCTCCCAACGCCAGCAAAATTTGACGGATCTCCAAGATTCTGCAGGGGATTTCTCAACCAGTGTGAGATTCAGTTTGAGCTACAACCTGGCAATTTTCCCAGTGACCGTACAAAAATTGCCTACATCATCTCTCTTCTCAGTGGCTCCGCCCTTGACTGGGCATCACCGTTATGGGAGAGGTCCGACACCCTGCTATCTTCTTACACTGCATTCGTGTCAACATTCAGGCGCATCTTCGACGAGCCAGGCCGGGTAACCTCAGCTTCATCCGAGATTCTCCGTTTACGCCAGGGGTCACGTACTGTAGGACAATATCTGATACAGTTCCAGATCCTGGCATCCGAACTGGCATGGAACGACGAGGCCCTGTATGCTGCATTCTGGCATGGCTTATCTGAGCTTATTAAAGATGAGTTAGCTACCAGAGACTTACCTTCTAAGTTAGATGAGCTAATCTCACTCTGCACGAAAGTTGATTTACGTTTCAGAGAGAGAGCAACTGAGCGTGGAAGATCATTTGCTCCAAAATCTTCTGCTCCTCCTCCTCGTCAACTGTCACCATCTAAAGATGAGCCCATGCAAATTGGCCGTTCCCGTTTAACTCCTGCTGAGCGCCGAAGACGTCTCTCTGAGTCTCTTTGTCTTTACTGTGCAGCTCCGTCTCACACCATCAATGCCTGTCCCGAATGTCCGGGAAAACTCCAAACCCTAGCTCGCCCAGGAGAGGGCCGGCTAGGAGTAATGATCTCCTCTCCATCTTCTCATGATTGTAATCTCCCAGTCTCGCTTCAAGTTGCTCAACGTTATCGGAACGTCATTGCTCTCCTTGATTCCGGAGCAGCTGGGAACTTTATTACTGAAGCCTATGTTAAACGGTGGTCCCTACCCACCGAGAGACTTCCTTCCTCCTTTTCCTTAACTGCCGTGGATGGCAGTAAAATTTTTGATACTGTTATTGCTCTAAGGACTCTACCAGTTCGTCTGAGAGTGGGAGTTCTTCATTCCGAACTTATTTCACTTTTAGTGATTCCAAGAGCCACACATCCTGTGGTCCTGGGCCTTCCATGGCTCCGTCTTCACAATCCTACAATTGATTGGACGACTACGCAAATCCTGGCATGGGGTTCCTTCTGTGCAGAGACATGTTTGTTTAAAGTATTGCCTGTCTGTTCTTCCTCCCCCAGGTTGTCTTATGTTCCACCTCCTCCATATCAAGATTTCACGGATGTGTTCAGTAAAGCTTCTGCTGATATCCTTCCTCCTCATAGAGAATGGGACTGCCCGATTGATCTCGTTCCAGGGAAGGTTCCACCTCGAGGCCGAACTTATCCGTTGTCTCTGCCTGAGACGCATTCTATGGAGGAATACATTAAAGAGAACCTAGCAAAGGGGTTCATTCGACCTTCTTCTTCCCCAGCCGGCGCAGGCTTCTTTTTTGTAAAAAAGAAAGATGGTGGTCTGCGGCCGTGCATCGACTACAGAGGTTTGAACGACATTACCATCAAGAACCGTTATCCTTTACCCCTGATTACTGAGCTCTTTGACAGAGTTAGCGGAGCTACCATCTTTACAAAGCTGGACTTGCGAGGTGCATACAATCTCATCCGGATCCGTGAGGGTGACGAGTGGAAGACCGCCTTTAACACCCGTGACGGACATTATGAGTACCTCGTCATGCCCTTCGGATTGAGCAATGCTCCAGCTGTCTTCCAGCATTTTGTCAATGAGATTTTCAGAGACATTCTATACCGTCATGTCGTGGTCTATCTAGACGATATCCTCATTTTTGCCAACGATTTAGAGGAACATCGTTTTTGGGTTAAAGAGGTTCTGTCCCGTCTCCGTGTCAATCATCTCTATTGCAAATTAGAAAAATGCGTCTTTGAAGTCAAGTCCATTCCGTTTCTAGGGTACATTGTGTCCGGTTCCGGACTAGAGATGGATCCTGAGAAACTACAAGCAATTCAGAATTGGCCGGTACCCTTAACCCTCAAAGGGGTCCAGAGGTTCTTAGGGTTCGCCAATTATTACCGAAAGTTTATACGAGACTTTTCCACCATTGTGGCGCCTATTACTGCTTTCACCAAGAAGGGTGCTAACCCGTCCAAGTGGTCTGAAGAAGCCATGCAAGCTTTTCATCTTTTAAAACAGAGGTTCATCTCTGCACCTGTCCTGAAACAGCCTGACATCGACTCTCCTTTCATCCTAGAGGTGGATGCCTCCTCCGTTGGAGTAGGAGCGGTGTTATCTCAGAGGGCTAAAGATGGCCATTTACATCCTTGCAGTTTCTTCTCCCGGAAGTTCTCCCCAGCTGAGCGCAACTATGCCATTGGCGACCAGGAGTTGCTAGCCATCAAGCTCGCTCTAGAAGAGTGGAGGTATCTGTTGGAGGGAGCTTCTCATTTAATCACCATACTTACAGACCACAAGAACATTTTATACCTGAAGGGCGCACAATGTCTCAACCCTCGTCAGGCCAGATGGGCACTTTTCTTTTCCAGGTTCGACTTTAAACTCCAGTTCTGTCCGGGCTCTCAGAATCGCAAGGCCGATGCCCTTTCCCGCTCATGGGAGCAAGAAAATGAGTCAGAGTCTTCAGACAAGCATCCTATTATAAATCCGTTGGCATTCTCCACGGTAGGGATGGACTCTACGCCCCCATCAGGGAAAAGTTTTGTGAAGCCGATGCTAAGGAAGAAGCTCATGCATTGGGCCCATGCTTCCCGTTTTGCCGGACATACAGGTATCCAAAAAACCCTGGAGTTTATCTCTAGGTCCTATTGGTGGCCAACTCTGAAAAAGGACGTCTTGGAGTTTATTGCATCTTGCCCAAAGTGTGCCCAACATAAAGTATCCCGCCAGTCGCCTGCAGGGCAACTGGTTCCACTATCCGTTCCCCGTCGACCATGGACCCACTTGTCGATGGATTTCATTACAGACTTACCCATGTGCAACAAGTTCAATACCATCTGGGTGGTAGTTGACCGGTTCACCAAGATGGCACACTTCATTCCTCTCACCGGTCTTCCGTCAGCTTCCAAGTTGGCTCAAGTATTCATACAAGAGATCTTCCGACTCCACGGTCTTCCTGAAGAAATTATCTCAGATCGAGGAGTTCAATTCACAGCCAAATTCTGGCGAAGTTTATGTCAAGTCCTCCAAGTCAAGCTAAAGTTTTCCATGGCTTACCATCCTCAGACCAATGGTCAAACCGAGAGGGTGAATCAGGACTTGGAGGCCTTCCTCCGCATCTATGTGTCCTCCTCTCAAGATGACTGGGTTCAATTACTTCCCTGGGCCGAGTTCTGTCATAACAACCAGTATCATTCTTCATCTGCTTCAACACCATTCTTCACTAACTTTGGATTCCACCCTAAAGTTCCTGAGTTCCAACCGCTTCCAGCAACTTCTGTTCCCGCAGTGGATATCACCTTGCATCAGTTTGCCAATATCTGGAAGAGCGTACGATCAGCTCTGCTCAAGGCATCGTTCAGGTACAAGAAGTTTGCGGATAAGAAGCGTCGAGCAGTTCCTGCTCTCAAGGTGGGTGATCGGGTATGGTTATCCACGAAGAATTTGAGGTTAAGAGTTCCCAGTATGAAGTTTGCACCTCGCTATATCGGTCCTTTCAAGATTGAACAAGTCATCAATCCTGTTGCTTACAGACTCCAGTTGCCTCCCTTCTTAAAAATACCCAGGACATTCCATGTTTCCCTGTTGAAACCGCTGATCTTGAATCGGTTTCATTCCTCACTTCCTCCAACTCCGAAAGTCCAAACTCAACGAGGCGTTGAGTATGAAGTGGCCAAGATCCTGGACTCACGTCACCGTTACGGTCAACTACAATATCTTATTGACTGGAAGGGTTATGGTCCTGAGGAACGTTCATGGACCAATGCTTCTGATGTCCATGCTCCTGCCTTGGTCCGGAGATTCCATTCCAAGTTTCCTCAAAAGCCAAAGAAGTGTCCTGGGGCCACTCCTAAAGGGGGGGGTGCTGTCACGATCCGGGTATCTGGACGCCATTTCTTACCCATCAGATGCCTCCTAAGGCTGGCTCAGCGCTCCAGGACCGGATCCCATCTGTTATCCTAATGTTCACATTCCTGCATCCTCTCCTGTCTCTCTGAGACGCTGTCACAGTAACGCCTTATTACATCTGGCATGGCGTCTCCCGCGGCCTCCGCCGCCGTCCCTGAGCTTCTGCATGCAGAGTGTCAGAGTGGCGATTACGTCAGCCGCGGCCTCCGCTGTGTCCGCGTGGTTGGATGTGCACTTGTCAGCCTGGCGTCTCCTGTCTCCAGTGGCCGGCGCCGCCATTACTGTTTTCATTACCACATGGATTACAAACCAAACTTCCCTCCAAGTGTCTGCATGGGCGCAGCCATCTTGGATTCTGTCAGCTGATCATTTCCTCCAATCTGTTGTCAGTATTGTTAATCTGCATAATTGCCTAGCCAATCCCTTCCTTGCTGCAGGTATAAATACACTGTGCCTGAGCAAGGAAGGCGTCAGTGCTTTGGTTGTCAAACCTAGTTCCTGTTTGTCTCTCTCCTGTGATTGTCTTCCAGGTTCCAGCTCCTGTCTCAAGACTTCCACCATAGAGACCCGCACCAGCATTCCACCTGCGGTGTAGCCTGACTCTCCAATCCATTGTGGATTCATCTGTTTCCAGCTACAACATTACCTGCTTCCAGCTCAGCTTCCAGCAGAGTACAGCTTCCCTTAAAGGGCCGGTGTCCTTTCTACACTTTACCACTCTCCACCGGTATTATTATTTCTCCGCTCTCAAGTTCTACATTTCAGTTATATTTCATCGCTCCCAAGTTCATTTATTATTTAACTGGTTCCAGCCAGTATCCACTCCGTGCTAACAACAGTCTGGTTCCAGCCAGTATCCACAGCAGCTGTTTTACCTTCAGCAACCCAGCTTTTCCTGGAACACCAGCTGGCACAATCCTGGGTTATCTCCATTGCTACAGTCGGGCCTGGTAAGGACTTTCCATCTAGAAGATCATAAGAACTATCTCACACTACCAGTGCCCTGTGGCTCCTGCCATCCTGTAGTACCCAGGAACTGTATTTATTATTTGCTGACTTTTACGTTTTCTTTTACTGCTGCTGTGTTGCGGAGTTGTCATAATAAACATCATTGACTTTTATCCAAGTTGTCGTGGTCACGCCTTCGGGCAGTTATTATTCATGTTACTTACATGTCCAGGGGTCTGATACAACCTCCCAGGTTCCGGTACATCTCAGCCCCTACAACTGAGGCTGCCTCCCGTCAGCTCAGGCCCTCAGTTGTGACAATATTGTGTTATCTATAAGAGATCTTTTTGTAAGAGTAATAGTAAGTGTACGTAAACTGTATGACTTGATAATCGTACCTTCTAGTCACAGTTGTCTGGTCCTTTGCAGAGAAGAGAGTATTCTTAGAGCACCCTAGACAAGAGTAAGTTTACTTTTTATCAAAAGAACACTTCACTTTATTCTCTGTGATCACTAGGTTTCTAAGAAGCCCTTATGAATATTACATCACAGTACCCTCAATTAACTCAAGAATACAACAATATATTTCAATAGGTAATTATACGACAAAGAAACAAATACATTTTATTTCTCGGCAACTGAAGATCTCCATTGTTCTCCGTCCTGAAGGGTTAAGACCTTTTTTCTATTATATGCAATGAAAGTATCAATATCAGCAGACTCAATTGAATATAATGAATTGTAGCCACTGAACGACAGCAATCCTAAATAACACAGACTCTGAAATGAAATACACTTGTTTCTAGTTGAGTCCCTATATCGACTAAGATTACCTTTCGCTCAAAGTCTACGCTGCGCAATTTCTAATGGCCATACCGTTGGTGCACATGAAGTCCTCAACTTCCAATAATCTCAACATTGCGGTACCGCTTTAATTAATCATGCATATGGCGGGACCCCACTCTCAACTGTATCCTTTGGGGAGTTAAATATAGAAAACCTTTCCTTTAGTGGACTCTGTTGAATTATACTGTGCTGTCCTTCCTGAGATGGTTCTGTAAAACTGACGATAATTATCTGTCAAATTTAGCTGACTCCTACGTGCAGAACAAGACTTTCTTTGTGTGGTTAACACGCCCTGAAGAGCTAACAGAAAATCCTTATCTACTACTGCATCAGTGCCACTTCAGCGGTAAGTCTTTCGCTTGCGTTGTCACAACTATAACCCTTTTCTGAATAAGGATTTTTATAATATCTGAAAATCCTCTGTTGATTTTATTCACTCAGCTTGTCTCATTGTTCTGCTTGCTAAGTGTCACTGGCTGCTGGACCAAGGTGGAATTAGCAGATGCTGCAATAAATCCCCTTCACTGTGGGGCTCTTACTGACAAATCTTCTACTACAGTGTTAACTTTCCCTTCAGTGGGATGCCTCTGCTCTATAGTCTCTAAGGGACCAACATAGCAATGTTTCCCTTCAGTGAGGCGCCCCTCCTCTGATAAAGTCTCTACAGGATCACCCCTCACCTTTTATGGTGTGCCCAGAGCCTCCTCCCACTCTCCCTTACAAAGGCACTCACTGGTCGGGTTGGTGGAGCCTTTTCTAGCCGTCCTCCAGGGCGTGTGCGGGGAAGGGCCTCTCACCGCTGTTCAGTCAGAGCTCTGCGCTGTCACTGTGGTGGCCACTCCTTCGCCTGGCGCCGTTTACAGGGACCTCTGCCGCGCACGATCCTCCCGGTCCACCGCTGCTCATCAGAGATCAGTGCTTGTAAGTATCTTCACTGTCTCCTTTCTCCGAGCACCGGAGGTCACTACGGCTGCGATCACTGTTAAACGAGGTTGTGCCCCGGCGCGCCAGTGTCTTCTCCGAGTCTCCCCCGCACTTAGGAGCCAGTTCACGCTGCCGTACTGCACCACATGCCTCTCGTGCAGTTACCTCAGGCGACTCCTCACGGTCTGACGGGTACCCCCTTTTTTATCCTCTTTTAGGGGTCCCCGGATGTGTCCTGCCAGCGGCACGTTAGCAGGCAGTTAACTTTCTGTCTCTTGCACGAGAACGTGCCGTTGCCATGCGCCCATTAAGTTGAATGGTGCTGTCAGTCTGGTCGGCTCTAACTCCCCTCTGTGAGGGTTACATATATATTATCAACTATTATAGTTTATTTTCCTACATATTTATACAAATATATACATATATACTTTAATAATTAATTTAGAATTTCCCAATAAACTGGCTAAAATAACCAGGGTATTACATGTTTCCCCTCTTGAACCATGCATCCTATAAATTTATATATGGGTCAACTTATGCATACATTTACAAGCCAACAGTTACTAGTACCTCTCAAATTATCTCAATCACGGTACCGTAGAGGTAATGTGCCTCTAGTACTTCATTTTGACCTTCTATTGGCCGGGGTGGTTACTTCACTCTTGGCCGGACCATTCCCAACACAAAAGGAGTCATGGCATTCAAGGAATCTTTCCACTATGCTTTCTGGGGCCATAGTTGTTATTGAGCTCGGTGTACCGGTACCACCCATGAACAACAGGAGCTCTATGGGATCGTGTAATGGAATATCCCCTAGGGTTGACGTACCTTCTGTCAAAGCCAAGTCTTTTCCCGCCATCGGGACTTCCATAGTGCAAGGTTTTAGTTGCTCTCGAGAGACAACTCTGATCGGTCCTTCTTGACCACGACAGATCTTATAGGTATAGATTTTACCAGCTGGAACACTGACCACAACGTATGGAACATCCTCCCATATGGCATCAAGTTTGATAGAGCGATGGTTCTTTTTCACCCAAACCTTGTCACCTTCATGTAAAGGAAGGGGCCGAGCACTTGTGTTATAAGCTCTCCCTTGCCGTTGGTGGGCTGCCTCCATCCTCTGCTCTACAATCCGTATAGCTGTCTCAATTCGCTGCTGGTGCTCCCGTATCCAATCAACTCGGGGGTCTACTGGGACAGTCACAACGGGGTTCAATTCCAAATCTCTAGGCAGCTTGCCCTGCCTGCCGAACATTAGGTAGTAAGGTGTGAACCCGGTGGAGCAGTGTTCGGTGTTATTATATAAGTAGGTAAGTTCAGAGAGAAGGGCAGGCCATTGGGTACGCTTCTCCGCGGACAGACTACGGAGCACTCCAATGATGGTCCGATTTGCTCTTTCACATAAGTCATTCCCCTGTGGGTGGTAGGCCGTTGTCCTCACTTTTAGGCATCCGTATAGAGAGCAAAGTTCCTTGAACAGCTGTGATTCAAAGGCTGGACCTTGATCGGTCAGGATTCGGTCAGGGTATCCATAAGGTCTTACAAAATGTCTCAAGAAGAGCTCGGCCGTAGTTCTTGCAGTTAAGTCTCTTGTAGGAAAAACAACAAGGAACTTACTGTAATGATCCGTCATGGTTAGTGCGTATTGATATCCAGTATTACTGGATTCTAATTTTACATGATCCAGGGCGATGATTTCCAGAGGGCGTCGGCTTCTAATGGAATGCAGGTGGTCTTTCTTTTTGTTATCCTGATGCTTTTTGATGTTGCAAGATACGCAGTCACGGCACCATTTCTCAATGTCTTCCTCATTCCGACCCAGAAGTACCTTTTCCGTAACACTGTCTCGGTTTTCTGGGTATCGAAGTGTCCAGACTTATCATGATAGGCCTCGAGTAAAAGGGTGGCCTGACGTCTTGGAACCATCACTTGCGTAATAGTTTGATGTGTGGTGGGGTCAAAGCTGCTACGGATTATAAGCCCTTGCTTTACCCGAATGCGGTCTCGGTGCCTTAATAGTTTAATTAATTCTGGATCAGCTTCAGCTCGCTGTGCCCTGTTCAGGAGACGCTTCTGCTGAATAAGGTCCATAAGTTCATTCAAGACTGGGCTTTCTCGCTGGATTTTTGTCCACTCCACTGTGGGTAAAGCGGGATGAGGGCTTTCAGATCGTGCAGGGGTCTTAGCAGAAAACGGGTCAGATGTCACGAGCCATCCTTTGTTCACGAGATGGAACACCGGGGTCTCTAACTCCTCCTTGTCATCTTTTTCCACTTCAGGAATGTCGACGATGGGTAGGCGGGACAAGGCGTCGGTATTCCCATTCGTCTTTCCGCTCTGGTAGTCGACTGTGTATTGAAAGTTGGCCAGGCGGGATACCCAGCGTTGCTCGAGCGCTCCCAACCGAGCATTTGACAGGTGAGCCAATGGGTTATTCTCGGTCATGATAATGATTGGGGAAGCGTCCAGGTAGTTCTTAAACTTTTCGGTGATGGCCCATACGAGAGCAAGTAACTCTAGCTTAAAAGTACTGTAGTTCTCGCTGTTTCGCTCTGTTTTACGAAGGCCTCTACTAGCATATGCTATTACTCTTTTACGGCCATCCTGCATCTGTGACAGCACAGCTCCTAAACCATGGTGACTTGCGTCTGTATAGACTTGAATAGGTTTCTCATAATCTGGATAGGCGAGTAGAGGAGCAGTTACCATCAATGTCTTTAGTAGTTCAAAGGCACTTTGCTGATCTTCACCCCATGGAATTGAACTTCTCCTTTCCTGTCCAGACTTGCCGCGCAATAATTCATGTAACGGAGCAGCCAGTTTAGCAAAACCTTGCACGAACCACCTGTAATAACCCACGAATCCCAGGAAACTCCGCACATCCTTCACTGTTTTTGGTGTGGGCCACTCTTGTACTACGCGTATCTTCTCTGGATCTGGTGTGACACCCTCAGCACAGCCCCAGTTTGATGAGCTGCTTGAACACTTCTAGATGTCTGAGATGCTCTTCATAACTTTTTGAGAAGATGATAACGTCATCTAGGTACAGCAGCACCATTTCGAAGTTGTGATGTCCCAGACAGTGGGGGTAATTCCAAGTTGATCGCAACAGGAAATTTTTTAGCAGTTGGGCAAAACCATGTGCACTGCAGGGGAGGCAGATATAACATGTGCAGAGAGAGTTAGATTTGGGTGGGTTATTTTGTTTCTGTGCAGGGTAAATACTGACTGCTTTATTTTTACACTGCAATTTAGATTGTAGATTGAACTCACCACACCCAAATCTATCTCTCTCTGCACATGTTATATCTGCCCCCCTGCAGTGCACATGGTTTTGCCCAACTGCTAAAAAATTTCCTGCTGCGATCAACTTGGAATTATCCCCAGTGTTACATTGCGCGTTGAAATGTAGCTGGTGCATTACAAAGTCCGAAGGGCATTCTATTAAATTCAAATAAACCCATCGGTGTGGTAAAAACAGTTTTTTCTCTATCCTCCTGTGCCATCGGAATCTGCCAATATCCGCTAGTGAGATCTAGAGTAGAAAAGTGGCCGATGTCTTCAAGGCCGTCAATGATTCTTCTATTCTTGGTAACGGGTAGGCATCCTTATGTGTCACGGCATTCAGTTTGCGATAATCCACGCAAAACCGTAGACTTCCATCCTTCTTTTTAACGATAACTAATGGGGCTGCCCATGGGCTGTAACTCTCATGGATGACACCTGCTGCCCTCATGTAAGAAATAATTTTTCGCACGGGTTGGTACATGGCGGATGGTAGGGGTCGGTGTCTTTTTTTAATGGGAGGATGACTTCCTGTGTTAATGGAATGATATACACCTTCAGCCTTTCCAAAGTCTGAGGGATTTTGGCTAAAAGCCACTGAATTCCTTTGGACCAGTTGTAACACTCTGTCCCGCTGCTGGTCCGGTGTATTCGAGTCCCCAATCTGGATCTCATTCCACCAGGGATCTTCACCCTCAGCGGCAGATAACCCTTCAGTCATTGTTCCTTGACATGCAGATGGTATACTTTCCCCCAATACGTCCTGAAAATGGACTTGAGACACCCTCGCTACCATGCAGTGTTGAAAGAGTCGGACAGGGTAGTTTTGAGGATTCAAAATGCGAACAGGTACTCTACCTTGTTCCACTTTCGCCAAGGTCCTGGCCACTGCAAATGGCTGCAGTCCGTCTGGGTCACATGATTCTATGAGGGCATCATAGCCTTGTCCGCCAGGGCCAATATGAACTTTGCACCAAACTACGTGTTCTGAGTTGGGCATCAACATCACGGGCCGTCGGTCGGCAATTCGTGCCTTCCCAACCTCCCCTCTATCATTGGAGAATGTATTTTGCCCTTCCAGTAGCCGAATAGTCTGTTGGAGCGTCCTCCGCTCCCCTGGGGCGGCTGTCTTCATTTCCGTGCGCAGAGCTTCAACTAGTTCGTCAGGACAGTTTCTGAGGATATTCATCCCAAGAATAACTGGAGGCAGAAAGTCATTTGAAACTGTTGTTACTAGACATCCCTGTCTGGTTAAGTTTGCTTGACCCACTTTCATGTCTGCTTCCCAGTAGCCATGATAGGTGATAGGTTGTCCGTTACTGGCTAGTAGATGTAACCAGGTAGTTGGTGGGGAGACTATTGTTTGCTCATCCCAATGTTGGAGGAATTCATTAAACCTGATGGTCGAAACTTGAGATCCTGTATCCAGGAGAGCAGCCATCTCCACGCCATTGATCCGAATTTTCAGGCGAGGACACTCACCGACATACCTGGGCCACCACTCCTGTGACATCGGACCTATTGGTACATCTCCTCCCGAGGGTCGGTCCCCTGCCTTGGGGTCTCCTCGTTTAAAGCTGCATTGGGGCAATTTCTTTCATTGTGGCCGCTTTGTCTACAACCTCTGCATATAGGCTGTTATTGAGCATCGAATTGGTCGGTAGAACGTCTGCCCATTTCCCTTGGTACATTCCATCGAGAGCGATTTCTTACACCCCGATCTTGCCGCCATTCTTGATGTCAGCCGACGTTTTGGCCTTGACTCAACTCCTCGAGTTTCTGATCCATCCTAGCTGGATGTAAGGTAAGCTCCATAAGTTTAGAGTCCCGATTGAATCCTGACTAGATGGTACTTGTGCCTGTTGGGTGACTGCCTTTGGTAATGCAGCTTCAGTTCTTATGTGTGATTTTATTACCTTTATGCCTTCCCCCTCCTCTTGTTCCACTGACACCTCATACTCAGAATCTTCGCAGGAATTTAGTCAAAGAATTTGGAAAATTTCTTCTTTGAACTCAGTAAAGGAGCACTTCGGCTGTTGACGCCGCCACATTCTCAGTCGAGCCTGAATGGCTTCTCCTTGTGCTCCTTCGATGAAGAGGTTCATTTTTTTTTTTTTAATAAAACATTTTATTGATAGTTTACAGGTTTACAGATTGTCATATCTTTAACTGTAATCGCTATAAGGTCTCCAAAGAGACACTATAATATAATATGACAGAGTATGCAAGATAACTATCTAAATTTTTCTTTTTATGGTAGACAAATACATATATAGACAGGACAGAGACAGAGGGGAAAAATAGGTAGAGAAGGAAATAGAGAAGCAATTACTTATGTGTTAATGAAAATTGGGCATTAGATTGCATAACAATATTATTCAGCCAAGGCTTT
This sequence comes from Pseudophryne corroboree, assembly GCF_028390025.1. Classification (NCBI taxonomy): domain Eukaryota; kingdom Metazoa; phylum Chordata; class Amphibia; order Anura; family Myobatrachidae; genus Pseudophryne; species Pseudophryne corroboree. Next base: position 26,232,731 of record NC_086448.1, on the reverse strand, counting down.
ATATTCACGGTGAAAACAGCAGTTAATACATTTGAAGGATAATTCTCATTTGGCTGTCTATTGTAGGAGGGATGGTGAAATCGATGGGTGGTAGAAGAGCCTTGACCCTGTCTTGCAGGGGGGGGGGAATACAGATCAATTAGTAAAGAGGAGAAGCGGCTGAGCTCTTTTCCACTGAATGGATCCAAAGAAATTTGAAATCACTCTCGTGTCTTCTTCTCCTAGAGATTTTATGAAGAAATTCCATCTGTTGTAAAAGGCTGTGGTAGATCCAGGGTCATTTATAAGGACAGAACGAATGTCAAAATATAGGTGTTGGAGTAATCTTGATTTCAGTTCATGTATTGAAGGAGCAGACTTCTTGATCCAATGTGTTAGAATAAGCTTCTTAGCCAGAGTCAAAGCAATAATAATAAAGGGAATATATCTGGAAAGAGGGGTACCCAATGACCAATTGTCAAACTTAAATAGGAGACATGCATCAGGGGAAGGGGTTAGGGATAAACCAAGTATTGAATTTAAGTAACATATCGTCTTAGCCCAGAATCGTCTTACTTTAGAGCAATCCCAAAAACAGTGGAAGAGTTTAGCATTTGACTTTGAACATTTAATACAGTTCCCTGATTCATCAGCTATCATGTGTTTTCTCTGTGAGGGAGAAATATAAGCTCTATGTAAGCATCGAAAATGGGTTTCTTGTAGATATGCTGATTGTAAATGCTTAGCATATTTACTATAGTTTAGGAGCGTTTTCTCTTCTGAACCTGTTATAAGAGGAATATCATCTCTCCAGTTAGCTAGGAATTGTTGGGGGTGATGTGAAGAGTGTACTTTAGCTTTAATTAGGGAAGGGTAGAGTTGATGAATCTTGTAAGTTTTTGAGGACACACCATTTAATATTTTAGAGATAATGTGAGGATCATTGTGATGGGGAAAAGATATAGGTAATGATTGTGTATAGTGTCTGACCTGGAGATAGAGATAGAATAAATTGTTAGGGATAGCATACCTATCCTGCAGATCCTTGAACGTATAGATATATCCCCCCGGATCAAAGACTCTGCTCACGAGTGCAATTCCCTTTTGTTTCCACATTTGGAAGGAGGGGTTATGTAAGGACGGTTGAAATTCCGGATTTCCCCATAAGGGAAGGTAGGGTGAGAATCTAAAGTCTTTCTTTAGTTTTTTGTGTAAGCTTATCCAATTTAAATAAGTATCCCTAAAGATCACATGAGAGTACAAGTGCTTTGGGATGGAGGTAGCTTTGAGATGCAGTAGTGCTGAGGGTGAATAAGGTTCAAATATAGCGTGATCTAACTTAATATCGGAGTATGAGGAGGTCTCCAGTAACCAGTCGCAGGCGTATCTAAAGAATACTGCTACTGTGTAAGATTTAAAATCGGGGATCTTGAGGCCTCCCGCAGATTTGGGAAGTGTCAACTTTGAAAGTGCGATTCTTGCCTTTTTTCCCTTCCATAAGAATTTGGAAATGGAGGAATTAATAGCTAATATGTCTCTATTATTTAATGCAATAGGTAGCATCTGTATAGCATAAAATAGTTTGGGGAAGATTACCGTCTTAATAGCAGCAGCTCTGCCCAGAAGGGAAAGGGGGAGTAAATTCCATGAAGACATCAGAGCTATAACCTTGTCCACTAGAGGGGAAAAATTTGCCTTATAGAGTTTGTCCATGGTCCCTGTAATATGGACACCGAGATATTTTAAGTGGGAAGTGTTAATTTTGAAACCTTCGAAGGCTGGGGAGGATAGCAGATCTAACGAGTAGGAACCTAAGGGAAGGATCTGAGATTTAGCGATATTTATTTTATACCCTGAAACTTTGCCAAAGTCTTTAATGATTTGCATTATCTTGGGGATAGATTTTAGGGGGTCAGAAACAAAAAGCAGCATGTCGTCTGCAAAAAGTGAGACTTTTAATTCGTAGGAAGAAATTTTTATGCCCTTGAAGTCATAAGAATTGCGGAGCATAATTGCCAAAGGTTCTATAGCTATTGCGAACAAAAGAGGGGACAAGGGGCAGCCTTGTCTAGTGCCTCTGAATAGTTCGAAGCGGTCCGAAATTTGTCCATTGCACATAATTTGGGATGCAGGGTTAGTGTATAATGCCTTAATGAAGGAAATAAAATGGGGAGAGAATCCGAACTTATCCATGGTATTATATAGATGAGGCCAGAGGACTAGGTCAAAGGCCTTTTCTGCATCGAGTGATATGATTACCCCTGAGGGGGCCACATCACTTGAGTTTTGTAGGTGCTGGACGGCAGAGATGACCTTTCTGACATTTAAAACTGAGTGCCTCCCTGTAATGAATCCAGTTTGATCTGGGTGTATAACTATAGGTAGCACTTCCTTGAGCCTATTCGCTATGACTTTAGCTAATATCTTATAGTCAGAATTAAGTAGTGATATAGGTCTATAGGACCCTGGCTGAGATAAATCTCGTCCAGGTTTTGGTAGTATTTTAATAAATGCTGCATTAAAATATAATGGGGGGGTGCCTGTCTGCAATATTTGATTAAAGGTTGCCACCAAGGAATCAAGGATTTCGGTAGTCATTAGTTTATAGAAGCTTCCTCCATATCCATCAGGCCCTGGGGATTTAGAGGAGTGAAGAGATTTAATGACCTTAATGACTTCATCCGAAGTCACTGGGCCTTCCAATACCTTTATCATGTCATCTGTTAGAGAAGGACATGATTTTTCGTGCAAACTAGGTACGGAAGAATCTAGAGGTAAATCTGTACTGTCTGTAACTTGGGTGTGGGGGCCATATAGAGTTGAGTAAAATTCCTTCAGAATTTGCGTAGCCTGTTTATTCGTAGAGGTTAGAGAGCCGTTTGGGCATTTTAGGGGATGAACTGCTGCTGGCGTTCTATTGCCATTCAAGATGTTAGTGAGCGTTTTACTGTTCTGTTTCCAAATGTATGATATCTGTAATTAGTGCTATATAAGTGCCTATTTCCTTGTTTATGTAGATATGCATTGAAGTGTGCTTTAGCTATATTATATGTCTGTTTGTTATTTGAAGATGGTTTCCCGCAATAATCAGTGTAGGCCTTAGAAAGTGTTTTTTGTAGTTCAACATACGTCTTAACAAAGTTTTTATTCAATTTTGCAACATAAGAAATTATATCCCCCCTTAGAACGACTTTTGCAGTCTGCCAGAACAAGGAAGGATTGGATGTAGCCTGTGCCTGGTTATCTGAGCAGTAATCTTTCCAGCTATTTAACAGCATAGTGTCACAACTGAGGGCCTGAGCTGACGGGAGGCAGCCTCAGTTGTAGGGGCTGAGATGTACCGGAACCTGGGAGGTTGTATCAGACCCCTGGACATGTAAGTAACATGAATAATAACTGCCCGAAGGCGTGACCACGACAACTTGGATAAAAGTCAATGATGTTTATTATGACAACTCCGCAACACAGCAGCAGTAAAAGAAAACGTAAAAGTCAGCAAATAATAAATACAGTTCCTGGGTACTACAGGATGGCAGGAGCCACAGGGCACTGGTAGTGTGAGATAGTTCTTATGATCTTCTAGATGGAAAGTCCTTACCAGGCCCGACTGTAGCAATGGAGATAACCCAGGATTGTGCCAGCTGGTGTTCCAGGTAAAGCTGGGTTGCTGAAGGTAAAACAGCTGCTGTGGATACTGGCTGGAACCAGACTGTTGTTAGCACGGAGTGGATACTGGCTGGAACCAGTTAAATAATAAATGAACTTGGGAGCGATGAAATATGAACTGAAATGTAGAACTTGAGAGCGGAGAAATAATAATACCGGTGGAGAGTGGTAAAGTGTAGAAAGGACACCGGCCCTTTAAGGGAAGCTGTACTCTGCTGGAAGCTGAGCTGGAAGCAGGTAACGTTGTAGCTGGAAACAGATGAATCCACAATGGATTGGAGAGTCAGGCTACACCGCAGGTGGAATGCTGGTGCGGGTCTCTATGGTGGAAGTCTTGAGACAGGAGCTGGAACCTGGAAGACAATCACAGGAGAGAGACAAACAGGAACTAGGTTTGACAACCAAAGCACTGACGCCTTCCTTGCTCAGGCACAGTGTATTTATACCTGCAGCAAGGAAGGGATTGGCTAGGCAATTATGCAGATTAACAATACTGACAACAGATTGGAGGAAATGATCAGCTGACAGAATCCAAGATGGCTGCGCCCATGCAGACACTTGGAGGGAAGTTTGGTTTGTAATCCATGTGGTAATGAAAACAGTAATGGCGGCGCCGGCCACTGGAGACAGGAGACGCCAGGCTGACAAGTGCACATCCAACCACGCGGACACAGCGGAGGCCGCGGCTGACGTAATCGCCACTCTGACACTCTGCATGCAGAAGCTCAGGGACGGCGGCGGAGGCCGCGGGAGACGCCATGCCAGATGTAATAAGGCGTTACTGTGACAGCGTCTCAGAGAGACAGGAGAGGATGCAGGAATGTGAACATTAGGATAACAGATGGGATCCGGTCCTGGAGCGCTGAGCCAGCCTTAGGAGGCATCTGATGGGTAAGAAATGGCGTCCAGATACCCGGATCGTGACAGCACCCCCCCCTTTAGGAGTGGCCCCAGGACACTTCTTTGGCTTTTGAGGAAACTTGGAATGGAATCTCCGGACCAAGGCAGGAGCATGGACATCAGAAGCATTGGTCCATGAACGTTCCTCAGGACCATAACCCTTCCAGTCAATAAGATATTGTAGTTGACCGTAACGGTGACGTGAGTCCAGGATCTTGGCCACTTCATACTCAACGCCTCGTTGAGTTTGGACTTTCGGAGTTGGAAGAAGTGAGGAATGAAACCGATTCAAGATCAGCGGTTTCAACAGGGAAACATGGAATGTCCTGGGTATTTTTAAGAAGGGAGGCAACTGGAGTCTGTAAGCAACAGGATTGATGACTTGTTCAATCTTGAAAGGACCGATATAGCGAGGTGCAAACTTCATACTGGGAACTCTTAACCTCAAATTCTTCGTGGATAACCATACCCGATCACCCACCTTGAGAGCAGGAACTGCTCGACGCTTCTTATCCGCAAACTTCTTGTACCTGAACGATGCCTTGAGCAGAGCTGATCGTACGCTCTTCCAGATATTGGCAAACTGATGCAAGGTGATATCCACTGCGGGAACAGAAGTTGCTGGAAGCGGTTGGAACTCAGGAACTTTAGGGTGGAATCCAAAGTTAGTGAAGAATGGTGTTGAAGCAGATGAAGAATGATACTGGTTGTTATGACAGAACTCGGCCCAGGGAAGTAATTGAACCCAGTCATCTTGAGAGGAGGACACATAGATGCGGAGGAAGGCCTCCAAGTCCTGATTCACCCTCTCGGTTTGACCATTGGTCTGAGGATGGTAAGCCGTGGAAAACTTTAGCTTGACTTGGAGGACTTGACATAAACTTCGCCAGAATTTGGCTGTGAATTGAACTCCTCGATCTGAGATAATTTCTTCAGGAAGACCGTGGAGTCGGAAGATCTCTTGTATGAATACTTGAGCCAACTTGGAAGCTGACGGAAGACCGGTGAGAGGAATGAAGTGTGCCATCTTGGTGAACCGGTCAACTACCACCCAGATGGTATTGAACTTGTTGCACATGGGTAAGTCTGTAATGAAATCCATCGACAAGTGGGTCCATGGTCGACGGGGAACGGATAGTGGAACCAGTTGCCCCGCAGGCGACTGGCGGGATACTTTATGTTGGGCACACTTTGGGCAAGATGCAATAAACTCCAAGACGTCCTTTTTCAGAGTTGGCCACCAATAGGACCTAGAGATAAACTCCAGGGTTTTTTGGATACCTGTATGTCCGGCAAAACGGGAAGCATGGGCCCAATGCATGAGCTTCTTCCTTAGCATCGGCTTCACAAAACTTTTCCCTGATGGGGGCGTAGAGTCCATCCCTACCGTGGAGAATGCCAACGGATTTATAATAGGATGCTTGTCTGAAGACTCTGACTCATTTTCTTGCTCCCATGAGCGGGAAAGGGCATCGGCCTTGCGATTCTGAGAGCCCGGACAGAACTGGAGTTTAAAGTCGAACCTGGAAAAGAAAAGTGCCCATCTGGCCTGACGAGGGTTGAGACATTGTGCGCCCTTCAGGTATAAAAGGTTCTTGTGGTCTGTAAGTATGGTGATTAAATGAGAAGCTCCCTCCAACAGATACCTCCACTCTTCTAGAGCGAGCTTGATGGCTAGCAACTCCTGGTCGCCAATGGCATAGTTGCGCTCAGCTGGGGAGAACTTCCGGGAGAAGAAACTGCAAGGATGTAAATGGCCATCTTTAGCCCTCTGAGATAACACCGCTCCTACTCCAACGGAGGAGGCATCCACCTCTAGGATGAAAGGAGAGTCGATGTCAGGCTGTTTCAGGACAGGCGCAGAGATGAACCTCTGTTTTAAAAGATGAAAAGCTTGCATGGCTTCTTCAGACCACTTGGACGGGTTAGCACCCTTCTTGGTGAAAGCAGTAATAGGCGCCACAATGGTGGAAAAGTCTCGTATAAACTTTCGGTAATAATTGGCGAACCCTAAGAACCTCTGGACCCCTTTGAGGGTTAAGGGTACCGGCCAATTCTGAATTGCTTGTAGTTTCTCAGGATCCATCTCTAGTCCGGAACCGGACACAATGTACCCTAGAAACGGAATGGACTTGACTTCAAAGACGCATTTTTCTAATTTGCAATAGAGATGATTGACACGGAGACGGGACAGAACCTCTTTAACCCAAAAACGATGTTCCTCTAAATCGTTGGCAAAAATGAGGATATCGTCTAGATAGACCACGACATGACGGTATAGAATGTCTCTGAAAATCTCATTGACAAAATGCTGGAAGACAGCTGGAGCATTGCTCAATCCGAAGGGCATGACGAGGTACTCATAATGTCCGTCACGGGTGTTAAAGGCGGTCTTCCACTCGTCACCCTCACGGATCCGGATGAGATTGTATGCACCTCGCAAGTCCAGCTTTGTAAAGATGGTAGCTCCGCTAACTCTGTCAAAGAGCTCAGTAATCAGGGGTAAAGGATAACGGTTCTTGATGGTAATGTCGTTCAAACCTCTGTAGTCGATGCACGGCCGCAGACCACCATCTTTCTTTTTTACAAAAAAGAAGCCTGCGCCGGCTGGGGAAGAAGAAGGTCGAATGAACCCCTTTGCTAGGTTCTCTTTAATGTATTCCTCCATAGAATGCGTCTCAGGCAGAGACAACGGATAAGTTCGGCCTCGAGGTGGAACCTTCCCTGGAACGAGATCAATCGGGCAGTCCCATTCTCTATGAGGAGGAAGGATATCAGCAGAAGCTTTACTGAACACATCCGTGAAATCTTGATATGGAGGAGGTGGAACATCAGACGACCTGGGGGAGGAAGAACAGACAGGCAATACTTTAAACAAACATGTCTCTGCACAGGAGGAACCCCATGCCAGGATTTGCGTAGTCGTCCAATCAATTGTAGGATTGTGAAGACGGAGCCATGGAAGGCCCAGGACCACAGGATGTGTGGCTCTTGGAATCACTAAAAGTGAAATAAGTTCGGAATGAAGAACTCCCACTCTCAGACGAACTGGTAGAGTCCTTAGAGCAATAACAGTATCAAAAATTTTACTGCCATCCACGGCAGTTAAGGAAAAGGAGGAAGGAAGTCTCTCGGTGGGTAGGGACCACCGTTTAACATAGGCTTCAGTAATAAAGTTCCCAGCTGCTCCGGAATCAAGGAGAGCAATGACGTTCCGATAACGTTGAGCAACTTGAAGCGAGACTGGGAGATTACAATCATGAGGAGATGGAGAGGAGATCATTACTCCTAGCCGGCCCTCTCCTGGGCGAGCTAGGGTTTGGAGTTTTCCCGGACGTTCGGGACAGGCATTGATGGTGTGAGACGGAGCTGCACAGTAAAGACAAAGAGACTCAGAGAGACGTCTTCGGCGCTCAGCAGGAGTTAAACGGGAACGGCCAATTTGCATGGGCTCATCTTTAGATGGTGACAGTTGACGAGGAGGAGGAGCAGAAGATTTTGGAGCAGATGATCTTCCACGCTCAGTTGCTCTCTCTCTGAAACGTAAATCAACTTTCGTGCAGAGTGAGATTAGCTCATCTAACTTAGAAGGTAAGTCTCTGGTAGCTAACTCATCTTTAATAAGCTCAGATAAGCCATGCCAGAATGCAGCATACAGGGCCTCGTCGTTCCATGCCAGTTCGGATGCCAGGATCTGGAACTGTATCAGATATTGTCCTACAGTACGTGACCCCTGGCGTAAACGGAGAATCTCGGATGAAGCTGAGGTTACCCGGCCTGGCTCGTCGAAGATGCGCCTGAATGTTGACACGAATGCAGTGTAAGAAGATAGCAGGGTGTCGGACCTCTCCCATAACGGTGATGCCCAGTCAAGGGCGGAGCCACTGAGAAGAGAGATGATGTAGGCAATTTTTGTACGGTCACTGGGAAAATTGCCAGGTTGTAGCTCAAACTGAATCTCACACTGGTTGAGAAATCCCCTGCAGAATCTTGGAGATCCGTCAAATTTTGCTGGCGTTGGAAGATGAAGACGTGGAGCAGAAATGGGTAAGGTGGGTGGGGTTATAGCTGGAGTCACTGTGGTTGACGCACCAGATGCGCCTGATCCACGGAGAGTTGTCTGAATCCCATCCAGCCGAGTAGAGAGATCCTGGAGACAGCGGATGATGTGGCCCTGTGCAGCCTCCTGATGTTCTAGTCGGGCTGCCAGTTCTTGCATCGGCCTGGCCGCTTGATCCTGGTCTCCGGCTGGATTCATTAGGTCAGTGCTTACTGTCACAACTGAGGGCCTGAGCTGACGGGAGGCAGCCTCAGTTGTAGGGGCTGAGATGTACCGGAACCTGGGAGGTTGTATCAGACCCCTGGACATGTAAGTAACATGAATAATAACTGCCCGAAGGCGTGACCACGACAACTTGGATAAAAGTCAATGATGTTTATTATGACAACTCCGCAACACAGCAGCAGTAAAAGAAAACGTAAAAGTCAGCAAATAATAAATACAGTTCCTGGGTACTACAGGATGGCAGGAGCCACAGGGCACTGGTAGTGTGAGATAGTTCTTATGATCTTCTAGATGGAAAGTCCTTACCAGGCCCGACTGTAGCAATGGAGATAACCCAGGATTGTGCCAGCTGGTGTTCCAGGTAAAGCTGGGTTGCTGAAGGTAAAACAGCTGCTGTGGATACTGGCTGGAACCAGACTGTTGTTAGCACGGAGTGGATACTGGCTGGAACCAGTTAAATAATAAATGAACTTGGGAGCGATGAAATATGAACTGAAATGTAGAACTTGAGAGCGGAGAAATAATAATACCGGTGGAGAGTGGTAAAGTGTAGAAAGGACACCGGCCCTTTAAGGGAAGCTGTACTCTGCTGGAAGCTGAGCTGGAAGCAGGTAACGTTGTAGCTGGAAACAGATGAATCCACAATGGATTGGAGAGTCAGGCTACACCGCAGGTGGAATGCTGGTGCGGGTCTCTATGGTGGAAGTCTTGAGACAGGAGCTGGAACCTGGAAGACAATCACAGGAGAGAGACAAACAGGAACTAGGTTTGACAACCAAAGCACTGACGCCTTCCTTGCTCAGGCACAGTGTATTTATACCTGCAGCAAGGAAGGGATTGGCTAGGCAATTATGCAGATTAACAATACTGACAACAGATTGGAGGAAATGATCAGCTGACAGAATCCAAGATGGCTGCGCCCATGCAGACACTTGGAGGGAAGTTTGGTTTGTAATCCATGTGGTAATGAAAACAGTAATGGCGGCGCCGGCCACTGGAGACAGGAGACGCCAGGCTGACAAGTGCACATCCAACCACGCGGACACAGCGGAGGCCGCGGCTGACGTAATCGCCACTCTGACACTCTGCATGCAGAAGCTCAGGGACGGCGGCGGAGGCCGCGGGAGACGCCATGCCAGATGTAATAAGGCGTTACTGTGACAGCGTCTCAGAGAGACAGGAGAGGATGCAGGAATGTGAACATTAGGATAACAGATGGGATCCGGTCCTGGAGCGCTGAGCCAGCCTTAGGAGGCATCTGATGGGTAAGAAATGGCGTCCAGATACCCGGATCGTGACACATAGATTTAAAATCAGGGGAGGCTAATAGATGAGAGAGGAAGCACCATCTACCCCTTGCGGAATGTTCTTCAGATATATGTAAAGTGGATTCTTGTAATGCGTGGTCCGAAATGGATATTGAATCTATATTAATTAAGGATACCCTCGAGAGCAGAGTCTGTGATACCAGCAGGTAATCAATTCGTGAGAGAGTGTGATGTGCTGCCGAGAGGCAGGTATATTCTTTAGTGGTGGGATTAGAAGTTCTCCATAAGTCTATTAGGCTTCATTGTTCTGCAAATTGTGGTATTCCCAACTTGGGAAGGGAAAACCCCCTATTAGGGGCTTTTGATCGGTCTAAGTATTTATCTGATATTAAATTAAAGTCCCCGCATACAATTAGTGGGTAATGAGCATACGGTAAGAGTTTAGCTATCAGTCCCATAAAAAATGATTTTTTTATATTCTGTGGGGGCATAAACATTGCATAAAATATATGATTTAGAATAGAGGAAGTCATGAGCAATGACAAATCTACCTTCTGGATCTATTGTTGTTTTGGTCACCTCAAACGGGATTGTACGCTTAACCAATATTACAACTCCCCTCGCTTTAGAGGTGAAAGGGGCACATGCCACCAGCTTCCTGCCTAGCATCTGGAGTTTTAACATTTCTGATTGTATTAAGTGAGCCTCTTGTATGAATATTAGCTCTAATTTAAGTTTATTGCAATAGACTAATACCTTCCTACGTTTCGCAGGGGAGTTGAAGCCTCCTACATTCAGCGATCCTACCTTAAGTGTCGCCATAAGTCTTGGAGAAGTGTAAGCCCATCATAAGAAATGTACCAAATGATTATATATCTGAGGAAAGAAATAAGAAAGAAGGGGGGGGAGCAAAACATTAAGGGAAGGGGGGAGACAATAGACAAATGCACCTGAGATATCCATCTCAGGGGTTAACATGCAGTGCACGTCAAATCTCACAATTAAACATTCAAATAACTTCTGGAACGTTAGGAAAAACAAATACGTATACAACAGTGGGAATAATCCCATCTTAGATCCGTAGCACACTCCTTCCTTGCATGGCATGCTATTTAGAAAGTTTCCCCCTGTAGTACAAGGATAAGGGTTGAGATCGCTTGAATGGTTTGATCAGGTCCCCTTATAGTTAATGCTTGCTCTTTTGGATGCGGATTAGGAAGATCTCCTTGCTACTTTGGCTTTGCAACTGTAAAGCTTGTGTGAGGCGATCGAGGGTTCAGACACGATCAGAGATATCAGAGTCCCCGGTGTTCCCATTGTCACGCAAGAAATCCGCTGCGTCATCAGGAGATGTAAAATCAAAATGCTTATCTTTGTAGAAGATGCGCAGTTTGGCAGGATACATTAGCGCGAATTTCTGTTTGTCCACGATAAGGCCCGAACATATAGGAGAAAAGGCTCTGCGGGCTTTCGTTAGTTCTGCTGAGAAATCTTGAAAGAATCGTAGTGTTAGCCCTTCCCATTTTAAAACCGGCTGTTTCCTGGAAGCTGTCCAAATTGCTAGTTTATGGGTATAGTTGAGACACTTAAATATGGTAACTCTTGGTCGCGTGTCATTAGGGCGCGGGGGAGGGCCAATTCTGTGCACTCTTTCTATGATCATGTCTTGGCACTGATTTTGTATCCCTAGCAGTTGCGGGAGAGTGGTTTTAACAAATTGTTCCAGGGATGGTCCCTTAAATGTTTCTGGAAGGCCAACAACTCGTATATTATTCCGCCTTGTACGGTTTTCGATTTCCTCCAGCCTGTTATTAGGATTGTAATTCTCCTTTTCTAGCCTTTTAACGGAGCCTTGAAGGTCAGCTAAATTATGGGCTACTGAGCCTATCATATTCTCAGCTGCAGAGACCCTGACATTTAACTGGTTAATTTGAGTGGTAATTTCACTTACCGCCTTGGTAAGCAGTGGGCCCACTGTGGTAGATATTGCATCCACTAAGTCTTCATATGACAGGGGAGCGTCTTGATCACGATGTGGCTGAGCAGAGTCTGTGCTCGTGTTTTTGGCAGCCACCTTCTTAGAAGCCGGAGAGACTGCAAGCGTCTCAGCGTCCGGCGCCATTACAGGGTCCTGGGTCCGTTTAACCTGTCGCAGCGTCTGATGCTGTGTCCGCGGCGGCTGTGAGGATGTGATGAATTTATCCATTCTCACGATCTGGGTATGATTGTCGTTAGTTGTTAGGGGTCTGGAGGCTAAATTAGCCTTGCAAAAGTGCCGTTATAGCCACACACGGAGAGGAGCAGTGAGGATGCCCTGCTCACTCCATGCAGCCGGAACCGGAAGTGTGATGAAGAGGTTAATTAAGGTCTCATCAGCCTGCTGTACTTCACGGGATGCCAAGGCTTGAACTGCCCTCATTGCTTCCTGCAACCCCAACGCAAAGTCCTGTAGTGTTTCGCCAGCTCGTTGTCTCCTAGCGTATAGTCGACTTTTTAAAGTGGAAATAGTTTTTAAGGCAAAGATGCGCCCCAATTTGTCCAAGATGCCTTCCGCAGTCGCCTTCTCTTCTTCCGCCCATGCTTCTGTCTCCCGCAGTGCAGAACCTTTTAACTGTCCCAATAGGATCTCTACCTTCTGTACCTTGCTCAGCGGGTACAACCTAAACATGGAACGCATATTGTTTCTAAACTCTTTAAGCTGGCTGGTTCCTGTGGGACGCATGTCTCCACAATAGGTAGGAAGCCACGAAGCACCAAAGTAATATGGCATCGTGATGGGTGATGTTATCCTTGATTCTGCCCTGCCAGAGATTGACCAGGTGACGCGGGCAGTCTCCTCCGGGTGGATGTTGGCGCAGGAGTCTGAGGTTCCTGTGATTCCGACATTGTATCCTGTTCGTGACGCCAAAATATTTGTAACAAAATATTGTGTTATCAATAAGAGATCTTTTTGTAAGAGTAATAGTAAGTGTACGTAAACTGTATGACTTGATAATCGTACCTTCTAGACGCAGTTGTCTGGTCCTTTGCAGAGAAGAGAGTATTCTTAAAGCACCCCAGACCAGAGTAAGTTTACTTTTTATCAAAAGAACACTTCACTTTATTCTCTGTGATCACTAGGTTTCTAAGAAGCCCTTAAGAATATTACATCACAGTACCCTCAATTAACTCAAGAATACAACAATATATTTCAATAGGTAATTATACGACAAAGAAACAAATACATTTTATTTCTCGGCAACTGAAGATCTCCGTTGTTCTCCGTCCTGAAGGGTTAAGACCTTTTTTCTATTATATGCAATGAAAGTATCAATATCAGCAGACTCAATTGAATATAATGAATTGTAGCCACTGAACGACAGCAATCCTAAATAACACAGACTCTGAATTGAAATACACTTGTTTCTAGTTGAGTCCCTACTGTATATCGACTAAGATTACCTTTCCCTCAAAGTCTACGCTGCGCAATTTCTAATGGCCATACCGTTGGTGCACATGAAGTCCTCAACTTCCAATAATCTCAACATTGCGGTACCGCTTTAATTAATCATGCATATGGCAGGACCCCACTCTCAACTGTATCCTTTGGGGAGTTAAATATAGAAAACCTTTCCTTTAGTGGACTCTGTTGAATTATACTGTGCTGTCCTTCCTGAGATGGTTCTGTAAAACTGACGATAATTATCTGTCAAATTTAGCTAACTCCTACGTGCAGAACAAGACTTTCTTTGTGTGGTTAACACGCCCTGAAGAGCTAACAGAAAATCCTTATCTACTACTGCATCAATGCCACTTCAGCGGTAAGTCTTTCGCTTGCGTTGTCACAACTATAACCCTTTTCTGAATAAGGATTTTTATAATATGTGAAAATCCTCTGTTGATTTTATTCACTCAGCTTGTCTCATTGTTCTGCTTGCTAAGTGTCACTGTCTGCTGGACCAAGGTGGAATTAGCAGATGCTGCAATAAATCCCCTTCACTGTGGGGCTCTTACTGACAAATCTTCTACTACAGTGTTAACTTTCCCTTCAGTGGGATGCCTCTGCTCTATAGTCTCTAAGGGACCAACATAGCAATGTTTCCCTTCAGTGAGGCGCCCATCCTCTGATGCAGTCTCTACAGGATCACATCTCACCTTTTATGGTGTGCCCGGAGCCTCCTCCCACTCTCCCTTATAAAGGCACTCACTGGTCGGGTTGGTGGAGCCTTTTCTAGCCGTCCTCCAGGGCGTGTGCGGGGAAGGGCCTCTCACCGCTGTTCAGTCAGAGTTCTGCTTTGTCACTGCGGTGGCCACTCCTTCGCCTGGCGCCGTTCACAGGGACCTCTGCCGCGCACGATCCTCCCGGTCCGCCGCTGCTCATCAGAGATCAGTGTTTGTAAGTATCTTCACTGTCTCCTTTCTCCAAGCACCGGAGGTCACTACGGCTGTGATCACTTTTAAACGAGGTTGTGCCCCGGCGCGTCAGTGTCTTCTCCGAGTCTCCCCCGCACTTAGGAGCCAGTTCACACTGCCGTACTGCACCACATACCTCTCGTGCAGTTACCTCAGGCGACTCCTCACGGTCTGACGGGTACCCCCTTTTTTTATCCTCTTTTAGGGGTCCCCGGATGTGTCCTGCCAGCGGCACGTTAGCAGGCAGTTAACTTTCTGTCTCTTGCACGAGAACGTGCCGTTGCCATGCGCCCATTAAGTTGAATGGTGCTGTCAGTCTGGTCGGCTCTAACTCCCCTCTGTGAGGGTTACATATATATTATTAACTATTATAGTTTATTTTCCTTCATATTTATACAAATATATACATATATACTATAATAATTAATTTAGAATTTCCCAATAAACTGGCTAAAATAACCAGGGTATTACATATACATAAAAGATGCAAAGATCCACACTAAGGGATACCAGAAAACCACTGATTCTAATAGTTACATCAACACTTGCAGTGAACGTCATAAAAGATGGATGAACGGTATACCAAAGTGCCAGTAGCTCAGACTACGGAGAAACAGCACAGATGTAACATGTGCAGAGAGAGTTGGAAGAACAGTCTCTAAATAGTGTGGACTTTCTTATATGGATATATAGCCGTAATACCCTTCCACTGTAGCCGTTATTAACATGTAGGTAACTCCCAGCACTCTCCTGTAGTACCTACTACGAATGTGTGAGATAGTGCTTATTAGGTAATGATACCTGTCGGTTGTGACGTTTGGAGTCCTCCGTTCCCTCTTCTCCCGGGTCCGTACCTCGTTGTACCTCGTGGACCTCCGGTGGAGCCGGTCAGCCGATTCCCAGAGCTCCGATACAGCTTGTATCGTCTGGCCCGCAAGCGTGGAACGCAGGCCAGTCGCTTCCGGTTTCGCGGCTTCCGGCTTCCGGGGAGACGTCTCGTCAGCAAGTCAGCGGCAGTGTAGGTTGGGCTATGGCTCCTGAGATTAGCATGCAGCGATCCAACGTGTTTCTCCCATGTAGGGCTTCGTCAGGGATAGATGTCATGCAAAAAAGAGTATCTTATATGCCTGGAGCTTTCCAATGATTGGTCCTTTCTACATTGTCCCATTGTATATATGTTTTGTTAACTTCTTCCTTCCTCACAGGAGCAGAGTTATCATTATATTTAATGATTGAAACTTTTGTTGTAAAAGTATAACAAACTTATAAAATGTGTAAAATAAAGGAAATTGCTTATACATAAATTTTACAGAATCATATTTACATAAATGTTCTGTTTTTAAATAATCAAAAAAAACAGTCTGACAATAGAGAAAAGAGACAAGGTAAAATTGAAAAGAGAAAAAGTAGGGGAGGAAATGGGGAAAAAAGAGGGAGAAAAAAAGGGGGGGGGGATTCTTCCCTTATACCCTTATAAGGGAAGATTTGAAAAATCCATGCTTATTTGAGATATGGTGCGGCTCGTATAGATCATCTAGATGGAGTATTATTCCAGAAAACTCGCTAAATCAAAGTCGATGTTTAGGCCTTTTGGAGTAATGGTGTCCATTTGGTAGATCCACTTTGCTTCTTCCTTCGAGATTTCGGCCACTATATCCCCACCTCTCCAGTTATTTCTAATTTTCTTTATACCAATGAATTTTAGACATGTAGGGTCACTGTTATGATGATGTGCAAAGTGTATTGGGATACTGTGGGTCTCCACTCTATTTCTGATATTTCTGATATGCTCTGAGATGCGATTTTTCAGGGGCCTGATGGTTCTCCCTACGTACTGTAATCCACACGGGCACTCTAAAAGGTACACTACACCTTTTGTGTCGCACGTTATCTCTTCTTCTATCTTGAATTCTTTCCTGTTGGTCTTGGAGGAAAAGGTTTGGATATTTTTGGTACTAGTATGTTTGACGTTTTTGCAATTCTGGCATCTCAAACAATGGAAAAACCCCTTTGTTCTTTTTCCCTTTTCTAACCAGGTAAGTTTCTCACTTTCCTCTGTCCCTGCTTCCATTGGAAGGGCACTTTTTAATAAAGATGATTTAATATTCCTCGCCTTCTTGTATATCACCTTAGGTTTTCTTGGAAGGATTTCGCATAATTTTTCATCCTTTAACAGAATGGGCCAATATTTGTTTAGAATTCCCTCCATTTTTTTCAATTGTGAGCTGTACTGGGTGATGAAGGTTACTTCATTCTTCATTTTCTCCATATCTCCCTTCTTCAACTCTTTAGGGATCATGAGGGTGTTTCGTTCCAGATTCAGAATTTCTTCGTAATCGTTTCTAAGGCTTGTTTCGTCATATCCCTTTTCAATGAATCTACTTTTCATCTCCTGTGCTTGCTTCTCATAGTCTTCTTTTTTCGAGCAGTTTCTTTTTATCTGCTTAAATTATCCCTTTGGAATGTTCCGAAGCCAGTTTGGATGATGGGCACTTGTCTTTTCAATATAGGTGTTGCAATCTACCTCTTTAATGTGTGTCCGTGTTTCCAGTACATTTTCCTTCACATAGATCTCTAGATCTAGAAAAACTATTTTATCCCTACTGTGATTCACGGTAAAGTACAGATTGAGTTCATTCTGATTCATATATTCGATGAAGATGTCCAACTCCTCTTTGCTATCGGACCAGACAAATAGAACATCGTCTATGAACCTTTTCCACAGCCTTATCTTCTCCAACATTGAATTTGAGTTCCATATCTTCTGGTTCTCCCACTCTGCTACGAACAAGTTCGCATACCCCGGTGCGAATTTTGTGCCCATCGCGGTTCCACGTACCTGTTTGTAGTATTCTCCTTCGAACCAGAAATAGTTGTGGTCTAGGATGAACTTGATTGCTGCCATTAAGAAATGTATTTGGCGGTGATGTATGTCACTGTCCTCACATAGGATCTTCTCCACATATTCGCATCCTACTGTGTGTCCGATCACACTATAGAGGGAGGTAATATCGCAAGTCACCAAAAAGTACCATTCTTTCCATTAAAAATCCTCCAGGATACGCAGAACATCCATTGAATCTCTTAGGTAGCTTTTTTGTTTTGCTACCACTGGTTGGAGGAATCCGTCGATATACTCTGACAAATTACATGTCAGAGATTTTATTCCGCCCACTATCGGCCTGCCTGGTGGGTTCGTTTTGTTTTTATGGATCTTAGGCAGGATGTAGAACACTGGCAATATTGGATGTTCCTTGTTGGTATAGTCGAACTCTTTTTTTATCCAGGATTCCTATAAGGAGTGCTTCCTTTAACAACTCCTCCATTTCCAACTTGTACTCTTTTGTGGGGTCCTTAGCTAATCGTTCGTAGGTTGTGGTGTCCTGTAGTATTCTGTTCGCTTCCTTCACATACTGTGACCTATCCATCACCACCAGGGCTCCTCCTTTGTCAGCCGGCTTAATACAGATCTCCTTATTGGCTTCTAGTTCTTTCTAGAGATGAGCGGATTCGGTTTTACTCGGTTTTACTCGGTTCTCAAAACCGAATCTTATTGGCTCACGGATGTCACGTGTTTTGGATAGCCAATAAGATTCGGTTTTGAGAACCGAGTAAAACCGAGTAAAACCGAATCCGCTCATCTCTAGTTCTTTCATCGCTTTAGATTCCTGTTTGGACAAATTGTAATGTGTATTTTTAGTACTCATCTCCTCTATTTCCTTTTCCACCATCCTTTGGAATGTTTCCACGAAAGGACCTTTTTGATGGCTCGGATAGAACTTTGACTGTGTCCTCAAGCTTGTGTGTTGATATATTGAATCGGTTTTTTCATTTTCCTTTACTGTTTTCGTTCCCAAGTAGTGTTTTTTCAAGGTTAATTTCCGTATGAATTTATGAAGGCTTATATACGTCTCAAATTTGTTGAGATTCTTTCTTGGGGCATATTTCAGCCCTTTGCTTAGTACTTTTTCTTGTTCCTTTGTTAATACCACACTACTAATGTTATATATTCCTTCTGTTCTTACTTCCGTATTTTTGGTCTTGCGCCTTGTGAGAATTCCTCCTCTTCTTCCTCGTTTTGTCTCAATTTTCTTTTTTGCGTTGGGTTCGCTCTCCAATCTGTCTCCTTTAAGGAGATGTCCTGTTTTGCAAGCCCTAAAAAAAGGTCCATATTTTCATCTGCGCTGCCGTATTCATCTTGTTCTTCTCTTCTTTTTGAACCCTCATTTTCTTTCTCCTTTCCTTTAGTGTATCTTTCTATATTTAAGAGGAGTTCTCTCCTTGTTGCTGCGCTTTCTTTTTTTGCGTCGTGCACTCCTTTCCGGTAGCCCTCCAATGCCCTGGTCAGATGTTGTCGGTAGTTTGTTCTTCTTTCCTGGTCATTCCTCTGGTATTTGTAGCCCGATCTTGTTCTGTTCCTTCTATATCCACTCCACCTTGTATCTTTATTTTCCCATTCATTCCGATATTGACGCCCTCTCGTCCTGGAGTGCTGTCTTCCCCAATTCTCCTCATAGTTGATTCCATTTTTGTTCCAGCTCCTCTCATTTCTTCTGGGGACATTTCTTGTATAAGAGTTCATTCTGCCTCTTCCTTCGTCCTGGGCTCTTTGATTCCAAAGTCCTCTTTGTGCCGTACCTTTTTCCTCCATATTCACCCTTTCCTGATTCCAAGTCCTTAGTGCTTGCGGGTTCCTCTTTTTCTGTAATTTTTCTACGGACCTGTATCCTTCTCTACGATCCTGAACATCTCTCCTGTATTTTCTCTGTTTTATTTGTATTACCTCATCCTCTATGGAGTTTAGATGCCTCTGTGTTAATTCTTCTAAATTCTTATACTCTTCCAAATGTTGGACCGGTAGTAGTTTATCCTGTACCTCTTTGATCTCCTTTTCAATACCCTTTATGGTTCTTTGTCTGTCTCTTATAATCAACTCCATTAATTTATAGGAGCAGTTGTCCAGTATTTGATTCCATTGAGTTTCAAATGAATCATCGTCTGGTGTGCTGGGGGACACCAGGGGTTAATCCCCATCCTGTCTCTTGCTTAGAATTACCCCTCCCTTTCAAGCACCTGAAGTATATTGTCAAATTGATATGAGCAACTTGCATTCTGTTTTGCTAGTATGAGAGGCATAGATGGGACCAGTGTTTGAAGGGCATGCTGGTTCCTACAGTGCCATATGGAGATCCCAGGGGTGGCTCCAGGTAAGTTAGCTCTCAATTTGGGTATATCTGTTAGGTGCCATTATCATGTGGCACTATATTTAGTATGACCCAGAAGGGCTATTATTATTATTATTATTATTATTATTATTATTAGTACTGGAAATGGGTCTGGGGTGCGGTTCCCCCTGATTGGAGTGGCTGGGCTGCTGTGGGGTAGCACACTATTATATTTATTTAGCACCCCCCTTAACACTGTTATTAATCATTTAGGTCTTTTAATTACACCGTCACCAGTGCATCACTTTTTGTATACAGATTTTGCGTTCCCTTTAATTAACACATACTAACACTTTACCTTCTCACATGTGTGCTGCCCTGGGGTGGCTGGCCTATGCCGGTTTGTGGGGTTCTGCACCCCAGGCCCAGATATAGTATTAGGTTTAGGACCACCAGCATCAGAGGAGCCTTGTCGAGGCCTGGTGGCTTTGCCATATTTCTGCAGATATATGTAACGAAGACCTCTGGATTTCTATTATATGTAGGTTTTCAAGTCATGTTACCCATATAGTTTGGTGTGCTGGGGGACACCAGGGGTTAATCCCCATCCTGTCTCTTGCTTAGAAATACCCCTCCCTTTCAAGCACCTGAAGTATATTGTCAAATTGATATGAGCAACTTGCATTCTGTTTTGCTAGTATGAGAGGCATAGATGGGACCAGTGTTTTGAGGGCATGCTGGTTCCTACAGTGCCATATGGAGATCCCAGGGGTGGCTCCAGGTAAGTTAGCTCTCAATTTGGGTATATCTGTTAGGTGCCATTATCATGTGGCACTACATTTAGTATGACCCAGAAGGGCTATTATTATTATTATTATTATTATTATTATTAGTACTGGAAATGGGTCTGGGGTGCGGTTCCCCCTGATTGGAGTGGCTGGGCTGCTGTGGGGTAGCACACTATTATATTTATTTAGCACCCCCCTTAACACTGTTATTAATCCTTTAGGTCTTTTAATTACACCGTCACTAGTGTATCACTTTTTGTATACAGATTTTGCGTTCCCTTTAATTAACACATACTAACACTTTACCTTCTCACATGTGTGCTGCCCTGGGGTGGCTGGCCTATGCCGGTTTGTGGGGTTCTGCACCCCAGGCCCAGATATAGTATTAGGTTTAGGACCACCAGCATCAGAGGAGCCTTGTCGAGGCCTGGTGGCTTTGCCATATTTCTGCAGATATATATACACCAGGAATTCCAAATACTCAGAGAGGTTAGGTTTAGGTATTAGAAGGGGGGTTAGGGTGCAGGGATCGGAAGGGAGTGGTTAGGTACCGAGGAGGAGTGTTAGGGTTAGGCACTTACAAGGGAAGGTTAGGGTTAGGCCCCAAGCAGGGAGGGTTAGGTTTAGGCAGTGGAGAAGGGAGGGGTAGGCTTAGGATAGGGAGCTGGGAGGGTTAGGTTTAGGCAGTGGAGAAGGGAGGGGTAGGCTTAGGATAGGGAGCAGGAAGGGTTAGGTTTACGCAGTGGAGAAGGGAGGGGTAGGCTTAGGATAGGGAGCAGGGAGGGTTAGGTTTAGGCAGTGGAGAAGGGAGGGATAGGCTTAGGATAGGGAGTAGGGAGGGTTAGGTTTAGGCAGTAGAGAAGGGAGGGATAGGATTAGGATAGGGAGCAGGGAGGGTTAGGTTTAGGCAGTGGAGAAGGGAGGGATAGGCTTAGGATAGGGAGCAGGGAGGGTTAGGTTTAGGCAGGGGAGAAGGGAGGGATAGGCTTAGGATAGGGAGCAGGGAGGGTTAGGTTTAGGCAGTGGAGAAGGGAGGGATAGGCTTAGGATAGGGAGCAGGGAGGGTTAGGTTTAGGCAGGGGAGAAGGGAGGGATAGGCTTAGGATAGGGAGCAGGGAGGGTTAGGTTTAGGCAGTGGAGAAGGGAGGGATAGGCTTAGGATAGGGAGCAGGGAGGGTTAGGTTTAGGCAGGAGAGAAGGGAGGGATAGGCTTAGGATAGGGAGCAGGGAGGGTTAGGTTTAGGCAGTGGAGAAGGGAGGGATAGGCTTAGGATAGGGTGCAGGGAGGGTTAGGTTTAGGCAGTGGAGAAGGGAGGGGTAGGCTTAGGATAGGGAGCAGGGAGGGTTAGGTTTAGGCAGTGGAGAAGGGAGGGGTAGGCTTAGGATAGGGAGCAGGGAGGGTTACGCTTAGGCAGTGGAGAAGGGAGGGGTAGGCTTAGGATAGGGAGCAGGGAGGGTTAGGTTTAGGCAGTGGAGAAGGGAGGGATAGGCTTAGGATAGGGAGCAGGGAGGGTTAGGTTTAGGCAGGGGAGAAGGGAGGGATAGGCTTAGGATAGGGAGCAGGGAGGGTTAGGTTTAGGCAGTGGAGAAGGGAGGGATAGGCTTAGGATAGGGAGCAGGGAGGGTTTGGTTTAGGCAGTGGAGAAGGGAGGGGTAGGCTTAGGATAGGGAGCAGGGAGGGTTAGGTTTAGGCAGTGGAGAAGGGAAGGGTAGGCTTAGGATAGGGAGCAGGGAGGGTTAGGTTAAGGCAGTGGAGAAGGGAGGGATAGGCTTAGGATAGGGAGCAGGGAGGGTTAGGTTTAGGCAGGGGAGAAGGGAGGGATAGGCTTAGGATAGGGAGCAGGGAGGGTTAGGTTTAGGCAGTGGAGAAGGGAGGGATAGGCTTAGGATAGGGATCTGGGAGGGTTAGGTTTAGGCAGGGGAGAAGGGAGGGATAGGCTTAGGATAGGGAGCAGGGAGGGTTAGGTTAAGGCAGTGGAGAAGGGAGGGATAGGCTTAGGATAGGGAGCAGGGAGGGTTAGGTTTAGGCAGGGGAGAAGGGAGGGATAGGCTTAGGATAGGGAGCAGGGAGGGTTAGGTTTAGGCAGTGGAGAAGGGAGGGATAGGCTTAGGATAGGGAGCAGGGAGGGTTAGGTTTAGGCAGGGGAGAAGGGAGGGATAGGCTTAGGATAGGGAGCAGGGAGGGTTAGGTTTAGGCAGTGGAGAAGGGAGGGATAGGCTTAGGATAGGGAGCAGGGAGGGTTAGGTTTAGGCAGGGGAGAAGGGAGGGATAGGCTTAGGATAGGGAGCAGGGAGGGTTAGGTTTAGGCAGGGGAGAAGGGAGGGATAGGCTTAGGATAGGGAGCAGGGAGGGTTAGGTTTAGGCAGTGGAGAAGGGAGGGGTAGGCTTAGGATAGGGAGCAGGGAGGGTTAGGTTTAGGCAGTGGAGAAGGGAGGGAAAGGCTTAGGATAGGGAGCAGGGAGGGTTAGGTTTAGGCAGTGGAGAAGGGAGGGAAAGGCTTAGGATAGGGAGCAGGGAGGGTTAGGTTTAGGCAGGGGAGAAGGGAGGGATAGGCTTAGGATAGGGAGCAGGGAGGGTTAGGTTTAGGCAGTGGAGAAGGGAGGGATAGGCATAGGATAGGGAGCAGGGAGGGTTAGGTTTAGGCAGTGGAGAAGGGAGGGATAGGCTTAGGATAGGGAGCAGGGAGGGTTAGGTTTAGGCAGTGGAGAAGGGAGGGGTAGGCTTAGGATAGGGAGCAGGGAGGGTTAGGGTACTTTTTGGGGAATATTGGTATTCTGATGGTTGGGATGCCGCTGTCAATATTCTAATCTCTGGCATCCCATCTATCGGTATATCATACCAAATCCTCAGAAATGATCTAATTCTACTCTATAATATTACTATCTTTTAATCCAAACTCCCACAAACTGATGTGCCCCTCTCAGCGCACCAGCTCCTGGGTTGATTGGCCGCACCGAGCATCTTTCTTATTTAGAATGTCTATCTTATTCACATGGATAAAACACCTTTAAGAGACAGAACTACTCTGCGAGATTACACAGATCAGGGTGATGTGCGACATTTGTACATATGTGTGTGACTGGGTCTATGTCAGGGCTATGATGCAGCTTTTTCTCACGTGAAGTTCAGTTGTGCTTCATCAGTAGCTTTAAAATGAATTGCTGTTCAGTTACAGTGGCAGCCCGGTGTCTGTGGTGCCTGTGTGTGGTATTTCTCTGCGTCTGTGGTGCCTGTGTGTAGTGTTTCACTGCGTCTGTGGTGGCTGTGTGTGGTGTTTCACTGCATCTGTAGTGCCTGTGTGTGGTGTTTCACTGCATCTGTAGTACCTGTGTGTGGTGTTTCACTGCGTCTGTAGTGCCTGTGTGTGGTGTTTCACTGCGTCTGTAGTGCCTGTGTGTGGCGTTTCACTGCATCTGTAGTGCCTATGTGTGGCATTTCACTGCATCTGTAGTGCCTGTGTGTGTTGTTTCACTGCATCTGTAGTGCCTGTGTGTGGTGTTTCACTGCATCTGTAGTGCCTGTGTGTGGTGTTTCACTGCATCTGTAGTGCCTGTGTGTGGTGTTTCACTGCATCTGTAGTGCCTGTGTGTGTTGTTTCACTGCGTCTGTAGTGCCTGTGTGTGATGTTTCACTGCATCTGTAGTGCCTGTGTGTGTTGTTTCACTGCGTCTGTAGTGCATGTGTGTGTTGTTTCACTGCGTCTGTAGTGCCTGTGTGTGATGTTTCACTGCATCTGTAGTGCCTGTGTGTGGTGTTTCACTGCATCTGTAGTGCCTGTGTGTGGTGTTTCACTGCATCTGTAGTGCCTGTGTGTGTTGTTTCACTGCGTCTGTAGTGCCTGTGTGGTATTTCACTGCATCTGTAGTGCCTGTGTGTGGTGTTTCACTGCGTCTGTAGTGCCTGTGTGTGTTGTTTCACTGCGTCTGTAGTGCCTGTGTGTGGTGTTTCACTGCATCTGTAGTGCCTGTGTGTGGTGTTTCACTGCATCTGTAGTGCCTGTGTGTGGTGTTTCACTGCATCTGTAGTGCCTGTGTGTGTTGTTTCACTGCATCTGTAGTGCCTGTGTGTGGTGTTTCACTGCATCTGTAGTGCCTGTGTGTGGTGTTTCACTGCATCTGTAGTGCCTGTGTGTGTTGTTTCACTGCATCTGTAGTGCCTGTGTGTGGTGTTTCACTGCATCTGTAGTGCCTGTGTGTGGTGTTTCACTGCGTCTGTAGTGCCTGTGTGTGGTGTTTCACTGCATCTGTAGTGCCTGTGTGTGGTGTTTCACTGCATCTGTAGTGCCTGTGTGTGTTGTTTCACTGCGTCTGTAGTGCCTGTGTGTGATGTTTCACTGCATCTGTAGTGCCTGTGTGTGTTGTTTCACTGCGTCTGTAGTGCCTGTGTGTGTTGTTTCACTGCGTCTGTAGTGCCTGTGTGTGTTGTTTCACTGCGTCTGTAGTGCCTGTGTGTGGTGTTTCACTGCATCTGTAGTGCCTGTGTGTGGTGTTTCACTGCATCTGTAGTGCCTGTGTGTGTTGTTTCACTGCGTCTGTAGTGCCTGTGTGTGTTGTTTCACTGCGTCTGTAGTGCCTGTGTGTGGTGCTTCACTGCGTCTGTAGTGCCTGTGTGTGGTGTTTCACTGCGTCTGTAGTGCCTGTGTATGTTGTTTCACTGCGTCTGTAGTGCCTGTGTGTGGTGTTTCACTGCATCTGTAGTGCCTGTGTGTGTTGTTTCACTGCGTCTGTAGTGCCTGTGTGTGGTGTTTCACTGCATCTGTAGTGCCTGTGTGTGTTGTTTCACTGCGTCTGTAGTGCCTGTGTGTGGTGTTTCACTGCATCTGTAGTGCCTGTGTGTGGTGTTTCACTGCATCTGTAGTGCCTGTGTGTGGTGTTTCACTGCATCTGTAGTGCCTGTGTGTGTTGTTTCACTGCATCTGTAGTGCCTGTGTGTGGTGTTTCACTGCATCTGTAGTGCCTGTGTGTGGTGTTTCACTGCGTCTGTAGTGCCTGTGTGTGGTGTTTCACTGCATCTGTAGTGCCTGTGTGTGGTGTTTCACTGCATCTGTAGTGCCTGTGTGTGTTGTTTCACTGCGTCTGTAGTGCCTGTGTGTGATGTTTCACTGCATCTGTAGTGCCTGTGTGTGTTGTTTCACTGCGTCTGTAGTGCCTGTGTGTGTTGTTTCACTGCGTCTGTAGTGCCTGTGTGTGTTGTTTCACTGCGTCTGTAGTGCCTGTGTGTGGTGTTTCACTGCATCTGTAGTGCCTGTGTGTGGTGTTTCACTGCATCTGTAGTGCCTGTGTGTGTTGTTTCACTGCGTCTGTAGTGCCTGTGTGTGTTGTTTCACTGCGTCTGTAGTGCCTGTGTGTGGTGCTTCACTGCGTCTGTAGTGCCTGTGTGTGGTGTTTCACTGCATCTGTAGTGCCTGTGTGTGTTGTTTCACTGCGTCTGTAGTGCCTGTGTGTGGTGTTTCACTGCATCTGTAGTGCCTGTGTGTGTTGTTTCACTGCGTCTGTAGTGCCTGTGTGTGGTGTTTCACTGCATCTGTAGTGCCTGTGTGTGTTGTTTCACTGCGTCTGTAGTGCCTGTGTGTGGTGTTTCACTGCATCTGTAGTGCCTGTGTGTGGTGTTTCACTGCATCTGTAGTGCCTGTGTGTGGTGTTTCACTGCATCTGTAGTGCCTGTGTGTGGTGTTTCACGGCATCTGTAGTGCCTGTGTGTGGTGTTTCACGGCATCTGTAGTGCCTGTGTGTGGTGTTTCACGGCATCTGTAGTGCCTGTGTGTTGTTTCACTGCACCTGTAGTGCCTGTGTGTGGTGTTTTACTGCATCTGTAGCAGGGCCGGCTCCAGGCATGTTCCAATAGAGCGGCCGCGCAGGGCGCCACCCTTAATGGGCGCCGCACGCTGGCACCGCCATATTGGAGCCTGGAGCCTGGTCCTGTGTCTGTGTGTTGCTCCAGCTCCGTCCCCTGCCCGTCTCCGAGTCCCACTCTCAGCCAGCAATCAGTGGCTGACTCTGTGCTGGGGGCGGGACTATGCAAAACTACTCAGTGCGCGCCGCTGGCGCCGCATAGCGCGCACTGAGTTTGTTTCGTTTAGTGCACCCAGCCGCCCACCCGCCGGAGACTGAGGGGAAGGAGAGGCGCACGCTGCGCTCTCCTCCCCGTCCTCACAGCAGGAGCAGCAGCCGCCACCGCCGCCTCCTCCCCGCCCAAGAGGACCATCGGAAGCAGCACCGCGGTGAGCAGCACTTTAGGGGGGGGGATACTGTGTGGGGACATGTGTTTCTGGGACTGGAGCCATATCTTGCACTGTGGGGCAGGTGTATCTGGCACTATGGGGCAGGTGTATCTGGCACTGTGGGGCAGGTGTATCTTTGCACTGGGGGCATATCTGGCACTGTGAGGCAGGTGTATCTGGCACTGGGGGCATATCTGACACTGGGGCAGGTGTATCTGGCACTAAGGGCATATCTGGCACTGTGGGGCAGGTGTATCTGACACTGTGGGGCAGGTATATCTGGCACTGGGGGCGTATCTGGCACTGGGGGCATATCTGGCACTGTGGGGCATGTGTATCTGACACTGTGGGGCATATCTGACACTGTGGGGCATGTATATCTGGCACTGGGGGCATATCTGACACTGGGGCAGGTGTATCTGGCACTAAGGGCATATCTGGCACTGTGGGGCAGGTGTATCTGGCACTGTGGGGCAGGTGTATCTGGCACTGGGGGCATATCTGACACTGGGGCAGGTGTATCTGGCACTAAGGGCATATCTGGCACTGTGGGGCATGTGTATCTGGCACTGGGGGCATATCTGGCACTATGGGGCATGTGTATCTGACACTGTGGGGCAGGTATATCTGGCACTGAGGGCGTATCTAGCACTGGGGGCATATCTGGCACTGTGGGGCATGTGTATCTGACACTGTGGGGCATATCTGACACTGTGGGGCATGTATATCTGGCACTGGGGGCATATCTGGCACCGTGGGGCATGTGTATCTGGCACTGGGGGCATATCTGGCACCGTGGGGCATGTGTATCTGGCACTGGGGGCATATCTGACACTGTGGGGCATGTGTATATGGCACTGGGGGCATATCTGACACTGTGGGGCATGTGTATCTGGCACTGGGGGCATATCTGGCACTGTGGGGCAGGTGTATCTGGCACTGGGGGCATATCTGGCACTGTGGGGCAGGTGTATCTGGCACTGGTGCATATCTGGCACTGTGGGGCATTTATCTGGCACTGTGGGGGCATTTATCTGGCACTGTGGGGGCATTTATCTGGCACTGTGGGCATTTATATGGCACTGTGGGGGCATTTATGTAGCACTGTGGGGTCATATCTGGCACTGTGGGGGCATTTATCTGGCACTGTGGGGGCTTTTCTGTATCTGGCACTGTGGGGGCATTTATCTGGCACTGTGGGGGCATTTATCTAGCACTGTGGGGTCATATCTGGCACTGTCGGGGCATTTATGTAGTACTGTGGGGGCATTTATCTAGCACTGTTAGGGCTTTTCTGTATCTGGCACTGTGGGGGCATTTATCTGGCACTGTGGGGGCATTTATCTGGCACTGTGGGCATTTATCTGGCACTGTGGGGGCATTTATGTAGCACTGTGGGGTCATATCTGGCACTGTGGGGGCTTTTCTGTATCTGGCACTGTGGGGGCATTTATCTGGCACTGTGGGGGCATTTATCTGGCACTGTGGGGGCTTTTCTGTATCTACATATCTGGCACTGTGTGGCCATTTATGTATCTGGCATTGCTGGGGGGCATGTCATGTGTAGCTGGCACTGCTGGGGGGCATGTCATGTGTATCTGGCATTGCTGGGGGGCATGTCATGTGTTGCTGGCACTGCTGGGGGGCATGTCATGTGTAGCTGGCACTGCTGGGGGGCATCTCATGTGTAGCTGGCACTGCTGGGGGGCATGTCATGTGTAGCTGGCATTGCTGGGGGGCATGTCATGTGTAGCTGGCACGGCTGGGGAGCATATCATGTAGTGTTCCCGCTAGGCGTCTGTGGCTAGGCAAAGTGTCTAACGTGCTCTGCCTGGCGCAAAGTGTCTAACGTGCTCTGCCTGGCGCAAAGTGTCTAACGTGCTCTGCCTGGCGCAAAGTGTCTAACGTGCTCTGCCTGGCGCAAAGTGTCTAACGTGCTCTGCCTGGCGCAAAGTGTCTAGGAGGTTCTACCTGGTGCAGTGTGTATTAACTGCACTACTGTGTGGTGTAATGCGAATTGCCACTATTATGTGGCCACGCACCTTCCCCACGAAGCAACGCCCCTAAATTTTTGCTGCGCGCCTTAGGCGCGCACTGTCCATACTTTGCCATGTAGGTAGATGAGCAACAAGCATTACAGTATGTACATCATTTTGCCCTCCTAACTTAAAAATGTGCCCTCCCTGCCCTAAAAAGTGAACACTATCGTGTAGCTGGCACTGCTGGGGGGCATATTGTGTGTAGCTGGCACTGCTGGGGGGCATATCATGTGTATCTGGCACTATACTGGAGACATTATGTGTATCTGGCACTATACTGGAGACATTATGTGTATATGACACTATACTGGAGACATTGTGTGTAAGGAACACTACTGTGGCTGTTATGTGTAAGGCTACTAATTGTGTGCGTAGAGGGGGTGTGAAAACATATTTATTTATAGTCTAATAATATGAAGTTATGAGGCCACGCCCACTTTCCAAGAGGCCACACCCACTTTTACTGGAGCACGCGCGTCTTCGGCGCGCGCATGGGGGGGGGGCTTTTACATGTTTTCGCTCAGGGTGCTAGTAGGCCTGGAGCCGGCCCTGATCTGTAGTGCCTGTGTGTGGCGTTTCACTGCGTCTGTAGTGCCTATGTGTGGCGTTTCACTGCATCTGTAGTGCCTATGTGTGGCGTTTCACTGCACCTGTAGTGCCTGTGTGTGGCGTTTCACTGCGTCTGTAGTGCCTATGTGTGGCGTTTCACTGCACCTGTAGTGCCTGTGTGTGGCGTTTCACTGCGTCTGTAGTGCCTGTGTGTGGTGTTTCACTGCACCTGTAGTGCATGTGTGTGTTGTTTTACTGCATCTGTAGTGCCTGTGTGTGTTGTTTCACTGCGTCTGTAGTGCCTGTGTGTGTTGTTTCACTGCACCTGTAGTGCCTGTGTGTGGTGTTTCACTGCGTCTTTAGTGCCTGTGTGTGTTGTTTCACTGCACCTGTAGTGCCTGTGTGTGTTGTTTCACTGCACCTGTAGTGCCTGTGTGTGGTGTTTTACTGCATCTGTAGTGCCTTTGTGTGTTGTTTCACTGCACCTGTAGTGCCTGTGTGGTGTTTTACTGCATCTGTAGTGCCTGTGTGGGGCGTTTCACTGCATCTGTAGTGCCTGTGTGTGTTGTTTCACTGCGTCTGTAGTGCCTGTGTGTGGCGTTTCACTGCATCTGTAGTGCGTGTGTGGTGTTTTACTGCATCTGTAGTGCCTGTGTGTGGTGTTTCACTGCATCTGTAGTGCCTGTGTGTGTTGTTTCACTGCATCTGTAGTGCCTGTGTGTGATGTTTCACTGCATCTGTAGTGCCTGTGTGTGATGTTTCACTGCATCTGTAGTGCCTGTGTGTGGTGTTTCACTGCACCTGTAGTGCCTGTGTGTGATGTTTCACTGCATCTGTAGTGCCTGTGTGTGGTGTTTCACTGCCTCTGTAGTGCCTGTGTGTGATGTTTCACTGCACCTGTAGTGCCTGTGTGTGATGTTTCTGATAAGGGGTAATGATAAGGGGTATACTTTTCCTCTCTTCTATTACCGTCCTTTTCTCTGTCTGATTCTATTGCTTGTATTATATTACTAGATTTCATATCTTTGAAGCAAATGTATAATTTTAACCCTTTAGTGATTTATAATAATTCATCACTAATTGTGTACCTTTTATTAACAAACCCGCAGAGGTTGCATTTAGACATATATATCTTTAAATCATTAGGAATATTCTGTTCATGGAAGAATGCACGCCAGTCATATAGAATGTAAAACGTAATAATGTATTTCAACAAACAATTGCCACTCATAGAATTCACTTTTATCATTAAACAGTATTGGTCAAATACAATGCAAGTCACCATATAATAGTTTCACAGATTTAAACTATATAAGAAATAGGAAGAAATAAGTGTGAGAATGTATGTATGTGTATATATATATATATATATATATATAGGCCCTCATTCCGAGTTGATCGCTAAGTTTTTCGGTCGCACAACATATTCGCAAAGTTGCGTTAATGTAGTAAATATGCGAACCTCCGCCCCCAACGTATTTTTGCACATTCGTACGCAGTATTACACAAAGTGGGCGTACGCCAAATGACATCGCAGTAATGCGAAACCATCGCAGCATTGCGAATCCATCGCAATAACACATACTTAATCGTAAAAATACTAAGTTTTAGTAGATTTACACATTTTACCGTAAAAGTGCACACTTTTAAGGAAAAACGCTCAAAAATGTTTTTTTAAAGCTATTAAGTGAAATTACACCATTCCTTTTAAAGTCAACAAGCCCTTTTCAATAACGAATCCAATTAGTGTAATGATTGATAATGTTCCTAAACAATTAAGTCTGCAAAACAAACCAGATTAACACTTTGTTGCCATAATTGCCCATCAACATGTAAAAGTGTATAAAAAATTTTTTTTTCCCTTTGTTTGTTTTTAAAGGTGTTGTTTGTGAATGAAGGTGTTTACATGTTTCTTAACACAATAATCTCCTGTTTTTTTTGTTAATAATCTAACGTAAAATGTGTGTAATGTTTTTTGCAAACAATTTCTGCCTGCCAATCAGCTGATCCTTTTTTGCATTAATAAACACAACACCCGGTTAACTTTAATCAACTTTTTTTATTTATTTTTTTAAAATAAATTAGTTTTTTTTTCCTTAAAATAAACAAAATCATGCAAATTTTTGCAAATTTTCTACACAATGCATTAATCCTTGCAGGTGTTGGCGCATGGTGTAAAGAATGCCTCCAAAACTTGTAGGATCTCCAACTGCAACATCTGAAATTAAGATGCAACACAAACATTAATAACTTAATTACATTACTTATTATCCAAGCAAGGCGCAAAGCACACTTAAATGCAGGCATGTCCAAACTGCTGGACTCCAGCTGTTGTGAAACTACATATACCAGCATGCCTTGACACAGTTTTGTGGTCAGGGAATGCCAAAGCTGTGTCAGGGCATGCTGGGATGTGTAGTTTCTCAACAGTTGGAGGGCCGCAGTTTGGACAGGCCTGCTTTAATGGCAAAGTTACTACATCCTGCCTGTTTTATGGTACAATCATTAGCAGAACAACACACAAGCCTGCTCAGCCTTTTTTTAAGATTTTAAAGTGTTCCAGACCATGGGTTACATTTACTACTATGTGAGTTATATTTAAGATGGAACGTTGCCCATAGCAAACAAGCAAAAATATGAATATTATATTGTAGAAGTGGTTCCCAATTTTTAAAGTATAATCTTATTGGTTGCTATGGCCGACATCCCATGTTAAAGATAACTACCATCTTCGTCAATGTTACACCATGTTGGCATTCATTCCCATTTGGTTTTTTTTTTATTGTTTTTTTTTTTTTTAGGGTGTTGGTCCTGCATCATCACACTGCATATCAACATCTTCAGAAGGACAACATATCCTAGCATGCCCACACTCCATGAAAGCTGCCCTTACTAAATAAGGTCAAACAGGTTTGACTTTATCCAATAATCATTTTGTGAGTGTAACTTTCACACCACAAATCATTGGGTCGTTAGGCTGCCTAACAAAGTGAAGCATGTGATTTGTAAGTGTAAATATTAAGAATACACAGGCACAAGTGTAAAAGAACAACAACATACTAAACTCCACTCAGGTCTAACTGTTTCCCAGAAAACCTAACACATATAAACCCTGTTGTCCTGCCAACCCTGTTGACCTAATGAGTGTCGACCTAGAGTGGACACACAAAACATGGCACACATAAACACTGGACATATAATGACACTCAAATAAATGTAAATGCAACATGTACACCATGAAGAAAAACACAATAAATTTTCCTTGGTACAAGAATTCCAACAGTACAACACTGCATGTTTTGTCATTGTAAGTGTAAGTAGGTAATCATTTTTAACAAAATGTTAAAACACTTACTTTCCTCGGCAACATGAAGACTCCCTGAACTGTCTTCAGGGGCTTCCTCTGCCCATTCACTGGGTGGGGATGGCGGCTGGATGGGGGAAGGCGGCTGGATGGGGGAAGGAGGAGGGATTGGGGAAGGAGGCTGGATGGGGGAAGGAGGCTGGATGGGGGAAGGAGGCTGGATGGGGGAAGGAGGTTGGATTGGGGATGTAATTTCAGAGGGTGGGTCTGATTGAGAGGGCGAGGGGGGCGGTGAAAATGTTAGGCCAATAGAGGGTGAGGGGGGCTGAGAAGGTGAGTTGGAAGTAGAAGGAGAAGGGGTATGGGAAGGAGGAGAAGGGGTCACAGAAAGAGAAGGAGAGGTTGGCTGAGAAGGGGAGTGGAAAGTGGAGTGGGCCTGGGAA
Organism: Pseudophryne corroboree; assembly: GCF_028390025.1. NCBI lineage: Eukaryota > Metazoa > Chordata > Amphibia > Anura > Myobatrachidae > Pseudophryne > Pseudophryne corroboree. The sequence goes on along the minus strand of NC_086448.1, from coordinate 26,199,732 downwards.
GCTGAGGGGGCCTGGGAAGCTGAGGGGGCCTGGGAAGCTGAGGGTGACTGGGAAGCTGAGGTGGATTGTGAAGCTGAGGGTGATTGGGAAGCTGAGGGGGATTGGGAAGCTGAGGGGGAGTGAGAAGGGGAGGGGGAGTGAGAAGGGGAGGGGGAGTGAGAAGGGGAGGGGGACTGGGAAGTGGAGGGGGAGTGAGAAGGGGAAGGTTGCTGAGCTGGTGCATCATGTGGTGCTTGCCGTTGTGGTCGTCCTAGAATGATTGGTAAAATATAATTCAATTTGCATGTTAAATTACATACTAATCAATTGTAATTTTCACTGTTCGGTTCCATGTAAAAGAAATTTTTTGTAAGAATTTTTTAAAAATAATTATTCAAACCTCTTCATGTTGCCCACTGCAAACAAAATTATGAAATTTAAAAATTTTGTCGGTCATTCCTGTATCTATTCCATTGAGACATATTGATTTGTCTAGCCAACATCACCAGATCACTATTCAAGCTACCTTATTATATAGACAGCACTGATCAAGTTTTTTGGTACAGTTTCCTGCCTGGTTACTAATTATGTAAAACATGCACTTGTTTAGGGACACTTTGCTACAGTCAGTAATGTTTGCCTTAACCACACACACTGTCCTATTTTTTCAAAATGTTCACTCAGTGTTGCAATTAGCCTACCACTTAGTGAAAATTTGCACTATTTATGCTAATAATCTTATGTAATGTTACTTACTGCGTGCATGCATAGTGCGGATTTGCTGGCGGATCTCCGCCAACAGCTCTGGAGTCCTCCTTCGGAGATCACTCCATCTCCGCTCTAACTGGATGATGGTCCGCCTGCTGCGGACGCGAGACCGCAGCAAGCGACGGACCTCCGCGTAGGCCTCGCGCTTAACACGATTGGGGATGAATCGCCCAACGCGGCCTACGCGGCGGTCCATCACCGCAACCAGGACGCGGAGCTCCCGCCTGGTGAAAGGTGCCGCACGCATCATGGCAATGGCGTTTTCCTTATTTGGGCATATATTTATAATGTCTGTTAGCATGTGATTGGTCCACAATCTATGCTGTCATATGTCATTTATAATAACTTTATTGATCTTTGCAATGCTGTGAAGAGCAGAGTGTTATTTCGCACGAGCGGAACTACGCATTCGCATAAGCAAATTTTAAGCAAAACACAACCATAAAATTTAAAACAAAAAAACACAGACACAGACACACACACAGTTTTAGATCAATTTATAAACATATCTGAGTACTCACCTCAGTTTGTGTGGTCTTTCAGCTGGACATTCACAAAGTGGGCAACATTCAGTTTCATTTGTTTGTGTTTTTGTTTAAATAATCATGATGTTAGAATAGTAAAAAAATAAGGACACTATTTAGCAACATCACAGTATTGTTTGACTCAAAATTAAATTGTCAGCTTAACGTGTTATTGTTTTTTGAAGATTAAAAAAAAACAGATTCAAACACACAAAAAGCATTACACAATGACCTTACAATAGCAAACACAATTTCTACATTTAAATACAAAATGATGCATACTGTGCTTTTATTTTGGTAACAATAGAGTAAAAAAAAACACTATACCTGAAATATTCAGCAACAATGCTTGCCCTGACTTGGCTCCCCCTCCTTGTAACACTCCCCCCACCGAAGTGTCGGACAACCCCTGGCTCCTCATCAGGCAATTCCTCTGTCTGAGGAAGCTCTACACTACTCCTTACCGCGATATTGTGGAGTATAGCGCACAGGACCACTATTTTACTTGCCATCTCCGGCGAATACATGATGTCGCCACCAGTGCGGTGGAGCACACGAAACCGCCCTTTAAGGACCCCAATTGTGCGCTCCACCAGCTGCCTAGTGGCAGTAAGCGCGGAGTTAAATGCCGTCTGTGGTCCTGGCCTGGGATTACGGTAAGGAGTCATGAGCCAGGGGGTGCAAGGATATCCACGGTCTCCTGTTTGAGGGAAAAAAAAAATTAGAAATAGTCAATTTGGAAAAATATACAAAATTTTGAACAAAATATGTGCAACAACTCACCCAATAACCACATGTCTGCTCGTTGACTTGATCTTAATCTGTGCCATATCCCTGATTGTCTAATGACATACGCATCATGGGAACTTCCAGTAAACTTTGCGTTCAGGGAAAGGATCTGGAGGGATGGCCCACAAACAACCATTACATTCAGAGAATGAAACAGTTTCCTGTTTCTATAAATTTCTTCATTATGTTTTGGTGGCTGAATAGCTACATGTGTGCCATCCACAACCCCAATAACATGTGGGAAGCGACTACCACCTTCCGCAAATTGCCGCTTCACCACATCTAGGGCACCAACATCCAAAGGCATAGCAATAAATTGCTTCACACGCTTGAGGAAAGCCTGGCAGACACGCCGCAGGACCTTACTGAACTGGCCCTGCGACATGCCAACCAGGTCTCCAACCACATGCTGGTAAGACCCTGTTGCCAAAAAATGTAACACAGCAAGGAATTGTGTCAATGGTGGTATTGCTGTAGGATACCGAATTTCAGACTCCAGATCACTCTCTATTATGGAGAGAGTGTCTAGGATTAGATGTGGTGGCAGCCTGTATCTACGTACAACCACATCATCTGGCATCCCAAAAAGTAGGACACGGGGTCGGAAAATTGGTGGCCTAGCACGCCTCCGTTGCCTTGGTTGATGAGGAGCCGGTTGTGGTTGTGGGGCTGGCGGTTGGGGTGGGAGTGCTGGCGTGGGTTGGGGAGGTAGGGCTTCTGCTGCGATAAATATAGACATCACACACTTTTATAAAAACAAAAACAAAAAATTGAATAAGACAAAAACAAAGTCCAAAAAATATGCAAAAACAAAATTATTACAAAAAGGGTGTGTCAACTTACTGCAGGAGCGTAAGACATTTTTTCTGGGTTCAATTCAGGACCAAAAAGAATATTAAAAAAACAAAAACAAAAAAATTTATTTTTATAATGAAAGCTACATATGTTAAATTGTAATTGTTAAAAATACTATTATTTAAAAAAACAGAACATCAAACACATCACAAACAACTACTACAAAATTAAGAATAATTGGTTACAAAAATTTAAATTAAAAAAATAAAAAGTTAGCCCTTTAGTAGCTAGCCCAGCCAAGAACAACACTACTTTGCTGATCAATCCCGGTACAAAACATAACATTTATTATCAAGATGGAAAACAAACATAATCAAAACACTTTGAACAAACACAAACAGGCACCAACACAGGCCCAGGGAACTTACCTGATCCAAAATAAAGAAAGGAACTCTTTGTGTTATATAGCACACCAAATAAACAAAATCAACTAGGGTTACGTCACCCAAAAAAAAACTCCTACAAGAGAGCAAATATGACAGTCAAAAACAACATACAGACCAATAAACAAAACAGGCATCAACACAGGCCCAGGGAACTTACCTGATCCAAAATAAAGAAAGGAACTCTTGGTGTTATATAGCACACCAAATAAACAAAATCAACTAGGGTTACGTCTCCCAAAAAAAATCTCCTACAAGAGAACAAAAATGTCAGTAAAAGCAATGAAGCACAGGTTTATTTGCAAAAATGGACTAGCTAAATATATATGTGAAAAAAAGAATAACAAACAATCAACATAAAATAAACACTTTGAAATCAAAAAATGAACAACAAGACGAATTCCAGAATACTCACAAACGAAAAGTCGCAGACAAAATGCTACACTGACTATATTCTAAACGCAAACGAAAGGACAAATGTATGCTTGACAATTACTCACTCTGAAAATTCCTATAGCACCTTCACGCACAAGCCAACAAACTCAAGTGAAACTCCAAACTACCTACACTCACAGCGTGCAAAGTAGGCCCTTAAATAAGCAGTGCAATCATTAACCAGATTAACAGTGTACACCTGTGTGAATTAACGCTACGCACGTAGGTATATAAGCACACACCTCGGCGTACACACGTCATCACAAACATGGCTTCTCGTGAGCAAATTGCAGCAGAGATGGACCGCATTGCAGAGCAGGAGATGGCATTGCGGAAAAGACGCCTAGATTGCCAGAGGCGCATGTTGGAATCCGCCTCTGCGGATGTAGAAGAGGCAGGACCTAGTACTCTGCAAATGTCTGCTTCTGAACCACAACAATTGACTGGGGATACCCTGCCACACACACAAAGTGACCAAACTGAGGGAGAATTGGCTTTAGCCACACAAACACAACAGACAGAAGCTGCTAGTGAGGAGGAAGATGGTGATGACCAACAAGAAGAAACCTCACAGGCTACCTCCAGACGGAAGAAAAGACAGCCTGCATTCACTAAGAGGGAGTTGCGTGTCTTGGTCACGCAGGCCATGTCCAAAATCCATAGAGGGCCAAAAAACATGGGGGCTGCTTCAAAAGAACGAATCTGGAGAGACATCACAAAATCTGTGAATGAAGTTGGCTCTGTCGTCAGAACATCACAGGAAGTGAGACGACGGTAAGTGCATATTGACAGTCCTTTTTCTGTGCTAAGTTGACTAAAAAATGTAGTTACATGTGATGTTATGTCTAGCAAACACAAGCAGAACACGTGTCCAATATATTAGCTTAGACAAATAATAAGACTCTACTTTGTCCCTCTTTCACAATACATATGTAGGTGGGCCGACTTCAAATCCCGCCTGAAGGCAAAGAGGGCTGCGGAGTGGAATGCCTCAAGGGCTACAGGTGGAGGAGCACCTGTCGCTGTGGAGTATACTGACTTGGAGGAGATGGCGATGCCCTGTGTCAGTTATGAGGAGGGCCAAGGGGTGTCTCATATGGACACGGACCTGCCTGAGATCCTGACGGGACATGACTTGGAAGGTAAGTTTACACATTTAGTTGTCTGTAATTTTGACAGTATTTATAATAATAAACTAATTTTGTATCCTACTTTTTTCCCACACATTCTTCTATTTGCTTGCCACAAAACACAGCACAGGGGGGTGATCCGTTTGAGTCACAGGACGGTTATGTGGTTGAGGCTGAGGTGGAGGGACCTAGTGAGTCTGGCAGTGTGGGCCAACAAATCCCACCTCTGCAGGTTCCTACTGGCCCCCCCACCCAACCCTCTGCTATCCCGGAGATCCTGCTTGAAATCGCTAGGTATGGTGAGAGCCTAAATCGGTTTCAAGACGGGGTCATCCGGGAGGTAAGCCAGATAGCTGTCCGGCTCACTGAGCACCGAACCTGTGTTGAGCAAGGTGTTGCTCAACTCTGCCAAGGTCTGGCAGAGATCAGGCAGGGCCAAGAACAACTTGCCTCCTCATTCCAAACCCTTGCAAATAACATCTTGCAAGGGCTCCAGGCCATCGCTGTCTCCCTTGCCCACAGTGGCAGAGAGCCACCCACATCGGCTCCCTCCCCTGCCCCTGCCCAGGAAGAACAGCCCACTGGGCAGGCCCAACGAAGGTCGCTCCGCAGACCTTCCAAAGAAGAACAGCCTCAGGCGGGGAGAAAAAGAAGAAAATGATGTCTCTCCAGATGGGCAGCACCCATGTTTTTGATGTTGCCTCTATGTATTTTTGGAGTTGGCTTGTGTGACCAGAATGGATAACTCCCTCTTAGTGAAATGTATTCTTTCTGTTTGGATGTATTGTAGCCTGTGAGTTTATGTGTATAAACACCAGAGCCATCTTCCTCTTACTAGTGTGCTAGGTATTGTTGTGTTTGTGTGGTGGATCCTAATTCTTTCTCATTTGGTTTAAAATTTGTGTGTGGCAGGGTGTGTCATGTTTTATTTATGCTTTAAAAATATACTTTTGTCAGAAGCAGAATTTTGCAGAGTACTGAGTTCTGCTATCTAATGATTGGCAGTGCCATCTGCTTGCTGCTTGGTCCATCTCTGCCTGTGCGACTCACGTGGAGCCATGTTTAAATGTTGTGAAATATTATTATAGTAATAAAAAATATATTTAAAAAATTTGAGCAGTTTCTTCAAGGTAATGCAGTTCCAGAAAGATTAGGTCAGCATATAGACACTTGTAGACCAATCTGCTAATTCTCCTTAAAAATTGAAAATAAAAACAAAAAAAAGGTATGCTTTGCACCACACTTTAATGTCCATATTAAGTAAACAGACACGACGCTTTTTATAAATATCTATGGTCAACAGGACATCATTTCAAACATTGTCAGATATTATAATCAAATATTATTGTGACTTTTAAGACTAAATTAAAGTGTATGCTGCATTATGTGGGTGTTGGTTTATTTGTAAAAAATGTTGCAGATTTCAAACACTTTCACAAATATTTTCACTTGCTTGTATTTGGGAGTCTTACACACATTAAATCAAGTTTAAAAAATGCTTACACAACAAATTCAACAAAAATCACACCCTTATTTGGCAGTGTGTGAGATTTATATGTGAGTAGAATAAACATGTAATGTGTGTTCAGACAATTGCTGGTTGGTAACTTTCATCTGCTCATTAATTAACAAGTAATTGGACATCAGATGAATGTGATATCCAATTAACTGCTAATTACTGCATACACACTTGTACCAGTACTTCGCAAATGTAGAGTAACTGCAGACCTACTCGGCTGCTGCGTGAATGTTGCTACGGTTTCCTATGTTAGTTTTAACAGCGACAATGTTTATTTGCGAAAAACACGCCCATTGCGAGTTGCATACTCCCACACTGTACGCCCACTTTCACGCCCATGTCGGAGCATTGCGAAGTCTCGCCTCCGCCACGCCCACGCCACTCCTCGTTTTCGTTTGCCAGTTACGGCTTTTTTTTTTCTGAGTAATTTTGCCCAGTTGTCGTACGTATGTACTCGCGCATGCGTAATCACGCATTTGCGCATGCGCAGATACTTACATTTCGTACATTTGCGTTGCGAAGACTCTTAGCGATCAACTCGGAATGAGGGCCATAATCTCCTATATAATAGCCCTATTCTGTGACTTTGTGACTCATTTGCTAATGCTGGGCGGAGTCACAACACTGGGCGGAGTTAGTCAAATGAGTCACAGATTTGGCCAAATCTATAGGAGACTAGGAGCAGAAGCAGATGGTATGGGCATGGCACAGGCAGGGGTGCACACCTCCCAGCTTTCTTCAGGAGCTTTCTTCAGGCAGAAGGAGGGACACACACTCGGCGAAAAGGGGGCGTGGCTTCACGGGAGAGCCTCCGTTTTTGTCAGTGAGGGGGCATGCCCAGTGCTCTGTGAGCTGCTGGCATGCCCCCCAGGGGCTGATTATGAGTCCGGGGGGCCCAGGGCACTTGAGACAGGGGAGCCCTATCTCATTGCTGTGCCTGCTGTGGGGTTGGGGGTGTGGCCTAATCGCGGCCCGCGAGGCCACGCCCCCTTATGCAAATTCCAGGATTTATTTATTTTTTATGGAATTTTGGCCCCTCAGCTAAGGGTAAATGCAGAGGGGGTGGTCGCTCCCCCCTACACACCCGCACAGGCAGAAGAAAGCAGGGAGACTGCTGCCTCCCTGCAACACCACAGACCTGCCAACACGCAGCAGCGTGTGCTGACTGTAGCACAATGCTGCCGTTGTTGCTGGCAGGACGGGGAAGCTTCAGAGCTGGGACAGAGCTACTCCAGGTGGTGGCCCCCCTAAAACTGTGGGGCCAACGGTACGTACCCCCTCCCCCCCTTAATCTGGCTCTGCTGCTGGAACCCCCCATTAATCCGTACCCCCTGATGCCCCCTCTCCCTCTGTCTCCACTATTCACCGCTGCTCATGCTAAGCAGAACAGCGAGTACAGGAGCTTTCCAACTGCCCCACCACCACCACCGCGGGACACTGCGACCTGCGGGTGGGATAGCAGGACAGACCCCCAAAAACGGGACTGTCCCACGAAAATCGGGACATTTGGGAGGTATGGGGGGGTGTGAGGGGGTATGCCGTACAGACAGATGGGCACTGGCTCACTGTGTGCTTGACCCCCCACATCAGCATACTCAGCAGGGTCTCTCTGACACGGAGGAGCGTCACTTTCTGGCACACTCCACGCTTCTTAGCTGCAGTTTGTGGGGCACCTGCCGCTGTGCAGGTTCCGTATTGCTTCTGTTATCTCCAGCCCCGGCAACCTCACCGCTAGCTGCAGCGCTCCCGCCCGCAGTGAGGTGCGCCCAGCTCCTTCACACACTTTAGCCGGCGGGCAGCGCTGCAGAAGTCCGCGCTGCTTGCAGGCTCCGACCCCCTCCTCCCTCCAGCCGCAGCGTCTCCTGGGGGCTAACCAGTCACTCCCAGTCTCCCCTTACCACGGTGCCCGGCAGCCGCGAGGTTTGCACCGCATGCATGCTATGACCCCCTCCTCCCTCCAGCCGCAGCGTCTCCTGGGGGCTAACCAGTCACTCCCAGTCTCCCCTTACCACAGTGCCCGGCAGCTGCGTGAGGTCTGCGGTGTGTGATGAGGAGTGGGGGGAGGGATGAGGACGGGCAGAGGAAGCAGGACTCCAGCCTGAGAGAGTCAGCCATGCCAAGCCTCCACCAGCAGCAGATCCCAACAGGTTGGAGTGGAACAGCAGCAGCCAGCAGCAGTGACTCCGGTAAGACACATCTGTCTGTCACCACTGTTTTGTCCCTAATACCAATCTCTCCCGTGCCCTGTGTTCTGTCATGTCCCTGTCACCTCTGGCCTTGCCCTGCCACCCTTATCCTGGCCCTTTCACCCTTATCCTGGCCCTTTCACCCTTATCCTGGCCCTGTCACCCTTATGCTGGCCCTGTTACCCATATCCTTGCCCTGTCACCCCTGTGCTTGCCATGTCAACCCTATACTGGCCCTGTCACCCCTGTCCTGGCCCTGCCGCCCCTACCCTGGCCCTGTCACCCCTATCCTGTCCCTGTCATTTCTGTCCTGGCCCTGTCACCCCTGTCCTGGCCCCATCACCACTGTTCTGACCCTGTCACCCCTGTCCTGGCCCTGCTACTACATACCCTCTAACTACCTTTTTGGCAGGTACAGTACCCTCAGCGCCTCCAGACCTCTCCCCAATGCACCACACCTTCGCACCTTCCCCTCCACCACATGCGGCACTCCACCCCTCCCCCACACGCTGTGCCTCCAGACCCCCTACACCACCCGCGGCTCCCACTCCTCCGACCCTTCACCACCCACAGCACCTCCAGGCCTCCTCCACCATCCACTCCCCTTATACGTCTCCCCCCACACCTGCCCCCCTCCACCCGCAGCATCTGCAGACACCCTCCTCCATCCGCGGTCCCCCCCTCCCCCACCAATGACACCCCCGCACCTGCCCATCCACCACCTGCAGCACCTTCCCCATCCGGGCCCCACCCCCACTTTAGCCGCCCCTCCACCCGCAGCATCTACAGACACCCTCCGCAGTCCCCCCGCACCCGCTACATTCTGTACATCGTGCCCTGCAGGTGCTGTTCACGGCGTCGCAAGGGGCTGCGCCTCCTTCACCATCGCACGCCCTTTCATTATGCAATATTTAGCCACTAACAAAGGAATGCAGGTAATACTCCATATAATACAAATATTGAACCCCAGAAAGGCATGCAAGGGTTAAGGGGGCGTAGCCCCTTGCGACGGTGTGAAGAGCGCCCGTAGGGCGCGATGAAGCACCTAGTATATATATATATATATATATATATAGTGGGGAAATAAGGGTACCGGCGACTAGTGTTGTTTAAAAATGCAAATGCTAAAACTTATAATTTATGAGCCAAAAAATATATAAAATTGAACAAACAGTTTTTTAATAACACATAAAAAATGTAAAAGTTTTCCAAATATTGATAAAAACATAAAGGTCTTATATAAAAGGTAAGGAGTTCTGACTTAACTTAAAATAGGCAAGGGGGTCAATGCAGGGAACCCAACGCGTTTCGTCACACCAGACTTCTTCAAGGGGTAGGGACAGAGTGAAATAGCATGCCTATTTATACCCCTGGCAATACTAGCTCAGGGTTTGTGATGTCATAATTGGTCATGTGATCCAATAAAAACGTTTAACCTAAACGCAATCAAGGACAATCAATCAAAGCATAGCCTAAAGCACTAGGGGTCACTGTAGATATGTTCTTATTAAAACCGAGTGGTTTATAGGGTGCAAACATTGTTTAAAGTGTTCAAAACCGCTAAAATGTAATGAAGTGCGGCACTTCCGCCACACTTCCGGTGACGGAGGTAGCGCGTCACGTGACTCCGGGTATTTCCGCCCCCACTTCCGGTTCGCTAGTGCGCATGCGCCGGCGGCGCTCCTCGTTCACTGCGCATGTGCCTGCAGTTTCTCCTAGATAGCACCAGTCTCAGTTCAGGTCTCAATGTAATGTATGTCCCTCCCATCAGGTGCTGCGGCAGCCATATTGTTGGGGAGAAACTCCATAGGAAATATAGGAAATGCGGAGGCCATCTTTAATGAGTCTTTGGAGACCAAGATATTGTGGCTTTGCGGTATCCATAACAACGGTCCCATGTAAATAAAACAAACAGAGATATATGGTGAAATATATGTACTGGTTTTTCACAGGTACTGGAGACTGCTACATAAGGGGATGATATATCCTAATAGCCCACATAATAAACATTATTTTAACATGCGCAAACGCTGCAACATGTGTGCCTACAAAGTGACAATTCACTTTTAAATACAGTATAGCGGTGATTTACTGGTGACCAAGTTGTAAGAGTAAACAAAAAAGGGGGGAGGTTATAAGATTATAATTAGATTATAATTAGATTGGTGAGGAAAAAGGGGAAGAACCAGACGCAGAGTGGTAAAGTAATAAAAGATAAATCTCCGCACAGAATATATGAAGAAGGTGATGCTGGGAAGGGTATTCATACACAGAGTGAGTGTTCCTCCATAATTAATAAATAATGAATGAATGATTAATAATTAATAAATACTAAATAATTGGTGAATCATAGGGTGAACCGTGAATAATGTGAACCGAGTTGGATCAAGTGATAACAGATCGGTCACTAGTTGGCTTGACGTCATTTATCAGTCCTTACAGTCCTTACAGTACCCGATCTTCCCAGGCAGTCCCCCTCACTGGTACTAGTCAGGCCCGAACACTGCTTAGCTTCCAAGATCGGACGAGATTGGGCGTGCCAGTGTGGTTTACTGTACGCGAAAGTAGACATCTTAACACCAGAAACCCGATCGCACAATAACACTTGAGTCCTGGTGATTCATACCTTTAATATAGTGTGAGATGGACATCAAAAACAAGAGCAAGTTGTGGCGAGAAACAAGGAAGAAAACAAGGAATGAGGAATGCAAGGAAAATGAGAGGATACAGCACCTCATAAGAAAGGTGCAATCTCATATCCTTCGTTCAGACCCATAGGTTGCAGGGTCTGCAGCTGGAATATTCAGTACATCTCCCTTCTCCAGAGTTTGTTCGCGAGGTCACCTCCTCTCTGTCCCAGACATACATGTTCAATTGCCTTGAACGTGAGATCATCAGGATTGGAGTTGTGTCGTAACGTGAAATGTCTGGAAACAGTATGTCTCTCCACCTTGTTCTTTATATTCCTTACGTGTTCCTGGATCCTCATTTTTAATGGTCTTTTGGTCTTGCCCACGTACTTCTTCTTGCAAGAGCATTCTAGTAGATAGATCACGGACACAGTATTACAGTTCATTAATTCTTTTATGGTGTACTGCTTCTTGTCCTCCATATCACTGAAGGTTTTCCGATTTGGATGCAAGTATTTGCATACGTTACATTTCCCACACTTGAAAGCACCCACACACTTGGGCATCGGGGTGTTCCTGGTGTGCTTCTCCTTCAGCAAACTGGGTGTAAGATGGACCAGTATTGCAATCTTAAGGGTTGGCAGACACCTCTAATAAGGTTTTGTGTGTTTTTAGCATTTTAGCAAACTTTTTACCTATATTACTTAGACCATACCCCACAAGTGGCGCTGTATCATTTTTTGCTACATATATATATATATATATATATATATATATATATATATATATATATATATATATATTTATTACTGGGGAGATATCTCTCAAAGCACTCGGCTAAATCCTAGATTTATTGATATATATTGGAAGGATATATATCTTAGAGAAATACCTTAGGGGATTGGTTTTGGTTTATGTATGTGTGTGTTTGTGTGTGTGAGGGGGGGGGAGTGGGGGGCAGCATGTGGCTGCATGGTCCACAAACCGCATGGGACAGAAGCTTGACTCCATTTTGTGAAAACTCCCATGATTCCAAAGTCTGTAACATATGGTTTAAAAGGGAATGCCAGCAGCCATTTTAGGTTTGCAAGTCCAAACACATGGCATTCTTTGCTACACCATAATCACATAGCAGAAGCCATAAGACTCCACTATATTCCAAAATGTATAAGCTTCAACATAATGCATATGTGCTGATTTCACAATTCCAAGCCATCTAATTACATCACCACATATCTCATGCTGTCCATATGAGCCATCACAAGACCAGATCACCAAGTAACCACAAATATCAGCATGCCATTGCTACAAGCACATGACTACAGTAACAAAAGGAAGTATGTGTTGACTTCTATACTTCAGCAAGATGCACCATACAAAACCACCACAATCTGTTATAAATCACCATCCACAAATGTATACCAGAGATGCTATTCTACAGATTGTCTAATGTTCCAACTAACACCACAGACCTCACAGAGTATTATCACAAACACACAACTATCACATGATTGCACAAGTACCATTAACCTTAAAGTCAAATGTATTTACAAATTAACTATTCTATGCCAATCGTTTCACAACTACTTTACCACAAACACGTATTTAACTATTCTATGCCATTAAGCCATGTGTATACAATACTTAGCCTTAGTAAGGAGATTGGCAGGGCCGGTGCTACCATTAGGCAGCTTTAGGCAGCTGCCTATGGGCGGCGAGACTTGAGGGGGCGGCCCGATTCTCCCCTCCCCATACGAGGAAGACAGTGCTTTACTACTCCCAATGCTTGCTCAAGGGCCGTTCAATAGAAGCAGCTGAAAGGTGCGCCATCCTATAAGGGCAGAGTACGCCAGCCGCCGCTGTTACCAATGACTGCCGCTGACAGACAGCCACCAGCAGCACCTTGGTGAGGGTCCGGCGCAACTGCCGTCACTGGCCGCCCGCTGTGACGCTTTGGGCTCCAGTGTGCCCTGCGGTTATTCTGCGCTGCTTCAATGCTGTTTTGCTTGCAGTCTTATGCCTCCCAATCCTGTTGAGTCCCGGGCCCGGACAAACAGGGGCCCGAATGGCAGCGGTGCTTAACTGTGGGTTAGTTGTAGTTCTGGCCCGCCAGCCTGCTGTAACTGGTACACCTGCAGGCAGCAGCAACCATAGAGAGACACTTGAGAAGAGCTCGCGGCATTGTCGGATTCCTCCTACCTAGTAAGTGGTGCAGGGTGGGCTGTTCCACTCTCCTGAATAACTCTGCCCCCTCATGCTATAGCTCCTCCTCCCCAGCAAGTACTTCCCCATGTGCTGGAGTCACTGATGGCGGCTGCTGGGTGCTATTCTATGTCCAGGGTTGGACTGGGGTAAGTTTTATTATTCCCCGGAGGGCATCACTAATTTCAGGCCCCACCCCTTCCCACGAGGGGGCGGGGCTTAGTGGGCCACGATTGCACGGAATGGGGGGTAACTGGAGACTACTACAAAACTGCCTCACTGAATACAGTGGCAGCGTGCAGCTTGTCTGTGGGTGTTAAGTGAAGATGTGCCCATCGTATCAGTGAGGTGGGAGGAGTCACGCAATCCATGCAGCACAGACCCCAGCAAGCAGCACCATACAGGAGGAAGAGGGAACCAGCCCAGGTGCCATTTCAGGTATGTATTTAAACACCTTACTTGCCTCTGCTCCAGACATGAAACTTTGCCTGCTACTCCCCCACCCCCATCACTCACTGTCTAAGCTCTCCCAACCATACCTGCATTGCAGCCATGTGTAAGACATAGCTCATTTTATGGCAGGGTGTGTAGTGCAATGTAGCATCCATGATGTAGTGAACACGGGGAGGTTGTATTTATCACCACTTTCTCAGGCTGTGGGTCATATCACATACATGGCAGCAGCACTAGCAGTGCCCTCTCCCTGATGGGTGTTTGCATTGAGATCAATGGGGTGGTACTGCTGGGATGTGGTTAATATCCTGGCAGGCAGGATCCCGGCTGCTGAAATACCAACACCGGTATCCCAACACCTGTTAAAATCCCGACATCGGAATTCTGGCAGGGTCAGGATACCAACACCTAAACTTCGACAGCCAGGATTCTAACCGCTGTAAGTATAGCCGCCGGAGCTCTCATTAGTGCTGTTTTTTTTCTCTAGGTTTAGCCGACATAGGAGGGATTAGGGTTTGGCTGCAGGGGTGGAGGGGGGGGGGGGGGGAGTTAAGGGTTAAGCTGTGACCGGGGGGGGTTAGATTCCGGCACCAACGCGGGGGGGGCTTGAGGTAAGGTTTAGAAACTAAGGGGGGAGGGTTAGGTTTAGTCTGCGGGACAAGGGGGGTTAGGTTTAGGCACCAGCAGGGGGAGGTTAGGGTTAGGCTGCGGGTACGGAGGGTTAGGGGACAGGGGTTAGATCACTAAAATCACCCCTGTCGGGATTTCACAAATCAGAATGCTGGCGTCTGTATTTTTACTGCTGGCATCCCGTCTGGCGGTCATCCATACCGGACTCGTACTGCTATTAGAAAGCTCATACAGCAGCTACATAAGAGAATATTTATGTTTCTGTCTAATATGTAAATATGTGTATTTGTGCCTTTTATATACTCTACTGTATGTTGTAGAGGACTGTGTAATGTTTGGTGTGACTTTGGAATGTGAAACGACGGGAAGTGGTGACTTTGTCACATGTGTGTGAATGGTAATCTTTAATTCATTATACTGGATTTTGCACTGTAAATGATAGTGTATTTTATTAAACTCAGTGGAGTCACGGTGCTCACTGTCGGGTTGGTCACTTGTGACTACCCTTTCCACTGTATACCTTACTCAGTAGTATACTCCCACTATTAGGGGTACCCACTAATAGTGGGAATTATATGAACTTTTACAGAACACCGTTAACATAAGAGTCTTCACCCAGAGCCTATGTTCCCCTATACAAGTGAAACATCCTTTGTAAACGTCAGTCCAGGATGGGGATAAAACCTCTAGTGGCGTCCCATGCAATGTTTGTGTGCTGAGCAAACTGTCAGGGTGTGGAGCTACAGCCTTGTAGTATACTCACCGGACACTCCCTCTGCGCGCCTGTGCTGGCTCAGTAGCAACACCCACATTATTCACAGCTCCGCCCCCCTCTGCACCACTGTCCTCACCCAGAGGGGGGCCCTGCCTATTTGGTCAGTCCCGGGTTCCACAATTTTTGATGGCAGCCCTGCAAACACACAACATACTTACTTACATACAGACATGCATAGATACATACACACAGCAGACACACACAGTATAGTATACATACTGTACACACACACACCTCTTTCATATAAAAATAAAACATAGCCACCATAATTTAATATAGACGCTGCCCACCCCCGCCGGTTCAGAGAGTGCTCACCCGGCCAGCATAATTTATTAAAGATGCCCGCATCCTGATCCCCCTACCCGACCCGCCGCTACCACTGGCACCCCCTGGCAGGCGACACATACCTGCACTCAGGCGACACTGCATCTCAGCCAGGCCAGCTCTGCTAGCCCCATGGGAAGGGAAATGCCTGAGGAGCTGCGCTCTGCAGCTCCCACTAATTCACCCAGCACAGCAGCCTCGGCTCTTAGTATAACTAACTAAAAAGAGACAGACAGCTCTGCTGCGCTATGCCTTTCAGACCGCCAGCTTTGAACACGGGTTATTGGCACATGAACGCGCATAACCAGGTGCCAGGGAAAATATCCCTTTCAACCCTGTTGGCGACCAGGGTTGAACTCGTGTTCAACCCGGCTCACTGTGCGGTGTGAACAGGAGCCGGGTCGTTGTGACCCGTTTCACGTCCACTCTGTGTGGACGGGCGGCGCTTGGACATCATGTGATCTTCAAGCACACAGATACACCATATATATATTTACACTATAACATTCCTGGGGATCTCTGCAAAATATTGCGCATAGTTTTTACAGATTTTTTTGGGTGGGGGCGTTTCCCTATTAGACAATGGCTGTGAAACATCTAGGAAGCCAACTTTACACCTGGGCGGCTGGACAGTGGGTATTGGTGTGTGTGGGGAAGGAAGGGGGGGAAAGGCATAAGGTTTGCCTAGGGCGCTGAGAAACCTTGCACCGGAACTGGAGATTGGTCCTGGTGATGAGCAATCCATGCTTCTGGAGGCTTTGTAGCTGTGTGCAGCTACTGTACATCTGCCTCAGTGGGTTTTGGAGAGTGGGCTCTGATTTCAAGTATTCAGGTATATTCAACGTGTGGGTGTGTCTTTCACAGCATGTGGACTACCTGTATCAGTGATGAGGCCATGTGAGCTTGGTTATTCAAATGCAAACTACACTGTAGGCCAAGGCTACAGTGTAGAGATGTCAATTACTCTGTAACAGTTTCACTGCATCTGTAGTGCCTGTGTGTGGTGTTTCAATGCATCTGTAGTGCCTGTGTGGGATGTTTCACTGCATCTGTAGTGCCTGTGTGTGGTGTTTCACTGCATCTGTAGTGCCTGTGTGTGATGTTTCACTGCATCTGTAGTGCTTGTGTGTGGTGTTTCACTGCACCTGTAGTGCCTGTTTGTGCTGTTTCACTGCATCTGTAGTGCTTGTGTGTGGTGTTTCACTGCGTCTGTAGTGCCTGTGTGTGATGTTTCACTGCATCTGTAGTGCCTGTGTGTGGTGTTTCACTGCATCTGTAGTGCCTGTGTGTGGTGTTTCACTGCATCTGTAGTGCCTGTGTGTGATGTTTCACTGCATCTGTAGTGCTTGTGTGTGGTGTTTCACTGCGTCTGTAGTGCCTGTGTGTGATGTTTCACTGCATCTGTAGTGCCTGTGTGTGGTGTTTCACTGCATCTGTAGTGCCTGTGTGTGGTGTTTCACTGCATCTGTAGTGCCTGTGTGTGATGTTTCACTGCATCTGTAGTGCCTGTGTGTGGTGTTTCACTGCATCTGTAGTGCCTGTGTGTGGTGTTTCACTGCATCTGTAGTGCCTGTGTGTGGTGTTTCACTGCATCTGTAGTGCCTGTGTGTGATGTTTCACTGCATCTGTAGTGCCTGTGTGTGATGTTTCACTGCATCTGTAGTGCTTGTGTGTGGTGTTTCACTGCACCTGTAGTGCCTGTTTGTGCTGTTTCACTGCATCTGTAGTGCTTGTGTGTGGTGTTTCACTGCGTCTGTAGTGCCTGTGTGTGATGTTTCACTGCATCTGTAGTGCCTGTGTGTGGTGTTTCACTGCATCTGTAGTGCCTGTGTGTGGTGTTTCACTGCATCTGTAGTGCCTGTGTGTGGTGTTTCACTGCATCTGTAGTGCCTGTGTGTGGTGTTTCACTGCATCTGTAGTGCCTGTGTGTGATGTTTCACTGCATCTGTAGTGCTTGTGTGTGGTGTTTCACTGCGTCTGTAGTGCCTGTGTGTGATGTTTCACTGCATCTGTAGTGCCTGTGTGTGGTGTTTCACTGCATCTGTAGTGCCTGTGTGTGGTGTTTCACTGCATCTGTAGTGCCTGTGTGTGGTGTTTCACTGCATCTGTAGTGCCTGTGTGTGATGTTTCACTGCATCTGTAGTGCTTGTGTGTGGTGTTTCACTGCATCTGTAGTGCCTGTGTGTGATGTTTCACTGCATCTGTAGTGCCTGTGTGTGGTGTTTCACTGCATCTGTAGTGCCTGTGTGTGGTGTTTCACTGCATCTGTAGTGCCTGTGTGTGATGTTTCACTGCATCTGTAGTGCCTGTGTGTGGTGTTTCACTGCATCTGTAGTGCCTGTGTGTGATGTTTCACTGCATCTGTAGTGCCTGTGTGTGATGTTTCACTGCATCTGTAGTGCTTGTGTGTGGTGTTTCACTGCACCTGTAGTGCCTGTTTGTGCTGTTTCACTGCATCTGTAGTGCTTGTGTGTGGTGTTTCACTGCGTCTGTAGTGCCTGTGTGTGGTGTTTCACTGCATCTGTAGTGCCTGTGTGTGGTGTTTCACTGCATCTGTAGTGCCTGTGTGTGGTGTTTCACTGCATCTGTAGTGCCTGTGTGTGATGTTTCACTGCATCTGTAGTGCTTGTGTGTGGTGTTTCACTGCACCTGTAGTGCCTGTTTGTGCTGTTTCACTGCATCTGTGGTGGCTGTGTGTGGTGTTTCACTGCATCTGTAGTGCCTGTGTGTGATGTTTCACTGCATCTGTAGTGCTTGTGTGTGATGTTTCACTGCATCTGTAGGTCCTGTGTGTGATGTTTCCCTGCATCTGTAGTGCCTGTGTGTGGTGTTTCACAGCATCTGTAGTGCCTGTGTGTGGTGTTTCACAGCATCTGTAGTGCGTGTTTGTGCTGTTTCACTGCATCTGTGAGGCAACTAAAATCAATAATGAAAGTAAAAGATGGTACTCTACACCTCCCAGAGTATCTCATTCACAGCGGGTGACTCGCACATATGGACACACGTATAGACATTAGGTGTAACGGTACTGTATTGTCCATACGGATGTGGAACATATGGTCAACAGTAACTAGGTCGACATTCATTAGGTTGACCACTATTGGTCGACAGTGAATTTCTCTACACCTGAAATAGTTTGACATAGTCATTAGGTCGACGTGGACAAGGTCGACCCTGAAAAGGGTCGACATGAGCTTTTTAAATATTTTTGCTATTGTTTTCTTCATAAATTGACCAGGAACCCCAATTAGTGCACCGTACCCCCTCGCTTGGCTTGCTTTACTCGCCATGCTTTGTCAAGGTGCTCTGCTACCGCTGCTCTTGGCACAGGTTACTATTCCCAACCATAGTCCACGTGGAACGTAAAGTATGAAAAAGTTGAAAAACTGAAGAAGAAAATTGAAAAACTCATGTCGATCTTCTCATGTGTCGACCTTTGCCATGTCAACCTAGTGACCATGTCAACCTGTAGACTATGTCGACCTAATGCATGTCGACCAATAGTGAAAGACCTAATGAGTGTCGACCTAAGTGCTGTCAACCTAAAGACCGGCTACTGTCCATACACAAGCATGCCACACTATGGGCTAGATCTGTCATTGCTTGGAGAGTGATAAAATTGAGAGAGAGAATGCACCAGCCAATCAGCTCCTAACTGTCATTTTTCAAACAGAGCCTGTGACAATGCAGCTAGAAGCTGATTGGCTGGTACTTTCTTCTCTCCATTTTATTACTCTCTAAGCCAGGGATGGCAGCCAGTCAGAGGCATAGAGCCAGAAAAGATCTGTAGTCAAGGGCAAGAGCAATTACCATGTGCGCGCCAAAGGCGCGCGTGCAAAAATGGGTGGGTGGCCTAGTTGTCACAAAGCCACACCCCATTTTTGTGTTCACACCTTTTGGTATGACGTTTGTAGGAGTATGACCTTGTGTCATAACTCTATTTTTAGTCATGTTGTACAGTGCCACATACATATAATGCTCCAGTACAGGGCCACATACATATAATGCCCCAGTACATTGCCACATACATATAAAAACACCAAAACATGGGTGCCTCCACATTGCCAGAAACATATGTCCCCACAGTGCCAGATACACATGTCCCGCAGTGCCAGATACAGTACATATATGCCCCCAGTGCCAGATACACATGTCCCCACAGTGCCATACACACATATGCCCCACAGTGCCAAGTACACTTATGCCACACAGTGCCAAGTATACATATGCCCCACAGTGCCAAATACATATCTGCCCCACAGTAACAGATATGCCCCCTGTGCCAGATATACATGTCCTCACAGTGCCAGCTATGCCCCCAGTGCCAGATATACATGTCCCCACAGTACCAGCTATGCCCCCAGTGCCAGCTATGCCCCTAGTGCCAGATATACATGTCCCCACAGAACCAGATTTGCCCCCAGTGCCAGATATACATGTCCCCACTGTGCCAGCTTTGCCCCCAGTGCCAGATATACATGTCCCCCCAGGGCCAGCTATGCCCCCAGTGCCAGATATACATGTCCCCACAGTGCCAGCTTTGCCCCCAGTGCCAGATAAACATGTCCCCCAGTGCCAGCTATGCCCCCAGTGCCAGATATACATGTCCCCACAGTGCCAGCTATGTCCCCAGTGCCAGATATATATGTTCCCACAGTGCCATACACACATATGCCCCACAGTGCCAAGTACACTTATGCCACACAGTGCCAAGTATACATATGCCCCACAGTGCCAAATACATATCTGCCCCACAGTACCAGATATGCCCCCTGTGCCAGATATACATGTCCTCACAGTGCCAGCTATGCCCCCAGTGCCAGATATACATGTCCCCACAGTGCCAGCTTTGCCCCCAGTGCCAGATATACATGTCCCCCCAGTGCCAGCTATGCCCCCAGTGCCAGATATACATGTCCCCACAGTGCCAGCTTTGCCCCTAGTGCCAGATATACATGTCCCCCCAGGGCCAGCTATGCCCCCAGTGCCAGATATACATGTCCCCACAGTGCCAGCTATGTCCCCAGTGCCAGATATATATGTTCCCACAGTGCCAGCTTTGCCCCCAGTGCCAGATATATACATGTCCCCACAGTGCCAGCTTTGCCCCCAGTGCCAGATATACATGTCCCCCCAGTGCCAGATATACATGTCCCCACAGTGCCAGCTATGTCCACAGTGCCAGATATATATGTTCCCACAGTGCCAAGTATGCCTCCCAGTGCCAGCTATGCCCCCAGTGCCAGATATACATGTCTCAACAATGCCAGCTATGCCCCCAGTGCCAGATATACATATCCCCACAGTGCCAGATTTACATGTCCTCACAGTGCCAGCTATGCCCCCAGTGCCAGCGTCCCCACAGTTCCAGATATACCCCCAGTGCCAGATATACATGTCCCCAGAGCCAGCTATACCCCCAGTGCCAAATATATATGTCCCCACAGTTCCAGATATACCCCCAGTGCCAAATATATATGTCCCCACAGTTCCAGATATACCCACAGTGCCAGATATATATGTCCCCACAGTGCCAGATATGCCCCCAGTGCCAGTGTCCCCACAGTTCCAGATATACCCCCAGTGCCAGATATACATGTCCCCAGAGCCAGCTATACCCCCAGTGCCAAATATATATGTCCGCACAGAGCCAGATATGACCCCAGTGACAGGTATACATGCCCCCCCCCCTCCTCTTCCCCCTATGCTGCTCACCGCGCTGCTGCTGTTTTGTGAGGGGAAGAGAGCGCAGCAGGCACCTCTTCTGCCCCTCACTCTCCGGCGGCGGTGTCTCTCTTCAATTAGGCACTGGTCCGTGAGCCAATCAAAGCTGGCGGTCCGGCAGCCAATCAGGAGCCTCAACTGCCTGTCTGCGAGCTCTGATTGGCTCACGGACCGTCACTGAATTGAAGAGACACCGCTGCCGGAGACAAGACAAGTGTGTGTGCCGGGCAGCGGTGGCCAGGAGCCAGCCGATTCGCAAGCGGCGGATGAAAGAGCCGCATGCAGCTCGAGAGCCACGGGTTGGCCACCGCTGCTCTAAGCGATGATGCATTTAGCCCTATATCATTTTCACATTCTTCTGGAAATATCAGGGGTTTGGTAAGTAGGCCGCACCTCCGTATAAACTGCAGGCAGTACCTTTGTATAACATGTAGGCAGCACCTCTGTATAATATGCAGGCAGCACCTTGGTATACAATGCAGACAGCACCTCCGTATAAAATGCAGTCAGCAGCACCATATAACATGCAGGCAACACCTCCATATAACATGTAGGCAGCACCTCCGTATAACATGCAGGCAGCACCTCTGTATAATATGCAGGCAGCACCTCTGTATAATATGCAGGTAGCACCTCTGTATAATGGTGGTCATTCCGAGTTGTTCGCTCGCTGCTATTTTTAGCAGAATTGCTAATAGGCTAAAATCCGGCAGTTCTGCGCATTCGTATGCACAGCAGGGCGCACACGCTAAGCAATTATACACAAAACTATGCTATTTTACTCACGGGCGATCGAAGCTTTTCACTCGCTCTGCTGATCGTAGTGTGATTGACAGGAAGTGGGTGTTTCTGGGCGGAAACTGGCTGTTTTCAGGGAGTGTGCGGAAAAACGCAGGCGTGTCAGGTAAAAACGCAGGAGTGACTGGAGAAACGGGGGCGTGGCTGGCCGAACGCTGGGCGTGTTTGTGACGTCAAACCAGGAACTAAACGGACTGAACTGATCGCAATCTAGGAGTAGGTCTGGAGCTACTCAGAAACTGCAAGGAAATACTTAATAGCAGAATTGCTAATCTTTCATTAGCAATTCTGCTAAGCTAAGATACACTCCCAGAGGGTGGCGGCTTTGTGTTTGCATTTCTGCTAAAAGTAGCTAGCGAGCGAACAACTCGGAATGAGGGCCAATATGCAGGTAGCACCTCCGTATAACATGCACACAGCACCTCTGTATAATATGCAGGCAGCACCTCCGTACAACATGCAGGCAGCACCTCTGTATAATATGCAGGCAGCACCTCTGTATAACATGCAGGCAGCACCTCTGTATAACATGCGGGCAGCACCTCTGTATAACATGCGGGCAGCACCTCTGTATAACATGCAGACAGCACCTCTGTATAACATGCAGACAGCACCTCTGTATAACATGCAGACAGCACCTCTGTATAACATGCAGGCAGCACCTCCGTATAACATGAAGGCAGCACCTCTGTATAACGGGTGTGGTTCGTTTTATCGACAGCGTCTAGGTCGACAATGTTTAGGTAGACCACTATAGGTCGACAGTCACTAGGTCGACATGGATGGAAGGTCGACAGGGTTTCTAGGTCGACATGTGCTAGGTCGACAGGTCTAAAGGTCGACATGAGTATTTTTTTTTTTTTTTGTCGTTTTCTTCGTAAAGTGACCGGGATCCCAAATTAGTGCACCGCGTCCCCTCGCATGGTGCCTTCGCTCCGCTACCGCTTCGCTCGGCACACTTTACCGTTCCAATCGTAGTCCACATGGTTAAGTATGAAAAAATCCCCCAAAAAAATAATGTGAAAAACTCATGTCGACCTTTAGACCTGTCGACCTCGTACATGTCGACCTAGAAACCCTGTCGACCTTCCATCCATGTCGACCTAGTGACTGTCGACCTATAGTGGTCGACCTAAACATTGTCGACCTAGACACTGTCGATCTTCAGACCGGATCCCCTGTATAACATGCAGTCAGCAGCACCGTATAACATGCAGGCAACACCTCCATATAACACGTAGGCAGCACCTCCGTATAACATGCAGGCAGCACCTCTGTATAACATGCAGGCAGCACCTCTGTATAATATGCAGGTAGCACCTCTGTATAATATGCAGGTAGCACCTCCGTATAACATGCAGGCAGCACCTCTGTATAATATGCAGGTAGCACCTCCGTATAACATGCGGGCAGCAACTCTGTATAACATGCAGGCAGCACCTCTGCATAACATGCAGGCAGCACCTCTGTATAACATGCAGGCAGCACCTCTGTATAACATGCGGGCAGCACCTTCGTATAACATGCAGGCAGCACCTCCATATAACATGCAGGCAGCAGCACTGTATAACATGCAGGCAGCACCTCTGTATAACATGCAGGCCATACTTGCCGATATTCTGGCTGCTCTCTGCGGGAGAGAGCGGCCAGGTCGACTCAGCAGGGGGGCAGGGACAGGCTGTGACGTGGGGAGGAGGCGGACCGGAGGTGGGACGGGGGCGGAGCAGAGGCGGACCGGGGGCGGAGTTACCACGTCACACCCTTTAAGCCCCGCCCCCGCTCTGTAATACCGCGATCCCCGGCATTACACTGCAGGGGGCGTGGCTATGATGACGCGATTCAGCAAGAATCGCGTCATCAACTGCCCGAACCGCCCACTTTACACAGTAAGTGGGCGGACGGGCAGGGTGACTGCTGGTTCCGGGAGACTTGCCTGCTCTTCAGTGGGGCCGGGAGGGTCACCCGATTTTCGGGAGCCTCCCGGCCATTCCGGGAGAGTAGGCAAGTATGATGCAGGCAACACCTCCATATAACATGCAGGCAGCACCTCTGTATAACATGCAGGCAGCACCTCCGTATAACATGCAGGTAGCACCTCTGTATAACATGCAGGCAGCACCTCCGTATAACATGCAGGCAGCACCTCTGTATAATATGCAGGTAGCACCTCCGTATAACACGCAGGCAGCACCTCTGTATAATATGCAGGTAGCACCTCCGTATAACATGCGGGCAGCACCTCTGTATAACATGCAGGCAGCACCTCTGTATAACATGCAGGCAGCACCTCTGTATAACATGCGGGCAGCACCTCCGTATAACATGCAGGCAGCACCTCCATATAACATGCAGACAGCACCTACGTATAACATGCAGGTAGCACCTCCGTATAACATGCAGGCAGCACCTCCATATAACATGCAGGTAGCACCTCCGTATAACATGCAGGTAGCACCTCCATATAACATGCAGGTAGCACCTCAGTATAACATGCAGGTAGCACCTCTGTATAACATGCAGGTAGCACCTCTGTAGAACATGCGGGCAGCACCTCCGTATAACATGCAGGTAACACCTCCGTATAACATCCAGGCAGCACCTCCGTACAACAAACAGGCAGCACCTCTGTATAACATGCAGGCAGCACCTCCGTATAACATGCAGGCAGCACCTCCGTATAACATGCAGGCAGCACCTCTGTATAACATGCAGGCAGCAGCTCCGTATAACATGCAGGCAGCACCTCCGTATAACATACGGGCAGCACCTCCGTATAACATGCAGGTAACACCTCCGTATAACATCCAGGCAGCACCTCCGTACAACATACAGGCAGCACCTCTGTATAACATGCAGGCAGCACCTCTGTATTACTGCAGGTAGCACCTACGTATAACATGCAGGTAGCACCTCCGTATAACATGCAGGTAGCACCTCAGTATAACATGCAGGTAGCACCTCCGTATAACATGCAGGTAGCACCTCCGTATAACATGCAGGTAGCACCTCCGTATAACATGCAGGTAGCACCTCAGTATAACATGGAGGTAGCACCTCTGTATAACATGCAGGTAGCACCTCTGTATAACATGCGGGCAGCACCTCCGTATAACATGCAGGCAGCACCTCTGTATAACATGCAGTCAGCACCTCTGTATAACATGCAGGCAGCATCTCTGTATAACATGCAGGCAGCAACTCCGTATAACATGCAGGCATCACCTCTGTATAACATGCAGGCAGCACCTCTGTATAACATGCAGGCAGCACCTCTGTATAACATGCAGGTAGCACCTCTGTATAACATGCAGGTAGCACCTCTGTATAATATGCAGGTAGCACCTCTGTATAACATGCAGGCAGCACCTCTGTATAACATGCAGGCAGCACCTCCGTATAACATGCAGGCAGCACCTCCGTATAACATGCAGGCAGCACCTCCGTATAACATGCAGGCAGCACCTCTGTATAACATGCAGGCAGCACCTCTGTATAACATGCAGGCAGCACCTCCGTATAACATGCAGGCAGCACCTCCGTATAACATGCAGGCAGCACCTCCGTATAACATGCAGGCAGCACCTCCGTATAACATGCAGGCAGCACCTCCGTATAACATGCAGGCAGCACCTCCGTATAACATGCAGGCAGCACCTCCGTATAACATGCAGGCAGCACCTCCGTATAACATGCAGGCAGCACCTCCGTATAACATGCAGGCAGCACCTCCGTATAACATGCAGGCAGCACCTCCGTATAACATGCAGGCAGCACCTCCGTATAACATGCAGGCAGCACCTCCGTATAACATGCAGGCAGCACCTCCGTATAACATGCAGGCAGCACCTCTGTATAACATGCAGGCAGCACCTCTGTATAACATGCAGGCAGCACCTCTGTATAACATGCAGGCAGCACCTCCGTATAACATGCAGGCAGCACCTCTGTATAACATGCAGGCAGCACCTCCGTATAACATGCAGGCAGCACCTCTGTATAACATGCAGGCAGCACCTCTGTATAACATGCAGGCAGCACCTCCGTATAACATGCAGGCAGCACCTCTGTATAACATGCAGGCAGCACCTCTGTATAACATGCAGGCAGCACCTCTGTATAACATGCAGGCAGCACCTCCGTATAACATGCAGGCAGCACCTCCGTATAACATGCAGGCAGCACCTCCGTATAACATGCAGGCAGCACCTCTGTATAACATGCAGGCAGCACTGTGGCTCTGTTTTGTCATTTGAAGTTCGCACATTTGCCATTTTAGTTGCATTGGGAGTCTCTAGCTAATAATCATTCTACCGTCTTCCTCCAGACCGTGCACTGCGCATAATATGAATCAGGCTTTAGAAGGATGAGGTGTAAGCTGAAGTTGGAATTGGAAACCAGGAAAGTGCTGAGAGTTGGCTGCAGTGTCTGCGCTGTCGGAATCAGAAGCCTAATCTCTCAATCTGAGCAGAACAGCGGCAGCTGGGAACATTGGCAGCGAGACGGGCGGAATGTCTCCTGTTGTACAGACTTCGGGGCCTCTGCTAGCAGGAGAGATAAACATTGTTCTTTGTTAGCCATTTACAGGTAGATTTACATTTCCTCCAATATATTACAGGTGAATCATTCTGTGTGTGTAACTGAGGATAACAATCCGGATACTTCACGTAGATTTCTCAGCTCAGAAATACATTAACGTTACTGTACTAATGAAGAATAGTGGGGTTTTCTAAAGGCAGCACAGATGGTGTAATGGTCAGCATTACTGCCTCACAGCACTGAGGTCACGGGTTTTATTCCCACACTGGCCCTGTGTGGGTTTCACATGTGAAATCCCGACAATCCGAGGCAGTAAGTAGCCTATCCCTCCTTCTACCGTATACTAACCCTCCCTTTAAGGTGCCTAACCCTACCCCCCTGCCACCACAGACTAACCCTACCTTCCCTGGGTGTCGCCTAAACCTAACCGTCTCCATCCCACAGCCTAACACTGACCTAATACCAGGGGGGCGGTGCCTAACCTGAACCCTTCCTCCCCGCACCCTAAAACTAATCCGCCTCCCCCCTCCACACCCTAACCCTAAGTCCACTGGGGGTTGCCTAAACCTAACCCCCCCCCCCCCCTCCTTGGGTAGTACATACCCTCCCCGCTGTCTAGACGATCGGGATCCCAACGGCCAGGAATCTGTGTCCTGTCCCCTTTCTGGATTCCGTCGTCAGCATTTCGCCTTGTGTCAGGATTCCGTTTTCAGCATTCCGTCTTGTGTCAGCAATCCGTTGTCAGCATTCCGTCTTGTGTCAGAATTCCGTTGTCAGCATTCCGTCTTGTGTGAGGATTCTGTTGTCAGCATTTCGTGTTTTGTCAGGATTCCATTGTCAGCATTCCGTCTTGCGTCAGGATTCCGTTGTCAGCATTCCGTCTTGTGTCAGGATTCTGTTGTCAGCATTCCACCTTGCGTCAGGATTCCGTTGTCAACATTCCGTCTTGTGTGAGGATTCTGTTGACAGCATTTCGTGTTTTGTCAGGATTCCATTGTCAGCATTCCGTCTTGTGTCAGGATTCTGTTGTCAGCATTCCGTCTTGTGTCAGGAATCTGTCGTCAGCATTCCGTTTTGTGTAAGGATTCCGTTGTCAGCATTCCATCTTGTGTCAGGATTCCGTTGTCAGCATTCCGTCTTTTGTCAGGATTCCGTTGTCAGCATTCCGTCTTGTGTGAGGATTCTGTTGTCAGCATTTCGTCTTGTGTCAGGATTCCGTTGTCAGCATTCCGTCTTGTGTCAGATTTCCGTTGTCAGCATTCCGTCTTGTGTCAGGATTCCGTTGTCAGCATTCCATCTTGTGTCAGGATTCCGTTGTCAGCATTCCGTCTTGTGTCAGGATTCTGTTGTCAGCATTCCGTCTTGTGTCAGGATTCCATTGTCAGCATTCCGTCTTGTGTCAGGATTCTGTTGTCAGCATTCCGTCTTGTGTCAGGATTCCGTCTTGCGTCAGAATTCCGTTGTCAGCATTCCGTCTTGTGTCAGGATTCCATTGTCAGCATTCCGTCTTGTGTCAGGATTCCATTGTCAGCATTCCGTCTTGTGTCAGGATTTCGTTGTCAGCATTCCGTCTTGTGTCAGGATTCCGTTGTCAGCATTCCGTCTTGTGTCAGGATTCCGTTGTCAGCATTCCGTCTTGTGTCAGGATTCTGTTGTCAGCATTCCGTCTTGTGTCAGGATTCCGTTGTCAGCATTCCGTCTTGTGTCAGGATTCTGTTGTCAGCATTCCGCCTTGCGTCAGGATTCCGTTGTCAGCATTCCGTCTTGTGTCAGGATTCTGTTGTCAGCATTCCGCCTTGCGTCAGGATTCCGTTGTCAGCATTCCGTCTTGTGTGAGGATTCTGTTGTCAGCATTTCGTGTTTTGTCAGGATTCCATTGTCAGCATTCCGTCTTGTGTCAGGATTCTGTTGTCAGCATTCCGTCTTGTGTCAGGAATCTGTCGTCAGCATTCCGTCTTGTGTAAGGATTCCGTTGTCAGCATTCCATCTTGTGTCAGGATTCCGTTGTCAGCATTCCGTCTTTTGTCAGGATTCCGTTGTCAGCATTCCGTCTTGTGTGAGGATTCTGTTGTCAGCATTTCGTCTTGTGTCAGGATTCCGTTGTCAGCATTCCGTCTTTTGTCAGGATTCCGTTGTCAGCATTCCGTCTTGTGTGAGGATTCTGTTGTCAGCATTTCGTCTTGTGTCAGGATTCCATTGTCAGCATTCCATCTTGTGTCAGGATTCCGTTGTCAGCATTCCGTCTTTTGTCAGGATTCCGTTGTCAGCATTCCGTCTTGTGTGAGGATTCTGTTGTCAGCATTTCGTCTTGTGTCAGGATTCCGTTGTCAGCATTCCGTCTTTTGTCAGGATTCCGTTGTCAGCATTCCGTCTTGTGTGAGGATTCTGTTGTCAGCATTTCGTCTTGTGTCAGGATTCCATTGTCAGCATTCCGTCTTGTGTCAGGAATCTGTTGTCAGCATTCCGCCTTGCGTCAGGATTCCGTTGTCAGCATTCCGTCTTGTGTCAGGATTCTGTTGTCAGCATTCCGCCTTGCGTCAGGATTCCGTTGTCAGTATTGCGTCTTGTGTGAGGATTCTGTTGTCAGCATTTCGTGTTTTGTCAGGATTCCATTGTCAGCATTCCGTCTTGTGTCAGGATTCTGTTGTCAGCATTCCGTCTTGTGTCAGGAATCTGTCGTCAGCATTCCGTCTTGTGTCAGGATTCCGTTGTCAGCATTCCATCTTGTGTCAGGATTCCGTTGTCAGCATTCCGTCTTTTGTCAGGTTTCCGTTGTCAGCATTCCGTCTTGTGTGAGGATTCTGTTGTCAGCATTTCGTCTTGTGTCAGGATTCCGTTGTCAGCATTCCGTCTTTTGTCAGGATTCCGTTGTCAGCATTCCGTCTTGTGTGAGGATTCTGTTGTCAGCATTTCGTCTTGTGTCAGGATTCCATTGTCAGCATTCCATCTTGTGTCAGGATTCCGTTGTCAGCATTCCGTCTTTTGTCAGGATTCCGTTGTCAGCATTCCGTCTTGTGTGAGGATTCTGTTGTCAGCATTTCGTCTTGTGTCAGGATTCCGTTGTCAGCATTCCGTCTTTTGTCAGGATTCCGTTGTCAGCATTCCGTCTTGTGTGAGGATTCTGTTGTCAGCATTTCGTCTTGTGTCAGGATTCCATTGTCAGCATTCCGTCTTGTGTCAGGAATCTGTTGTCAGCATTCCGTCTTGTGTCAGGATTCCGTTGTCAGCATTCCGTCTTGTGTGAGGATTCTGTTGTCAGCATTTCGTCTTGTGTCAGGATTCCGTTGTCAGCATTCCGTCTTGTGTCAGATTTCCGTTGTCAGCATTCCGTCTTGTGTCAGGATTCCGTTGTCAGCATTCCATCTTGTGTCAGGATTCCGTTGTCAGCATTCCGTCTTGTGTCAGGATTCTGTTGTCAGCATTCCGTCTTGTGTCAGGATTCCATTGTCAGCATTCCGTCTTGTGTCAGGATTCTGTTGTCAGCATTCCGTCTTGTGTCAGGATTCCGTCTTGCGTCAGAATTCCGTTGTCAGCATTCCGTCTCGTGTCAGGATTCCATTGTCAGCATTCCGTCTTGTGTCAGGATTCCATTGTCAGCATTCCGTCTTGTGTCAGGATTTCGTTGTCAGCATTCCGTCTTGTGTCAGGATTCCGTTGTCAGCATTCCGTCTTGTGTCAGGATTCCGTTGTCAGCATTCCGTCTTGTGTCAGGATTCTGTTGTCAGCACTCCGTCTTGTGTCAGGATTCCGTTGTCAGCATTCCGTCTTGTGTCAGGATTCTGTTGTCAGCATTCCGTCTTGTGTCAGGAATCTGTCGTCAGCATTCCGTTTTGTGTAAGGATTCCGTTGTCAGCATTCCATCTTGTGTCAGGATTCCGTTGTCAGCATTCCGTCTTGTGTGAGGATTCTGTTGTCAGCATTTCGTCTTGTGTCAGGATTCCGTTGTCAGCATTCCGTCTTTTGTCAGGATTCCGTTGTCAGCATTCCGTCTTGTGTGAGGATTCTGTTGTCAGCATTTCGTCTTGTGTCAGGATTCCATTGTCAGCATTCCGTCTTGTGTCAGGAATCTGTTGTCAGCATTCCGTCTTGTGTCAGGATTCCGTTGTCAGCATTCCGTCTTGTGTGAGGATTCTGTTGTCAGCATTTCGTCTTGTGTCAGGATTCCGTTGTCAGCATTCCGTCTTGTGTCAGATTTCCGTTGTCAGCATTCCGTCTTGTGTCAGGATTCCGTTGTCAGCATTCCATCTTGTGTCAGGATTCCGTTGTCAGCATTCCGTCTTGTGTCAGGATTCTGTTGTCAGCATTCCGTCTTGTGTCAGGATTCCATTGTCAGCATTCCGTCTTGTGTCAGGATTCTGTTGTCAGCATTCCGTCTTGTGTCAGGATTCCGTCTTGCGTCAGAATTCCGTTGTCAGCATTCCGTCTTGTGTCAGGATTCCATTGTCAGCATTCCGTCTTGTGTCAGGATTCCATTGTCAGCATTCCGTCTTGTGTCAGGATTTCGTTGTCAGCATTCCGTCTTGTGTCAGGATTCCGTTGTCAGCATTCCGTCTTGTGTCAGGATTCCGTTGTCAGCATTCCGTCTTGTGTCAGGATTCTGTTGTCAGCATTCCGTCTTGTGTCAGGATTCCGTTGTCAGCATTCCGTCTTGTGTCAGGATTCTGTTGTCAGCATTCCGCCTTGCGTCAGGATTCCGTTGTCAGCATTCCGTCTTGTGTCAGGATTCTGTTGTCAGCATTCCGCCTTGCGTCAGGATTCCGTTGTCAGCATTCCGTCTTGTGTGAGGATTCTGTTGTCAGCATTTCGTGTTTTGTCAGGATTCCATTGTCAGCATTCCGTCTTGTGTCAGGATTCTGTTGTCAGCATTCCGTCTTGTGTCAGGAATCTGTCGTCAGCATTCCGTTTTGTGTAAGGATTCCGTTGTCAGCATTCCATCTTGTGTCAGGATTCCGTTGTCAGCATTCCGTCTTTTGTCAGGATTCCGTTGTCAGCATTCCGTCTTGTGTGAGGATTCTGTTGTCAGCATTTCGTCTTGTGTCAGGATTCCGTTGTAGGCATTCCGTCTTTTGTCAGGATTCCGTTGTCAGCATTCCGTCTTGTGTGAGGATTCTGTTGTCAGCATTTCATCTTGTGTCAGGATTCCATTGTCAGCATTCCGTCTTGTGTCAGGAATCTGTTGTCAGCATTCCGTCTTGTGTCAGGATTCCGTTGTCAGCATTCCGTCTTGTGTCAGGATTCCGTTGTCAGCATTCCCTCTTGTGTCAGGAATCTGTTGTCAGCATTTCGTCTTGTGTCAGGATTCCGTTGTCAGCATTCTGTCTTGTGTGAGGATTCTGTTGTCAGCATTCCGTCTTGTGTGAGGATTCCGTTGTCAGCATTCCGTCTTGTGTCAGGATTCCGTTGTCAGTATTCTGTCTTGTGTCAGGATTCCGTTGTCAGCATTCCGTCTTGTGTCAGGATTCCGTTGTCAGCATTCCGTCTTGTGTCAGGATTCCGTTGTCAGCATTCCGTCTTGTGTCAGTATTCCATTGTCAGCATTCCATCTTGTGTCAGAATTCCGTTGTCAGCATTCCGTCTTGTGTGAGGATTCTGTTGTCAGCATTCCGTCTTGTGTGAGGATTCTGTTGTCAGCATTTCGTCTTGTGTCAGGATTCCGTTGTCAGCATTCCGTCTTGTGTCAGGATTCCATTGTCAGCATTCCGTATTGTGTCAGGATTCCGTTGTCAGCATTTCGTCTTGTGTCAGGATTCCATTGTCAGCATTACGTCTTGTGTCAGGATTCCGTTGTCAGCATTCCGTCTTGTGTCAGGATTCCGTTGTCAGTGTTCCGTCTTGTGTCAGGATTCCGTTGTCAGCATTCTGTCTTGTGTCAGGATTCCGTTGTCAGCATTCCGTCTTGTGTCAGATTTCCGTTGTCAGCATTCCGTCTTGTGTCAGGATTCCGTTGTCAGCATTCCATCTTGTGTCAGGATTCCGTTGTCAGCATTCCGTCTTGTGTCAGGATTCTGTTGTCAGCATTCCGTCTTGAGTCAGGATTCCATTGTCAGCATTCCGTCTTGTGTCAGGAATCCGTTGTCAGCATTCCGTCTTGTGTCAGGATTCTGTTGTCAGCATTCCGTCTTGTGTCAGGATTCCGTCTTGCGTCAGAATTCCGTTGTCAGCATTCCGTCTTGTGTCAGGATTCCATTGTCAGCATTCCGTATTGTGTCAGGATTCCATTGTCAGCATTCCGTCTTGTGTCAGGATTTCGTATGTCAACATTCCGTCTTGTGTCAGGATTTTGTTGTCAGCATTACGTCTTGTGTCTGGAATCCATTGTCAGCATTCCACCTTGTGTCAGGATTCTGTTGTCAGCATTCCGTCTTGTGTCAGGATTTCGTTGTCAGCATTCCGTCTTGTGTCAGGATTCCATTGTCAGCATTCCGTCTTGTGTCAGGATTCCGATGTCAGCATTCCGTCTTGTGTCAGTATTCCGTTGTCAGCATTCCATCTTGTGTCAGGATTCCGTTGTCAGCATTCTGTCTTGTGTCAGGATTCCGTTGTCAGCATTCCGTCTTGTGTCAGTATTCCGTTGTCAGCATTCCATCTTGTGTCAGGATTCCATTGTCAGCATTCCGTCTTGTGTCAGGATTCTGTTGTCAGCATTCCGTCTTGTGTCAGGATTCCGTTGTCAGCATTCTGTCTTTGTGTCAGGATTCCGTCTTGTGTCAGGATTCTGTTGTCAGCATTCCGCCTTGCGTCAGGATTCCGTTGTCAGCATTCCGTCTTGTGTCAGGATTCTGTTGTCAGCATTCCGACTTGCGTCAGGATTCCATTGTCAGCATTCCGTCTTCTGTGAGGATTCTGTTGTCAGCATTTCGTCTTTTGTCAGCATTCCATTGTCAGCATTCCGTCTTGTGTCAGGATTCTGTTGTCAGCATTCCGTCTTGTCTTGTGCCAGGAATCTGTTGTCAGCATTCCGTCTTGTGTAAGGATTCCGTTGTCAGCATTCCGTCTTGTGTCAGGATTCCGTTGTCAGCATTCTGTCTTGTGTCAGGATTCTGTTGTCAGCATTTCGTCTTGTGTCAGGATTTCATTGTCAGCATTTCGTCTTGTGTCAGGATTCCGTTGTCAGCATTCCGTCTTGTGTCAGGATTCCGTTGTCAGCATTCCGTCTTGTGTCAGGATTCTGTTGTTAGCATTCCGTCTTGTGTCAGGATTCCGTTGTCAGCATTCCGTCTTGTGTGAGGATTCTGTTGTCAGCATTCCGTCTTGTGTGAGGATTCCGTTGTCAGCATTCCGTCTTGTGTCAGGATTCCGTTGACAGCATTCCGTCTTGTGTCAGGATTCCGTTGTCAGCATTCCGTCTTGTGTCAGTATTCCGTTGTCAGCATTCCGTCTTGTGTCAGTATTCCGTTGTCAGCATTCCATCTTGTGTCAGAATTCCGTTGTCAGCATTCCGTCTTGTG
Organism: Pseudophryne corroboree; assembly: GCF_028390025.1. Taxonomy (NCBI): domain Eukaryota; kingdom Metazoa; phylum Chordata; class Amphibia; order Anura; family Myobatrachidae; genus Pseudophryne; species Pseudophryne corroboree. The sequence continues at coordinate 26,165,644 of NC_086448.1, read as the reverse complement.
TGAGGATTCTGTTGTCAGCATTTCGTCTTGTGTCAGGATTCCATTGTCAGCATTCCGTCTTGTGTCAGGATTCCATTGTCAGCATTCCGTCTTGTGTCAGGATTCCGTTGTCAGCATTTCGTCTTGGGTCAGGATTCCATTGTCAGCATTTCGTCTTGTGTCAGGATTCCGTTGTCAGCATTCCGTCTTGTGTCAGGATTCCGTTGTCAATGTTCCATCTTGTGTCAGGATTCCGTTTTCAGCATTTCGTCTTTTGTCAGGATTCCATTGTCAGCATTCCGTCTTGTGTCAGGATTCTGTTGTCAGCATTCCGTCTTGTGTCAGGAATCTGTTGTCAGCATTCCGTCTTTTGTTAGGATTCCGTTGTCAGCTTTCCGTCTTGTGTCAGGATTCCGTTATCAGCATTCCGTCTTGTGTCAGGATTCCGTTGTCAGCATTCCGTCTTTTGTCAGGATTCCGTTGTCAGCATTCCGTCTTGTGTGAGGATTCTGTTGTCAGCATTTCGTCTTGTGTCAGGATTCCATTGTCAGCATTCCGTCTTTTGTCAGGATTCCGTTGTCAGCATTCCGTCTTGTGTGAGGATTCTGTTGTCAGCATTTCGTCTTGTGTCAGGATTCCATTGTCAGCATTCCGTCTTGTGTCAGGAATCTGTTGTCAGCATTCCGTCTTGTGTGAGGATTCTGTTGTCAGCATTTCGTCATGTGTCAGGATTCCATTGTCAGCATTCCGTCTTGTGTCAGGAATCTGTTGTCAGCATTCCGTCTTGTGTCAGGATTCCGTTGTCAGCATTCCGTCTTGTGTGAGGATTCTGTTGTCAGCATTTCGTCTTGTGTCAGGATTCCGTTGTCAGCATTCCGTCTTGTGTCAGATTTCCGTTGTCAGCATTCCGTCTTGTGTCAGGATTCCGTTGTCAGCATTCCATCTTGTGTCAGGATTCCGTTGTCAGCATTCCGTCTTGTGTCAGGATTCTGTTGTCAGCATTCCGTCTTGTGTCAGGATTCCATTGTCAGCATTCCGTCTTGTGTCAGGATTCTGTTGTCAGCATTCCGTCTTGTGTCAGGATTCCGTCTTGCGTCAGAATTCCGTTGTCAGCATTCCGTCTTGTGTCAGGATTCCATTGTCAGCATTCCGTCTTGTGTCAGGATTCCATTGTCAGCATTCCGTCTTGTGTCAGGATTTCGTTGTCAGCATTCCGTCTTGTGTCAGGATTCCGTTGTCAGCATTCCGTCTTGTGTCAGGTTTCCGTTGTCAGCATTCCGTCTTGTGTCAGGATTCTGTTGTCAGCATTCCGTCTTGTGTCAGGATTCCGTTGTCAGCATTCCGTCTTGTGTCAGGATTCTGTTGTCAGCATTCCGCCTTGCGTCAGGATTCCGTTGTCAGCATTCCGTCTTGTGTCAGGATTCTGTTGTCAGCATTCCGCCTTGCGTCAGGATTCCGTTGTCAGCATTCCGTCTTGTGTGAGGATTCTGTTGTCAGCATTTCGTGTTTTGTCAGGATTCCATTGTCAGCATTCCGTCTTGTGTCAGGATTCTGTTGTCAGCATTCCGTCTTGTGTCAGGAATCTGTCGTCAGCATTCCGTTTTGTGTAAGGATTCCGTTGTCAGCATTCCATCTTGTGTCAGGATTCCGTTGTCAGCATTCCGTCTTTTGTCAGGATTCCGTTGTCAGCATTCCGTCTTGTGTGAGGATTCTGTTGTCAGCATTTCGTCTTGTGTCAGGATTCCGTTGTCAGCATTCCGTCTTTGGTCAGGATTCCGTTGTCAGCATTCCGTCTTGTGTGAGGATTCTGTTGTCAGCATTTCGTCTTGTGTCAGGATTCCATTGTCAGCATTCCGTCTTGTGTCAGGAATCTGTTGTCAGCATTCCGTCTTGTGTCAGGATTCCGTTGTCAGCATTCCGTCTTGTGTCAGGATTCCGTTGTCAGCATTCCCTCTTGTGTCAGGAATCTGTTGTCAGCATTCCGTCTTGTGTCAGGATTCCGTTGTCAGCATTCCGTCTTGTGTGAGGATTCTGTTGTCAGCATTCCGTCTTGTGTGAGGAATCCGTTGTCAGCATTCCGTCTTGTGTCAGGATTCCGTTGACAGCATTCCGTCTTGTGTCAGGATTCCGTTGTCAGCATTCCGTCTTGTGTCAGTATTCCGTTGTCAGCATTCCGTCTTGTGTCAGTATTCCGTTGTCAGCATTCCATCTTGTGTCAGAATTCCGTTGTCAGCATTCCGTCTTGTGTGAGGATTCTGTTGTCAGCATTTCATCTTGTGTCAGGATTCCATTGTCAGCATTCCGTCTTGTGTCAGGATTCCATTGTCAGCATTCCGTCTTGTGTCAGGATTCCGTTGTCAGCATTTCGTCTTTAGTCAGGATTCCATTGTCAGCATTTCGTCTTGTGTCAGGATTCCGTTGTCAGCATTCCGTCTTGTGTCAGGATTCCGTTGTCAATGTTCCATCTTGTGTCAGGATTCCGTTGTCAGCATTTCGTCTTTTGTCAGGATTCCATTGTCAGCATTCCGTCTTGTGTCAGGATTCCGTTGTCAGCATTCCGTCTTGTGTCAGGATTCCGTTGTCAGCATTCCGTCTTGTGTCAGGATTCTGTTGTCAGCATTCCGCCTTGCGTCAGGATTCCGTTGTCAGCATTCCGTCTTGTGTCAGGATTCTGTTGTCAGCATTCCGCCTTGCGTCAGGATTCCGTTGTCAGCATTCCGTCTTGTGTGAGGATTCTGTTGTCAGCATTTCGTGTTTTGTCAGGATTCCATTGTCAGCATTCCGTCTTGTGTCAGGATTCTGTTGTCAGCATTCCGTCTTGTGTCAGGAATCTGTCGTCAGCATTCCGTTTTGTGTAAGGATTCCGTTGTCAGCATTCCATCTTGTGTCAGGATTCCGTTGTCTGCATTCCGTCTTTTGTCAGGATTCCGTTGTCAGCATTCCGTCTTGTGTGAGGATTCTGTTGTCAGCATTTCGTCTTGTGTCAGGATTCCGTTGTCAGCATTCCGTCTTTTGTCAGGATTCCGTTGTCAGCATTCCGTCTTGTGTGAGGATTCTGTTGTCAGCATTTCGTCTTGTGTCAGGATTCCATTGTCAGCATTCCGTCTTGTGTCAGGAATCTGTTGTCAGCATTCCGTCTTGTGTCAGGATTCCGTTGTCAGCATTCCGTCTTGTGTCAGGATTCCGTTGTCAGCATTCCCTCTTGTGTGAGGATTCTGTTGTCAGCATTCCGTCTTGTGTGAGGATTCCGTTGTCAGCATTCCGTCTTGTGTCAGGATTCCGTTGTCAGTATTCTGTCTTGTGTCAGGATTCCGTTGTCAGCATTCCGTCTTGTGTCAGGATTCCGTTGTCAGCATTCCGTCTTGTGTCAGGATTCCGTTGTCAGCATTCCGTCTTGTGTCAGTATTCCATTGTCAGCATTCCATCTTGTGTCAGAATTCCGTTGTCAGCATTCCGTCTTGTGTGAGGATTCTGTTGTCAGCATTCCGTCTTGTGTGAGGATTCTGTTGTCAGCATTTCGTCTTGTGTCAGGATTCCGTTGTCAGCATTCCGTCTTGTGTCAGGATTCCATTGTCAGCATTCCGTATTGTGTCAGGATTCCGTTGTCAGCATTTCGTCTTGTGTCAGGATTCCATTGTTAGCATTCCGTCTTGTGTCAGGATTCCGTTGTCAGCATTCCGTCTTGTGTCAGGATTCCGTTGTCAGTGTTCCGTCTTGTGTCAGGATTCCGTTGTCAGCATTCTGTCTTGTGTCAGGATTCCGTTGTCAGCATTCCGTCTTGTGTCAGATTTCCGTTGTCAGCATTCCGTCTTGTGTCAGGATTCCGTTGTCAGCATTCCATCTTGTGTCAGGATTCCGTTGTCAGCATTCCGTCTTGTGTCAGGATTCTGTTGTCAGCATTCCGTCTTGAGTCAGGATTCCATTGTCAGCATTCCGTCTTGTGTCAGGAATCCGTTGTCAGCATTCCGTCTTGTGTCAGGATTCTGTTGTCAGCATTCCGTCTTGTGTCAGGATTCCGTCTTGCGTCAGAATTCCGTTGTCAGCATTCCGTCTTGTGTCAGGATTCCATTGTCAGCATTCCGTATTGTGTCAGGATTCCATTGTCAGCATTCCGTCTTGTGTCAGGATTTCGTTGTCAGCATTCCGTCTTGTGTCAGGATTTCGTATGTCAACATTCCGTCTTGTGTCAGGATTTTGTTGTCAGCATTACGTCTTGTGTCTGGAATCCATTGTCAGCATTCCACCTTGTGTCAGGATTCTGTTGTCAGCATTCCGTCTTGTGTCAGGATTTCGTTGTCAGCATTCCGTCTTGTGTCAGGATTCCATTGTCAGCATTCCGTCTTGTGTCAGGATTCCGTTGTCAGCATTCCGTCTTGTGTCAGTATTCCGTTGTCAGCATTCCGTCTTGTGTCAGGATTCCGTTGTCAGCATTCTGTCTTGTGTCAGGATTCCGTTGTCAGCATTCCGTCTTGTGTCAGTATTCCGTTGTCAGCATTCCATCTTGTGTCAGGATTCCATTGTCAGCATTCCGTCTTGTGTCAGGATTCTGTTGTCAGCATTCCGTCTTGTGTCAGGATTCCGTTGTCAGCATTCTGTCTTGTGTCAGGATTCCGTCTTGTGTCAGGATTCTGTTGTCAGCATTCCGTATTGCGTCAGGATTCCGTTGTCAGCATTCCGTCTTGTGTCAGGATTCTGTTGTCAGCATTCCGACTTCTGTGAGGATTCTGTTGTCAGCATTTCGTCTTTTGTCAGCATTCCATTGTCAGCATTCCGTCTTGTGTCAGGATTCTGTTGTCAGCATTCCGTCTTGTCTTGTGCCAGGAATCTGTTGTCAGCATTCCGTCTTGTGTAAGGATTCCGTTGTCAGCATTCCGTCTTGTGTCAGGATTCCGTTGTCAGCATTCTGTCTTGTGTCAGGATTCTGTTGTCAGCATTTCGTCTTGTGTCAGGATTTCATTGTCAGCATTTCGTCTTGTGTCAGGATTCCGTTGTCAGCATTCCGTCTTGTGTCAGGATTCCGTTGTCAGCATTCCGTCTTGTGTCAGGATTCTGTTGTTAGCATTCCGTCTTGTGTCAGGATTCCGTTGTCAGCATTCCGTCTTGTGTGAGGATTCTGTTGTCAGCATTCCGTCTTGTGTGAGGATTCCGTTGTCAGCATTCCGTCTTGTGTCAGGATTCCGTTGACAGCATTCCGTCTTGTGTCAGGATTCCGTTGTCAGCATTCCGTCTTGTGTCAGTATTCCGTTGTCAGCATTCCGTCTTGTGTCAGTATTCCGTTGTCAGCATTCCATCTTGTGTCAGAATTCCGTTGTCAGCATTCCGTCTTGTGTGAGGATTCTGTTGTCAGCATTTCATCTTGTGTCAGGATTCCATTGTCAGCATTCCGTCTTGTGTCAGGATTCCATTGTCAGCATTCCGTCTTGTGTCAGGATTCCGTTGTCAGCATTTCGTCTTTAGTCAGGATTCCATTGTCAGCATTTCGTCTTGTGTCAGGATTCCGTTGTCAGCATTCCGTCTTGTGTCAGGATTCCGTTGTCAATGTTCCATCTTGTGTCAGGATTCCGTTGTCAGCATTTCGTCTTTTGTCAGGATTCCATTGTCAGCATTCCGTCTTGTGTCAGGATTCTGTTGTCAGCATTCCGTCTTGTGTCAGGAATCTGTTGTCAGCATTCCGTCTTTTGTTAGGATTCCGTTGTCAGCTTTCCGTCTTGTGTCAGGATTCCGTTATCAGCATTCCGTCTTGTGTCAGAATTCCGTTGTCAGCATTCCGTCTTGTGTGAGGATTCTGTTGTCAGCATTTCGTCTTGTGTCAGGATTCCATTGTCAGCATTCCGTCTTGTGTCAGGAATCTGTTGTCAGCATTCCGTCTTGTGTCAGGATTCCTTTGTCAGCATTTCGTCTTGTGTCAGGATTCCGTTGTCAGCATTCCGTCTTGTGTCAGATTTCCGTTGTCAGCATTCCGTCTTGTGTCAGGATTCCGTTGTCAGCATTCCATCTTGTGTCAGGATTCCGTTGTCAGCATTCCGTCTTGTGTCAGGATTCTGTTGTCAGCATTCCGTCTTGTGTCAGGATTCCATTGTCAGCATTCCGTCTTGTGTCAGGATTCTGTTGTCAGCATTCCGTCTTGTGTCAGGATTCCGTCTTGCGTCAGAATTCCGTTGTCAGCATTCCGTCTTGTGTCAGGATTCCATTGTCAGCATTCCGTCTTGTGTCAGGATTCCATTGTCAGCATTCCGTCTTGTGTCAGGATTTCGTTGTAAGCATTCCGTCTTGTGTCAGGATTATGTTGTCAGCATTCCGCCTTGCGTCAGGATTCCGTTGTCAGCATTCCGTCTTGTGTCAGGATTCTGTTGTCAGCATTCCACCTTGCGTCAGGATTCCGTTGTCAGCATTCCGTCTTGTGTGAGGATTCTGTTGTCAGCATTTCGTGTTTTGTCAGGATTCCATTGTCAGCATTCCGTCTTGTGTCAGGATTCTGTTGTCAGCATTCCGCCTTGCGTCAGGATTCCGTTGTCAGCATTCCGTCTTGTGTGAGGATTCTGTTGTCAGCATTTCGTGTTTTGTCAGGATTCCATTGTCAGCATTCCGTCTTGTGTCAGGATTCTGTTGTCAGCATTCCGTCTTGTGTCAGGAATCTGTCGTCAGCATTCCGTTTTGTGTAAGGATTCCGTTGTCAGCATTCCATCTTGTGTCAGGATTCCGTTGTCAGCATTCCGTCTTTTGTCAGGATTCCGTTGTCAGCATTCCGTCTTGTGTGAGGATTCTGTTGTCAGCATTTCGTCTTGTGTCAGGATTCCGTTGTCAGCATTCCGTCTTTTGTCAGGATTCCGTTGTCAGCATTCCGTCTTGTGTGAGGATTCTGTTGTCAGCATTTCGTCTTGTGTCAGGATTCCATTGTCAGCATTCCGTCTTGTGTCAGGAATCTGTTGTCAGCATTCCGTCTTGTGTCAGGATTCCGTTGTCAGCATTCCGTCTTGTGTGAGGATTCTGTTGTCAGCATTTCGTCTTGTGTCAGGATTCCGTTGTCAGCATTCCGTCTTGTGTCAGATTTCCGTTGTCAGCATTCCGTCTTGTGTCAGGATTCCGTTGTCAGCATTCCATCTTGTGTCAGGATTCCGTTGTCAGCATTCCGTCTTGTGTCAGGATTCTGTTGTCAGCATTCCGTCTTGTGTCAGGATTCCATTGTCAGCATTCCGTCTTGTGTCAGGATTCTGTTGTCAGCATTCCGTCTTGTGTCAGGATTCCGTCTTGCGTCAGAATTCCGTTGTCAGCATTTCGTCTTGTGTCAGGATTCCATTGTCAGCATTCCGTCTTGTGTCAGGATTCCATTGTCAGCATTCCGTCTTGTGTCAGGATTTCGTTGTCAGCATTCCGTCTTGTGTCAGGATTCCGTTGTCAGCATTCCGTCTTGTGTCAGGATTCCGTTGTCAGCATTCCGTCTTGTGTCAGGATTCTGTTGTCAGCATTCCGTCTTGTGTCAGGATTCCGTTGTCAGCACTCCGTCTTGTGTCAGGATTCTGTTGTCAGCATTCCGCCTTGCGTCAGGATTCCGTTGTCTGCATTCCGTCTTGTGTCAGGATTCTGTTGTCAGCATTCCGCCTTGCGTCAGGATTCCGTTGTCAGCATTCCGTCTTGTGTCAGGATTCTGTTGTCAGCATTCCGCCTTGCGTCAGGATTCCGTTGTCAGCATTCCGTCTTGTGTGAGGATTCTGTTGTCAGCATTTCGTGTTTTGTCAGGATTCCATTGTCAGCATTCCGTCTTGTGTCAGGATTCCATTGTCAGCATTCCGTATTGTGTCAGGATTCCGTCTTGCGTCAGAATTCCGTTGTCAGCATTCCGTCTTGTGTCAGGATTCCATTGTCAGCATTCCGTATTGTGTCAGGATTCCATTGTCAGCATTCCGTCATGTGTCAGGATTTCGTTGTCAGCATTCCGTCTTGTGTCAGGATTCCATTGTCAGCATTCCGTCTTGTGTCAGGATTCTGTTGTCAGCATTCCGCCTTGCGTCAGGATTCCGTTGTCAGCATTCCGTCTTGTGTGAGGATTCTGTTGTCAGCATTTCGTGTTTTGTCAGGATTCCATTGTCAGCATTCCGTCTTGTGTCAGGATTCCATTGTCAGCATTCCGTATTGTGTCAGGATTCCGTCTTGCGTCAGAATTCCGTTGTCAGCATTCCGTCTTGTGTCAGGATTCCATTGTCAGCATTCCGTATTGTGTCAGGATTCCATTGTCAGCATTCCGTCATGTGTCAGGATTTCGTTGTCAGCATTCCGTCTTGTGTCAGGATTTCGTATGTCAACATTCCGTCTTGTGTCAGGATTTTGTTGTCAGCATTACGTCTTGTGTCTGGAATCCATTGTCAGCATTCCACCTTGTGTCAGGATTCTGTTGTCAGCATTCCGTCTTGTGTCAGGATTTCGTTGTCAGCATTCCGTCTTGTGTCAGGATTCCATTGTCAGCATTCCGTCTTGTGTCAGGATTCCGTTGTCAGCATTCCGTCTTGTGTCAGTATTCCGTTGTCAGCATTCCATCTTGTGTCAGGATTCCGTTGTCAGCATTCTGTCTTGTGTCAGGATTCCGTTGTCAGCATTCCGTCTTGTGTCAGTATTCCGTTGTCAGCATTCCATCTTGTGTCAGGATTCCATTGTCAGCATTCCGTCTTGTGTCAGGATTCTGTTGTCAGCATTCCGTCTTGTGTCAGGATTCCGTTGTCAGCATTCTGTCTTGTGTCAGGATTCCGTCTTGTGTCAGGATTCTGTTGTCAGCATTCCGCCTTGCGTCAGGATTCCGTTGTCAGCATTCCGTCTTGTGTCAGTATTCTGTTGTCAGCATTCCGACTTGCGTCAGGATTCCATTGTCAGCATTCCGTCTTCTGTGAGGATTCTGTTGTCAGCATTTCGTCTTGTGTCAGGATTCCATTGTCAGCATTCCGTCTTGTGTCAGGATTCCGTTGTCAGCATTTCGTCTTGGGTCAGGATTCCATTGTCAGCATTTCGTCTTGTGTCAGGATTCCATTGTCAGCATTCCGTCTTGTGTCAGGATTCCGTTGTCAATGTTCCGTCTTGTGTCAGGATTCCGTTGTCAGCATTTCGTCTTTTGTCAGGATTCCATTGTCAGCATTCCGTCTTGTGTCAGGATTCTGTTGTCAGCATTCCGTCTTGTGTCAGGAATCTGTTGTCAGCATTCCGTCTTTTGTTAGGATTCCGTTGTCAGCTTTCCGTCTTGTGTCAGGATTCCGTTATCAGCATTCCGTCTTGTGTCAGAATTCCGTTGTCAGCATTCTGTTTTGTGTGAGGATTCTGTTGTCAGCATTTCGTCTTGTGTCAGGATTCCATTGTCAGCATTCCGTCTTGTGTCAGGAATCTATTGTCAGCATTCCGTCTTGTGTCAGGATTCCTTTTTCAGCATTCCGTCTTGTGTCAGGATTCCGTTTTCAGCATTCCGTCTTGTTTCAGGATTCTGTTGTCAGCATTCCGTCTTGTGTCAGGATTCCGTTGTCAGCATTCCGTCTTGTGTGAGGATTCTGTTGTCAGCATTCCGTCTTGTGTGAGGATTCCGTTGTCAGCATTCCGTCTTGTGTCAGGATTCCGTTGTCAGCATTCCGTCTTATGTCAGGAGTCCGTTGTCAGCATTCCATCTTGTGTCAGTATTCCGTTGTCTGCATTCCGTCTTGTGTCAGGATTCCGTTGACAGCATTCTGTCTTGTGTCAGGATTCCGTTGTCAGCATTCCGTCTTGTGTCCGGATTCTGTTGTCAGCATTCCGGCTTGTGTGAGGATTCCGTTGTCAGCATTCCGTCTTGTGTCAGGATTCCGTTGTCAGCATTCCGTCTTGTGTCAGGATTCCGTTGTCAGCATTCCGTCTTGTGTCAGTATTCCGTTGTCAGCATTCCGTCTTGTGTCAGTATTCCGTTGTCAGCATTCCATCTTGTAACAGAATTCCGTTGTCAGCATTCCGTCTTGTGTGAGGATTCTGTTGTCAGCATTTCGTCTTGTGTCAGGATTCCATTGTCAGCATTCCGTCTTGTGTCAGGATTCCGTTGTCAGCATTTCGTCTTGGGTCAGGATTCCATTGTCAGCATTTCGTCTTGTGTCAGGATTCCGTTGTCAGCATTCCGTTTTGTGTCAGGATTCCGTTGTCAGTGTTCCGTCTTGTGTCAGGATTCCGTTGTTAGCATTTCGTCTTTTGTCAGGATTCCATTGTCAGCATTCCGTCTTGTGTCAGGATTCTGTTGTCAGCATTCCGTCTTGTGTCAGGAATCTGTTGTCAGCATTCCGTCTTGTGTCAGGATTCCGTTATCAGCATTCCGTCTTGTGTCAGGATTCCGTTGTCAGCATTTCGTCTTGTGTCAGGATTCTGTTGTCAGCATTTCGTCTTGTGTCAGGATTCCATTGTCAGCATTCCGTCTTGTGTCAGGAATCTGTTGTCAGCATTCCGTCTTGTGTCAGGATTCCGTTATCAGCATTCCGTCTTGTGTCAGGATTCCGTTGTCAGCATTTCGTCTTGTGTCAGGATTCTGTTGTCAGCATTTCGTCTTGTGTCAGGATTCCATTGTCAGCATTCCGTCCTGTGACAGGAATCTGTTGTCAGCATTCCGTCTTGTGTCAGGATTCCGATGTCAGCATTCCGTCTTGTGTCAGTATTCCGTTGTCAGCATTCCGTCTTGTGTCAGGATTCCGTTGTCAGCATTCCGTTTTGTGTCAGGATTCCATTGTCAGCATTCTGTCATGTGTCAGGATTCCGTTGTCAGCATTTCGTCTTGTGTCAGGATTCCGTTGTCAGCAGTCCGTCTTGTGTCAGTATTCCGTTGTCAGTGTTCCGTCTTGTGTCAGGATTCCGTTGTCAGCATTCCGTCTTGTGTCAGGATTCCATTGTCAGCATTCCGTCTTGTGTCAGGATTCCGTTGACAGCATTTCGTCTTGGGTCAGGATTCCATTGTCAGCTTTTCGTCTTGTGTCAGGATTCCGTTGTCAGCATTCCGTCTTGTGTCAGGATTCCGTTGTCAGTGTTCCGTCTTGTGTCAGGATTCCGTTGTTAGCATTTCGTCTTTTGTCAGGATTCCATTGTCAGCATTCCGTCTTGTGTCAGGATTCTGTTGTCAGCATTCCGTCTTGTGTCAGGAATCTGTTGTCAGCATTCCGTCTTTTGTTAGGATTCCATTGTCAGCTTTCCGTCTTGTGTCAGGATTCCGTTATCAGCATTCAGTCTTGTGTCAGGATTCCGTTGTCAGCATTCCGTCTTGTGTGAGGATTCTGTTGTCAGCATTTCGTCTTGTGTCAGGATTCCATTGTCAGCATTCCGTCTTGTGTCAGGAATCTGTTGTCAGCATTCCGTCTTGTGTCAGGATTCCGTTGTCAGCATTCCGTCTTGTGTCAGGATTCCGTTTTCAGCATTCCGTCTTGTTTCAAGATTCTGTTGTCAGCATTCCATCTTGTGTCAGGATTCCGTTGTCAGCATTCCGTCTTGTGTGAGGATTCTGTTGTCAGCATTCCGTCTTGTGTGAGGATTCCGTTGTCAGCATTCCGTCTTGTGTCAGGATTCCATTGTCAGCATTCCGTCTTATGTCAGGATTCCGTTGTCAGCATTCCATCTTGTGTCAGTATTCCGTTGTCAGCATTCCGTCTTGTGTCAATATTCCGTTGTCAGCATTCCGTCTTGTGTCAGGATTCTGTTGTCAGCATTCCATCTTGTGTCAGAATTCCGTTGTCAGCATTCCGTCTTGTGTGAGGATTCTGTTGTCAGCATTCCGTCTTGTGTCAGGATTCCGTTGTCAGCAGTCCGTCTTGTGTCAGTATTCCGTTGTCAGTGTTCCGTCTTGTGTCAGGATTCCGTTGTCAGCATTCCGTCTTGTGTCAGGATTCCATTGTCAGCATTCCGTCTTGTGTCAGGATTCCGTTGTCAGCATTTCGTCTTGGGTCAGGATTCCATTGTCAGCTTTTCGTCTTGTGTCAGGATTCCGTTGTCAGCATTCCGTCTTGTGTCAGGATTCCGTTGTCAGTGTTCCGTCTTGTGTCAGGATTCCGTTGTTAGCATTTCGTCTTTTGTCAGGATTCCATTGTCAGCATTCCGTCTTGTGTCAGGATTCTGTTGTCAGCATTCCGTCTTGTGTCAGGAATCTGTTGTCAGCATTCCGTCTTGTGTCAGGATTCCGTTGTCAGCATTCCGTCTTATGTCAGGATTCCGTTGTCAGCATTCCGTCTTGTGTCAGTATTCCGTTGTCAGCATTCCGTCTTGTGTCAGGATTCCGTTGACAGCATTCCGTCTTGTGTCAGGATTCCGTTGTCAGCATTCCGTCTTGTGTCAGGATTCTGTTGTCAGCATTTCGTCTTGTGTCAGGATTCCATTGTCAGCATTCCGTCTTGTGTCAGGATTCCGTTGTCAGCATTTCGTCTTGGGTCAGGATTCCATTGTCAGCATTTTGTCTTGTGTCAGGATTCCGTTGTCAGCATTCCGTCTTGTGTCAGGATTCCGTTGTCAGCATTCCGTCTTATGTCAGGATTCCGTTGTCAGCATTCCATCTTGTGTCAGTATTCCGTTGTCAGCATTCCGTCTTGTGTCAGGATTCCGTTGACAGCATTCCGTCTTGTGTCAGGATTCCGTTGTCAGCATTCCGTCTTGTGCCAGGATTCTGTTGTCAGCATTTCGTCTTGTGTCAGGATTCCATTGTCAGCAATCCGTCTTGTGTCAGGATTCCGTCGTCAGCATTTCGTCTTGGGTCTGGATTCCATTGTCAGCATTTCGTCTTGTGTCAGGATTCCGTTGTCAGCATTCCGTCTTGTGTCAGGATTCCGTTGTCAGTGTTCCATCTTGTGTCAGGATTCCGTTGTTAGCATTTAGTCTTTTGTCAGGATTCCATTGTCAGCATTCCGTCTTGTGTCAGGATTCTATTGTCAGCATTCCGTCTTGTGTCAGGAATCTGTTGTCAGCATTCCGTCTTGTGTCAGGATTCCGTTATCAGCATTCCGTCTTGTGTCAGGATTCCGTTGTCAGCATTTCGTCTTGTGTCAGGATTCTGTTGTCAGCATTTCGTCTTGTGTCAGGATTCCATTTTCAGCATTCCGTCTTGTGTCATGAATCTGTTGTCAGCATTCCGTCTTGTGTCAGGATTCGATGTCAGCATTCCGTCTTGTGTCAGTATTCCGTTGTCAGCATTCCGTCTTGTGTCAGGATACCGTTGTCAGCATTCCGTTTTGTGTCAGGATTCCATTGTCAGCATTCCGTCTTGTGTCAGGATTCCGTTGTCAGCATTTCGTCTTGTGTCAGGATTCCGTTGTCAGCAGTCCGTCTTGTGTCAGTATTCCGTTGTTAGCATTCCGTCTTGTGTCAGGATTCCGTTGTCAGCATTCCATCTTGTGTCAGAATTCCGTTGTCAGCATTCCGTCTTGTGTCAGGATTCTGTTGTCAGCATTCCGTCTTGTGTCAGGATTCTGTTGTCAGCAGTCCGTCTTGTGTCAGTATTCCGTTGTCAGTGTTCCGTCTTGTGTCAGGATTCCGTTGTCAGCATTCCGTCTTGTGTCAGGATTCCGTTGTCAGTGTTCCGTCTTGTGTCAGGATTCCGTTGTCAGCATTCCGTCTTGTGTGAGGATTCTGTTGTCAGCATTTCGTCTTGTGTCAGGATTCCATTGTCAGCATTCCGTCTTGTGTCAGGAATCTGTTGTCAGCTTTCCGTCTTGTGTCAGGATTCCGTTGTCAGCATTCCGTCTTGTGTCAGGATTCCGTTTTCAGCATTCCGTCTTGTTTCAGGATTCTGTTGTCAGCATTCCATCTTGTGTCAGGATTCCGTTGTCAGCATTCCGTCTTGTGTGAGGATTCTGTTGTCAGCATTTCGTGTTTTGTCAGGATTCCGTTGTCAGCATTCCGTCTTGTGTCAGGATTCCGTTGTCAGCATTCCGTCTTGTGTCAGGATTCTGTTGTCAGCATTCCGCCTTGCGTCAGGATTCCGTTGTCAGCATTCCGTCTTGTGTGAGGATTCTGTTGTCAGCATTTCGTGTTTTGTCAGGATTCCATTGTCAGCATTCCGTCTTGTGTCAGGATTCTGTTGTCAGCATTCCGTCTTGTGTCAGGAATCTGTCGTCAGCATTCCGTTTTGTGTAAGGATTCCGTTGTCAGCATTCCATCTTGTGTCAGGATTCCGTTGTCAGCATTCCGTCTTTTGTCAGGATTCCGTTGTCAGCATTCCGTCTTGTGTGAGGATTCTGTTGTCAGCATTTCGTCTTGTGTCAGGATTCCGTTGTCAGCATTCCGTCTTGTGTCAGATTTCCGTTGTCAGCATTCCGTCTTGTGTCAGGATTCCGTTGTCAGCATTCCATCTTGTGTCAGGATTCCGTTGTCAGCATTCCGTCTTGTGTCAGGATTCTGTTGTCAGCATTCCGTCTTGTGTCAGGATTCCATTGTCAGCATTCCGTCTTGTGTCAGGATTCTGTTGTCAGCATTCCGTCTTGTGTCAGGATTCCGTCTTGCGTCAGAATTCCGTTGTCAGCATTCCGTCTTGTGTCAGGATTCCATTGTCAGCATTCCGTCTTGTGTCAGGATTCCATTGTCAGCATTCCGTCTTGTGTCAGGATTTCGTTGTCAGCATTCCGTCTTGTGTCAGGATTCCGTTGTCAGCATTCCGTCTTGTGTCAGGATTCCGTTGTCAGCATTCCGTCTTGTGTCAGGATTCTGTTGTCAGCATTCCGTCTTGTGTCAGGATTCCGTTGTCAGCATTCCGTCTTGTGTCAGGATTCTGTTGTCAGCATTCCGCCTTGCGTCAGGATTCCGTTGTCAGCATTCCGTCTTGTGTCAGGATTCTGTTGTCAGCATTCCGCCTTGCGTCAGGATTCCGTTGTCAGCATTCCGTCTTGTGTGAGGATTCTGTTGTCAGCATTTCATGTTTTGTCAGGATTCCATTGTCAGCATTCCGTCTTGTGTCAGGATTCTGTTGTCAGCATTCCGTCTTGTGTCAGGAATCTGTCGTCAGCATTCCGTTTTGTGTAAGGATTCCGTTGTCAGCATTCCATCTTGTGTCAGGATTCCGTTGTCTGCATTCCGTCTTTTGTCAGGATTCCGTTGTCAGCATTCCGTCTTGTGTGAGGATTCTGTTGTCAGCATTTCGTCTTGTGTCAGGATTCCGTTGTCAGCATTCCGTCTTTTGTCAGGATTCCGTTGTCAGCATTCCGTCTTGTGTGAGGATTCTGTTGTCAGCATTTCGTCTTGTGTCAGGATTCCATTGTCAGCATTCCGTCTTGTGTCAGGAATCTGTTGTCAGCATTCCGTCTTGTGTCAGGATTCCGTTGTCAGCATTCCGTCTTGTGTGAGGATTCTGTTGTCAGCATTTCGTCTTGTGTCAGGATTCCGTTGTCAGCATTCCGTCTTGTGTCAGATTTCCGTTGTCAGCATTCCGTCTTGTGTCAGGATTCCGTTGTCAGCATTCCATCTTGTGTCAGGATTCCGTTGTCAGCATTCCGTCTTGTGTCAGGATTCTGTTGTCAGCATTCCGTCTTGTGTCAGGATTCCATTGTCAGCATTCCGTCTTGTGTCAGGATTCTGTTGTCAGCATTCCGTCTTGTGTCAGGATTCCGTCTTGCGTCAGAATTCCGTTGTCAGCATTCCGTCTTGTGTCAGGATTCCATTGTCAGCATTCCGTCTTGTGTCAGGATTCCATTGTCAGCATTCCGTCTTGTGTCAGGATTTCGTTGTCAGCATTCCGTCTTGTGTCAGGATTCCGTTGTCAGCATTCCGTCTTGTGTCAGGATTCCGTTGTCAGCATTCCGTCTTGTGTCAGGATTCTGTTGTCAGCATTCCGTCTTGTGTCAGGATTCCGTTGTCAGCATTCCGTCTTGTGTCAGGATTCTGTTGTCAGCATTCCGCCTTGCGTCAGGATTCCGTTGTCAGCATTCCATCTTGTGTCAGGATTCTGTTGTCAGCATTCCGCCTTGCGTCAGGATTCCGTTGTCAGCATTCCGTCTTGTGTGAGGATTCTGTTGTCAGCATTTCGTGTTTTGTCAGGATTCCATTGTCAGCATTCCGTCTTGTGTCAGGATTCTGTTGTCAGCATTCCGTCTTGTGTCAGGAATCTGTCGTCAGCATTCCGTTTTGTGTAAGGATTCCGTTGTCAGCATTCCATCTTGTGTCAGGATTCCGTTGTCAGCATTCCGTCTTTTGTCAGGATTCCGTTGTCAGCATTCCGTCTTGTGTGAGGATTCTGTTGTCAGCATTTCGTCTTGTGTCAGGATTCCGTTGTCAGCATTCCGTCTTGTGTCAGGATTCCGTTGTCAGCATTCCGTCTTGTGTGAGGATTCTGTTGTCAGCATTTCGTCTTGTGTCAGGATTCCATTGTCAGCATTCCGTCTTGTGTCAGGAATCTGTTGTCAGCATTCCGTCTTGTGTCAGGATTCCGTTGTCAGCATTCCGTCTTGTGTCAGGATTCCGTTGTCAGCATTCCCTCTTGTGTCAGGAATCTGTTGTCAGCATTTCGTCTTGTGTCAGGATTCCGTTGTCAGCATTCTGTCTTGTGTGAGGATTCTGTTGTCAGCATTCCGTCTTGTGTCAGGATTCCATTGTCAGCATTCCGTCTTGTGTCAGGATTCTGTTGTCAGCATTCCGTCTTGTGTCAGGATTCCGTTGTCAGCATTCCGTCTTGTGTCAGGATTCTGTTGTCAGCATTCCGCCTTGCGTCAGGATTCCGTTGTCAGCATTCCATCTTGTGTCAGGATTCTGTTGTCAGCATTCCGCCTTGCGTCAGGATTCCGTTGTCAGCATTCCGTCTTGTGTGAGGATTCTGTTGTCAGCATTTCGTGTTTTGTCAGGATTCCATTGTCAGCATTCCGTCTTGTGTCAGGATTCTGTTGTCAGCATTCCGTCTTGTGTCAGGAATCTGTCGTCAGCATTCCGTTTTGTGTAAGGATTCCGTTGTCAGCATTCCATCTTGTGTCAGGATTCCGTTGTCAGCATTCCGTCTTTTGTCAGGATTCCGTTGTCAGCATTCCGTCTTGTGTGAGGATTCTGTTGTCAGCATTTCGTCTTGTGTCAGGATTCCGTTGTCAGCATTCCGTCTTTTGTCAGGATTCCGTTGTCAGCATTCCGTCTTGTGTGAGGATTCTGTTGTCAGCATTTCGTCTTGTGTCAGGATTCCATTGTCAGCATTCCGTCTTGTGTCAGGAATCTGTTGTCAGCATTCCGTCTTGTGTCAGGATTCCGTTGTCAGCATTCCGTCTTGTGTCAGGATTCCGTTGTCAGCATTCCCTCTTGTGTCAGGAATCTGTTGTCAGCATTTCGTCTTGTGTCAGGATTCCGTTGTCAGCATTCTGTCTTGTGTGAGGATTCTGTTGTCAGCATTCCGTCTTGTGTGAGGATTCCGTTGTCAGCATTCCGTCTTGTGTCAGGATTCCGTTGTCAGTATTCTGTCTTGTGTCAGGATTCCGTTGTCAGCATTCCGTCTTGTGTCAGGATTCCGTTGTCAGCATTCCGTCTTGTGTCAGGATTCCGTTGTCAGCATTCCGTCTTGTGTCAGTATTCCATTGTCAACATTCCATCTTGTGTCAGAATTCCGTTGTCAGCATTCCGTCTTGTGTGAGGATTCTGTTGTCAGCATTCCGTCTTGTGTGAGGATTCTGTTGTCAGCATTTCGTCTTGTGTCAGGATTCCGTTGTCAGCATTCCGTCTTGTGTCAGGATTCCATTGTCAGCATTCCGTATTGTGTCAGGATTCCGTTGTCAGCATTTCGTCTTGTGTCAGGATTCCATTGTCAGCATTCCGTCTTGTGTCAGGATTCCGTTGTCAGCATTCCGTCTTGTGTCAGGGTTCCGTTGTCAGTGTTCCGTCTTGTGTCAGGATTCCGTTGTCAGCATTCTGTCTTGTGTCAGGATTCCGTTGTCAGCATTCCGTCTTGTGTCAGATTTCCGTTGTCAGCATTCCGTCTTGTGTCAGGATTCCGTTGTCAGCATTCCATCTTGTGTCAGGATTCCGTTGTCAGCATTCCGTCTTGTTTCAGGATTCTGTTGTCAGCATTCCGTCTTGAGTCAGGATTCCATTGTCAGCATTCCGTCTTGTGTCAGGAATCCGTTGTCAGCATTCCGTCTTGTGTCAGGATTCTGTTGTCAGCATTCCGTCTTGTGTCAGGATTCCGTCTTGCGTCAGAATTCCGTTGTCAGCATTCCGTCTTGTGTCAGGATTCCATTGTCAGCATTCCGTATTGTGTCAGGATTCCATTGTCAGCATTCCGTCTTGTGTCAGGATTCTGTTGTCAGCATTCCGTCTTGTGTCAGGATTTCGTTGTCAGCATTCCGTCTTGTGTCAGGATTCCATTGTCAGCATTCCGTCTTGTGTCAGGATTCCGTTGTCAGCATTCCGTCTTGTGTCAGTATTCCGTTGTCAGCATTCCATCTTGTGTCAGGATTCCGTTGTCAGCATTCTGTCTTGTGTCAGGATTCCGTTGTCAGCATTCCGTCTTGTGTCAGTATTCCGTTGTCAGCATTCCATCTTGTGTCAGGATTCCATTGTCAGCATTCCGTCTTGTGTCAGGATTCTGTTGTCAGCATTCCGTCT
The DNA here is from genome assembly GCF_028390025.1 of Pseudophryne corroboree. Classification (NCBI taxonomy): domain Eukaryota; kingdom Metazoa; phylum Chordata; class Amphibia; order Anura; family Myobatrachidae; genus Pseudophryne; species Pseudophryne corroboree. Next base: position 26,147,140 of record NC_086448.1, on the reverse strand, counting down.
TGTGTCAGGATTCCGTTGTCAGCATTCTGTCTTGTGTCAGTATTCCGTCTTGTGTCAGGATTCTGTTGTCAGCATTCCGCCTTGCGTCAGGATTCCGTTGTCAGCATTCCGTCTTGTGTCAGGATTCTGTTGTCAGCATTCCGACTTGCGTCAGGATTCCATTGTCAGCATTCCGTCTTCTGTGAGGATTCTGTTGTCAGCATTTCGTCTTTTGTCAGCATTCCATTGTCAGCATTCCGTCTTGTGTCAGGATTCTGTTGTCAGCATTCCGTCTTGTCTTGTGCCAGGAATCTGTTGTCAGCATTCCGTCTTGTGTAAGGATTCCGTTGTCAGCATTCCGTCTTGTGTCAGGATTCCGTTGTCAGCATTCTGTCTTGTGTCAGGATTCTGTTGTCAGCATTTCGTCTTGTGTCAGGATTCCATTGTCAGCATTTCGTCTTGTGTCAGGATTCCGTTGTCAGCATTCCGTCTTGTGTCAGGATTCCGTTGTCAGCATTCCGTCTTGTGTCAGGATTCTGTTGTTAGCATTCCGTCTTGTGTCAGGATTCCGTTGTCAGCATTCCGTCTTGTGTGAGGATTCTGTTGTCAGCATTCCGTCTTGTGTGAGGATTCCGTTGTCAGCATTCCGTCTTGTGTCAGGATTCCGTTGACAGCATTCCGTCTTGTGTCAGGATTCCGTTGTCAGCATTCCGTCTTGTGTCAGTATTCCGTTGTCAGCATTCCGTCTTGTGTCAGTATTCCGTTGTCAGCATTCCATCTTGTGTCAGAATTCCGTTGTCAGCATTCCGTCTTGTGTGAGGATTCTGTTGTCAGCATTTCGTCTTGTGTCAGGATTCCATTGTCAGCATTCCGTCTTGTGTCAGGATTCCATTGTCAGCATTCCGTCTTGTGTCAGGATTCCGTTGTCAGCATTTCGTCTTGGGTCAGGATTCCTTTGTCAGCATTTCGTCTTGTGTCAGGATTCCGTTGTCAATGTTCCGTCTTGTGTCAGGATTCCGTTGTCAGCATTTCGTCTTTTGTCAGGATTCCATTGTCAGCATTCCGTCTTGTGTCAGGATTCTGTTGTCAGCATTCCGTCTTGTGTCAGGAATCTGTTGTCAGCATTCCGTCTTTTGTTAGGATTCCGTTGTCAGCTTTCCGTCTTGTGTCAGGATTCCGTTATCAGCATTCCGTCTTGTGTCAGAATTCCGTTGTCAGCATTCCGTCTTGTGTGAGGATTCTGTTGTCAGCATTTCGTCTTGTGTCAGGATTCCATTGTCAGCATTCCGTCTTGTGTCAGGAATCTGTTGTCAGCATTCCGTCTTGTGTCAGGATTCCTTTGTCAGCATTTCGTCTTGTGTCAGGATTCCGTTGTCAGCATTCCGTCTTGTGTCAGATTTCCGTTGTCAGCATTCCGTCTTGTGTCAGGATTCCGTTGTCAGCATTCCATCTTGTGTCAGGATTCCGTTGTCAGCATTCCGTCTTGTGTCAGGATTCTGTTGTCAGCATTCCGTCTTGTGTCAGTATTCTGTTTTCAGCATTCCGTCTTGTGTCAGGATTCCATTGTCAGCATTCCGTCTTGTGTCAGGATTCTGTTGTCAGCATTCCGTCTTGTGTCAGTATTCTGTTTTCAGCATTCCATCTTGTGTCAGGATTCCATTGTCAGCATTCCGTCTTGTGTCAGGATTCTGTTGTCAGCATTCCGTCTTGTGTCAGGATTCCATTGTCAGCATTCCGTCTTGTGTCAGGATTCTGTTGTCAGCATTCCGTCTTGTGTCAGGATTCCGTCTTGCGTCAGAATTCCGTTGTCAGCATTCCGTCTTGTGTCAGGATTCCATTGTCAGCATTCCGTCTTGTGTCAGGATTCCATTGTCAGCATTCCGTCTTGTGTCAGGATTTCGTTGTCAGCATTCAGTCTTGTGTCAGGATTCCGTTGTCAGCATTCCGTCTTGTGTCAGGATTCCGTTGTCAGCATTCCGTCTTGTGTCAGGATTCTGTTGTCAGCATTCCGTCTTGTGTCAGGATTCCGTTGTCAGCATTCCGTCTTGTGTCAGGATTCTGTTGTCAGCATTCCGCCTTGCGTCAGGATTCCGTTGTCAGCATTCCGTCTTGTGTCAGGATTCTGTTGTCAGCATTCCGCCTTGCGTCAGGATTCCGTTGTCAGCATTCCGTCTTGTGTGAGGATTCTGTTGTCAGCATTTCGTGTTTTGTCAGGATTCCATTGTCAGCATTCCGTCTTGTGTCAGGATTCTGTTGTCAGCATTCCGTCTTGTGTCAGGAATCTGTCGTCAGCATTCCGTTTTGTGTAAGGATTCCGTTGTCAGCATTCCATCTTGTGTCAGGATTCCGTTGTCAGCATTCCGTCTTTTGTCAGGATTCCGTTGTCAGCATTCCGTCTTGTGTGAGGATTCTGTTGTCAGCATTTCGTCTTGTGTCAGGATTCCGTTGTCAGCATTCCGTCTTTTGTCAGGATTCCGTTGTCAGCATTCCGTCTTGTGTGAGTATTCTGTTGTCAGCATTTCGTCTTGTGTCAGGATTCCATTGTCAGCATTCCGTCTTGTGTCAGGAATCTGTTGTCAGCATTCCGTCTTGTGTCAGGATTCCGTTGTCAGCATTCCGTCTTGTGTGAGGATTCTGTTGTCAGCATTTCGTCTTGTGTCAGGATTCCGTTGTCAGCATTCCGTCTTGTGTCAGATTTCCGTTGTCAGCATTCCGTCTTGTGTCAGGATTCCGTTGTCAGCATTCCATCTTGTGTCAGGATTCCATTGTCAGCATTCCGTCTTGCGTCAGAATTCCGTTGTCAGCATTCCGTCTTGTGTCAGGATTCCATTGTCAGCATTCCGTCTTGTGTCAGGATTCCATTGTCAGCATTCCGTCTTGTGTCAGGATTTTGTTGTCAGCATTCCGTCTTGTGTCAGGATTCCGTTGTCAGCATTCCGTCTTGTGTCAGGATTCCGTTGTCAGCATTCCGTCTTGTGTCAGGATTCCGTTGTCAGCATTCCGTCTTGTGTCAGGATTCCGTTGTCAGCACTCCGTCTTGTGTCAGGATTCTGTTGTCAGCATTCCGCCTTGCGTCAGGATTCCGTTGTCAGCATTCCGTCTTGTGTCAGGATTCTGTTGTCAGCATTCCGCCTTGCGTCAGGATTCCGTTGTCAGCATTCCGTCTTGTGTGAGGATTCTGTTGTCAGCATTTCGTGTTTTGTCAGGATTCCATTGTCAGCATTCCGTCTTGTGTCAGGATTCTGTTGTCAGCATTCCGTCTTGTGTCAGGAATCTGTCGTCAGCATTCCGTTTTGTGTAAGGATTCCGTTGTCAGCATTCCATCTTGTGTCAGGATTCCGTTGTCAGCATTCCGTCTTTTGTCAGGATTCCGTTGTCAGCATTCCGTCTTGTGTGAGGATTCTGTTGTCAGCATTTCGTCTTGTGTCAGGATTCCGTTGTCAGCATTCCGTCTTGTGTCAGGATTCCGTTGTCAGCATTCCCTCTTGTGTCAGGAATCTGTTGTCAGCATTTCGTCTTGTGTCAGGATTCCGTTGTCAGCATTCTGTCTTGTGTGAGGATTCTGTTGTCAGCATTCCGTCTTGTGTGAGGATTCCGTTGTCAGCATTCCGTCTTGTGTCAGGATTCCGTTGTCAGTATTCTGTCTTGTGTCAGGATTCCGTTGTCAGCATTCCGTCTTGTGTCAGGATTCCGTTGTTAGCATTCCGTCTTGTGTCAGGATTCCGTTGTCAGCATTCCGTCTTGTGTGAGGATTCTGTTGTCAGCATTCCGTCTTGTGTGAGGATTCCGTTGTCAGCATTCCGTCTTGTGTCAGGATTCCGTTGACAGCATTCCGTCTTGTGTCAGGATTCCGTTGTCAGCATTCCGTCTTGTGTCAGTATTCCGTTGTCAGCATTCCGTCTTGTGTCAGTATTCCGTTGTCAGCATTCCATCTTGTGTCAGAATTCCGTTGTCAGCATTCCGTCTTGTGTGAGGATTCTGTTGTCAGCATTTCGTCTTGTGTCAGGATTCCATTGTCAGCATTCCGTCTTGTGTCAGGATTCCATTGTCAGCATTCCGTCTTGTGTCAGGATTCCGTTGTCAGCATTTCGTCTTGGGTCAGGATTCCTTTGTCAGCATTTCGTCTTGTGTCAGGATTCCGTTGTCAATGTTCCGTCTTGTGTCAGGATTCCGTTGTCAGCATTTCGTCTTTTGTCAGGATTCCATTGTCAGCATTCCGTCTTGTGTCAGGATTCTGTTGTCAGCATTCCGTCTTGTGTCAGGAATCTGTTGTCAGCATTCCGTCTTTTGTTAGGATTCCGTTGTCAGCTTTCCGTCTTGTGTCAGGATTCCGTTATCAGCATTCCGTCTTGTGTCAGAATTCCGTTGTCAGCATTCCGTCTTGTGTGAGGATTCTGTTGTCAGCATTTCGTCTTGTGTCAGGATTCCATTGTCAGCATTCCGTCTTGTGTCAGGAATCTGTTGTCAGCATTCCGTCTTGTGTCAGGATTCCTTTGTCAGCATTTCGTCTTGTGTCAGGATTCCGTTGTCAGCATTCCGTCTTGTGTCAGATTTCCGTTGTCAGCATTCCGTCTTGTGTCAGGATTCCGTTGTCAGCATTCCATCTTGTGTCAGGATTCCGTTGTCAGCATTCCGTCTTGTGTCAGGATTCTGTTGTCAGCATTCCGTCTTGTGTCAGGATTCTGTTGTCAGCATTCCGTCTTGTGTCAGGATTCCATTGTCAGCATTCCGTCTTGTGTCAGGATTCTGTTGTCAGCATTCCGTCTTGTGTCAGGATTCCATTGTCAGCATTCCGTCTTGTGTCAGGATTCTGTTGTCAGCATTCCGTCTTGTGTCAGGATTCCGTCTTGCGTCAGAATTCCGTTGTCAGCATTCCGTCTTGTGTCAGGATTCCATTGTCAGCATTCCGTCTTGTGTCAGGATTCCATTGTCAGCATTCCGTCTTGTGTCAGGATTTCGTTGTCAGCATTCAGTCTTGTGTCAGGATTCCGTTGTCAGCATTCCGTCTTGTGTCAGGATTCCGTTGTCAGCATTCCGTCTTGTGTCAGGATTCTGTTGTCAGCATTCCGTCTTGTGTCAGGATTCCGTTGTCAGCATTCCGTCTTGTGTCAGGATTCTGTTGTCAGCATTCCGCCTTGCGTCAGGATTCCGTTGTCAGCATTCCGTCTTGTGTCAGGATTCTGTTGTCAGCATTCCGCCTTGCGTCAGGATTCCGTTGTCAGCATTCCGTCTTGTGTGAGGATTCTGTTGTCAGCATTTCGTGTTTTGTCAGGATTCCATTGTCAGCATTCCGTCTTGTGTCAGGATTCTGTTGTCAGCATTCCGTCTTGTGTCAGGAATCTGTCGTCAGCATTCCGTTTTGTGTAAGGATTCCGTTGTCAGCATTCCATCTTGTGTCAGGATTCCGTTGTCAGCATTCCGTCTTTTGTCAGGATTCCGTTGTCAGCATTCCGTCTTGTGTGAGGATTCTGTTGTCAGCATTTCGTCTTGTGTCAGGATTCCGTTGTCAGCATTCCGTCTTTTGTCAGGATTCCGTTGTCAGCATTCCGTCTTGTGTGAGTATTCTGTTGTCAGCATTTCGTCTTGTGTCAGGATTCCATTGTCAGCATTCCGTCTTGTGTCAGGAATCTGTTGTCAGCATTCCGTCTTGTGTCAGGATTCCGTTGTCAGCATTCCGTCTTGTGTGAGGATTCTGTTGTCAGCATTTCGTCTTGTGTCAGGATTCCGTTGTCAGCATTCCGTCTTGTGTCAGATTTCCGTTGTCAGCATTCCGTCTTGTGTCAGGATTCCGTTGTCAGCATTCCATCTTGTGTCAGGATTCCGTTGTCAGCATTCCGTCTTGTGTCAGGAATCTGTTGTCAGCATTCCGTCTTGTGTCAGGATTCCATTGTCAGCATTCCGTCTTGCGTCAGAATTCCGTTGTCAGCATTCCGTCTTGTGTCAGGATTCCATTGTCAGCATTCCGTCTTGTGTCAGGATTCCATTGTCAGCATTCCGTCTTGTGTCAGGATTTTGTTGTCAGCATTCCGTCTTGTGTCAGGATTCCGTTGTCAGCATTCCGTCTTGTGTCAGGATTCCGTTGTCAGCATTCCGTCTTGTGTCAGGATTCCGTTGTCAGCATTCCGTCTTGTGTCAGGATTCCGTTGTCAGCACTCCGTCTTGTGTCAGGATTCTGTTGTCAGCATTCCGCCTTGCGTCAGGATTCCGTTGTCAGCATTCCGTCTTGTGTCAGGATTCTGTTGTCAGCATTCCGCCTTGCGTCAGGATTCCGTTGTCAGCATTCCGTCTTGTGTGAGGATTCTGTTGTCAGCATTTCGTGTTTTGTCAGGATTCCATTGTCAGCATTCCGTCTTGTGTCAGGATTCTGTTGTCAGCATTCCGTCTTGTGTCAGGAATCTGTCGTCAGCATTCCGTTTTGTGTAAGGATTCCGTTGTCAGCATTCCATCTTGTGTCAGGATTCCGTTGTCAGCATTCCGTCTTTTGTCAGGATTCCGTTGTCAGCATTCCGTCTTGTGTGAGGATTCTGTTGTCAGCATTTCGTCTTGTGTCAGGATTCCGTTGTCAGCATTCCGTCTTGTGTCAGGATTCCGTTGTCAGCATTCCCTCTTGTGTCAGGAATCTGTTGTCAGCATTTCGTCTTGTGTCAGGATTCCGTTGTCAGCATTCTGTCTTGTGTGAGGATTCTGTTGTCAGCATTCCGTCTTGTGTGAGGATTCCGTTGTCAGCATTCCGTCTTGTGTCAGGATTCCGTTGTCAGTATTCTGTCTTGTGTCAGGATTCCGTTGTCAGCATTCCGTCTTGTGTCAGGATTCCGTTGTCAGCATTCCGTCTTGTGTCAGGATTCCGTTGTCAGCATTCCGTCTTGTGTCAGTATTCCATTGTCAGCATTCCATCTTGTGTCAGAATTCCGTTGTCAGCATTCCGTCTTGTGTGAGGATTCTGTTGTCAGCATTCCGTCTTGTGTGAGGATTCTGTTGTCAGCATTTCGTCTTGTGTCAGGATTCCGTTGTCAGCATTCCGTCTTGTGTCAGGATTCCATTGTCAGCATTCCGTATTGTGTCAGGATTCCGTTGTCAGCATTTCGTCTTGTGTCAGGATTCCATTGTCAGCATTCCGTCTTGTGTCAGGATTCCGTTGTCAGCATTCCGTCTTGTGTCAGGATTCCGTTGTCAGTGTTCCGTCTTGTGTCAGGATTCCGTTGTCAGCATTCTGTCTTGTGTCAGGATTCCGTTGTCAGCATTCCGTCTTGTGTCAGATTTCCGTTGTCAGCATTCCGTCTTGTGTCAGGATTCCGTTGTCAGCATTCCATCTTGTGTCAGGATTCCGTTGTCAGCATTCCGTCTTGTTTCAGGATTCTGTTGTCAGCATTCCGTCTTGAGTCAGGATTCCATTGTCAGCATTCCGTCTTGTGTCAGGAATCCGTTGTCAGCATTCCGTCTTGTGTCAGGATTCTGTTGTCAGCATTCCGTCTTGTGTCAGGATTCCGTCTTGCGTCAGAATTCCGTTGTCAGCATTCCGTCTTGTGTCAGGATTCCATTGTCAGCATTCCGTATTGTGTCAGGATTCCATTGTCAGCATTCCGTCTTGTGTCAGGATTCTGTTGTCAGCATTCCGTCTTGTGTCAGGATTTCGTTGTCAGCATTCCGTCTTGTGTCAGGATTCCATTGTCAGCATTCCGTCTTGTGTCAGGATTCCGTTGTCAGCATTCCGTCTTGTGTCAGTATTCCGTTGTCAGCATTCCATCTTGTGTCAGGATTCCGTTGTCAGCATTCTGTCTTGTGTCAGGATTCCGTTGTCAGCATTCCGTCTTGTGTCAGTATTCCGTTGTCAGCATTCCATCTTGTGTCAGGATTCCATTGTCAGCATTCCGTCTTGTGTCAGGATTCTGTTGTCAGCATTCCGTCTTGTGTCAGGATTCCGTTGTCAGCATTCTGTCTTGTGTCAGTATTCCGTCTTGTGTCAGGATTCTGTTGTCAGCATTCCGCCTTGCGTCAGGATTCCGTTGTCAGCATTCCGTCTTGTGTCAGGATTCTGTTGTCAGCATTCCGACTTGCGTCAGGATTCCATTGTCAGCATTCCGTCTTCTGTGAGGATTCTGTTGTCAGCATTTCGTCTTTTGTCAGCATTCCATTGTCAGCATTCCGTCTTGTGTCAGGATTCTGTTGTCAGCATTCCGTCTTGTCTTGTGCCAGGAATCTGTTGTCAGCATTCCGTCTTGTGTAAGGATTCCGTTGTCAGCATTCCGTCTTGTGTCAGGATTCCGTTGTCAGCATTCTGTCTTGTGTCAGGATTCTGTTGTCAGCATTTCGTCTTGTGTCAGGATTCCATTGTCAGCATTTCGTCTTGTGTCAGGATTCCGTTGTCAGCATTCCGTCTTGTGTCAGGATTCCGTTGTCAGCATTCCGTCTTGTGTCAGGATTCTGTTGTTAGCATTCCGTCTTGTGTCAGGATTCCGTTGTCAGCATTCCGTCTTGTGTGAGGATTCTGTTGTCAGCATTCCGTCTTGTGTGAGGATTCCGTTGTCAGCATTCCGTCTTGTGTCAGGATTCCGTTGACAGCATTCCGTCTTGTGTCAGGATTCCGTTGTCAGCATTCCGTCTTGTGTCAGTATTCCGTTGTCAGCATTCCGTCTTGTGTCAGTATTCCGTTGTCAGCATTCCATCTTGTGTCAGAATTCCGTTGTCAGCATTCCGTCTTGTGTGAGGATTCTGTTGTCAGCATTTCGTCTTGTGTCAGGATTCCATTGTCAGCATTCCGTCTTGTGTCAGGATTCCATTGTCAGCATTCCGTCTTGTGTCAGGATTCCGTTGTCAGCATTTCGTCTTGGGTCAGGATTCCTTTGTCAGCATTTCGTCTTGTGTCAGGATTCCGTTGTCAATGTTCCGTCTTGTGTCAGGATTCCGTTGTCAGCATTCCGTCTTGTGTGAGGATTCTGTTGTCAGCATTTCGTGTTTTGTCAGGATTCCATTGTCAGCATTCCGTCTTGTGTCAGGATTCTGTTGTCAGCATTCCGTCTTGTGTCAGGAATCTGTCGTCAGCATTCCGTTTTGTGTAAGGATTCCGTTGTCAGCATTCCATCTTGTGTCAGGATTCCGTTGTCAGCATTCCGTCTTTTGTCAGGATTCCGTTGTCAGCATTCCGTCTTGTGTGAGGATTCTGTTGTCAGCATTTCGTCTTGTGTCAGGATTCCGTTGTCAGCATTCCGTCTTTTGTCAGGATTCCGTTGTCAGCATTCCGTCTTGTGTGAGGATTCTGTTGTCAGCATTTCGTCTTGTGTCAGGATTCCATTGTCAGCATTCCGTCTTGTGTCAGGAATCTGTTGTCAGCATTCCGTCTTGTGTCAGGATTCTGTTGTCAGCATTCCGTCTTGTGTCAGGATTCCGTTGTCAGCATTCCGTCTTGTGTCAGGATTCTGTTGTCAGCATTCCGCCTTGCGTCAGGATTCCGTTGTCAGCATTCCGTCTTGTGTCAGGATTCTGTTGTCAGCATTCCGCCTTGCGTCAGGATTCCGTTGTCAGCATTCCGTCTTGTGTGAGGATTCTGTTGTCAGCATTTCGTGTTTTGTCAGGATTCCATTGTCAGCATTCCGTCTTGTGTCAGGATTCTGTTGTCAGCATTCCGTCTTGTGTCAGGAATCTGTCGTCAGCATTCCGTTTTGTGTAAGGATTCCGTTGTCAGCATTCCATCTTGTGTCAGGATTCCGTTGTCAGCATTCCGTCTTTTGTCAGGATTCCGTTGTCAGCATTCCGTCTTGTGTGAGGATTCTGTTGTCAGCATTTCGTCTTGTGTCAGGATTCCGTTGTCAGCATTCCGTCTTTTGTCAGGATTCCGTTGTCAGCATTCCGTCTTGTGTGAGTATTCTGTTGTCAGCATTTCGTCTTGTGTCAGGATTCCATTGTCAGCATTCCGTCTTGTGTCAGGAATCTGTTGTCAGCATTCCGTCTTGTGTCAGGATTCCGTTGTCAGCATTCCGTCTTGTGTGAGGATTCTGTTGTCAGCATTTCGTCTTGTGTCAGGATTCCGTTGTCAGCATTCCGTCTTGTGTCAGATTTCCGTTGTCAGCATTCCGTCTTGTGTCAGGATTCCGTTGTCAGCATTCCATCTTGTGTCAGGATTCCGTTGTCAGCATTCCGTCTTGTGTCAGGAATCTGTTGTCAGCATTCCGTCTTGTGTCAGGATTCCATTGTCAGCATTCCGTCTTGCGTCAGAATTCCGTTGTCAGCATTCCGTCTTGTGTCAGGATTCCATTGTCAGCATTCCGTCTTGTGTCAGGATTCCATTGTCAGCATTCCGTCTTGTGTCAGGATTTTGTTGTCAGCATTCCGTCTTGTGTCAGGATTCCGTTGTCAGCATTCCGTCTTGTGTCAGGATTCCGTTGTCAGCATTCCGTCTTGTGTCAGGATTCCGTTGTCAGCATTCCGTCTTGTGTCAGGATTCCGTTGTCAGCACTCCGTCTTGTGTCAGGATTCTGTTGTCAGCATTCCGCCTTGCGTCTGGATTCCGTTGTCAGCATTCCGTCTTGTGTCAGGATTCTGTTGTCAGCATTCCGCCTTGCGTCAGGATTCCGTTGTCAGCATTCCGTCTTGTGTGAGGATTCTGTTGTCAGCATTTCGTGTTTTGTCAGGATTCCATTGTCAGCATTCCGTCTTGTGTCAGGATTCTGTTGTCAGCATTCCGTCTTGTGTCAGGAATCTGTCGTCAGCATTCCGTTTTGTGTAAGGATTCCGTTGTCAGCATTCCATCTTGTGTCAGGATTCCGTTGTCAGCATTCCGTCTTTTGTCAGGATTCCGTTGTCAGCATTCCGTCTTGTGTGAGGATTCTGTTGTCAGCATTTCGTCTTGTGTCAGGATTCCGTTGTCAGCATTCCGTCTTTTGTCAGGATTCCGTTGTCAGCATTCCGTCTTGTGTGAGGATTCTGTTGTCAGCATTTCGTCTTGTGTCAGGATTCCATTGTCAGCATTCCGTCTTGTGTCAGGAATCTGTTGTCAGCATTCCGTCTTGTGTCAGGATTCCGTTGTCAGCATTCCGTCTTGTGTCAGGATTCCGTTGTCAGCATTCCCTCTTGTGTCAGGAATCTGTTGTCAGCATTTCGTCTTGTGTCAGGATTCCGTTGTCAGCATTCTGTCTTGTGTGAGGATTCAGTTGTCAGCATTCCGTCTTGTGTGAGGATTTCGTTGTCAGCATTCCGTCTTGTGTCAGGATTCCGTTGTCAGTATTCTGTCTTGTGTCAGGATTCTGTTGTCAGCATTCCGTCTTGTGTCAGGAATCTGTTGTCAGCATTCCGTCTTTTGTTAGGATTCCGTTGTCAGCTTTCCGTCTTGTGTCAGGATTCCGTTATCAGCATTCCGTCTTGTGTCAGAATTCCGTTGTCAGCATTCCGTCTTGTGTGAGGATTCTGTTGTCAGCATTTCGTCTTGTGTCAGGATTCCATTGTCAGCATTCCGTCTTGTGTCAGGAATCTGTTGTCAGCATTCCGTCTTGTGTCAGGATTCCTTTGTCAGCATTTCGTCTTGTGTCAGGATTCCGTTGTCAGCATTCCGTCTTGTGTCAGATTTCCGTTGTCAGCATTCCGTCTTGTGTCAGGATTCCGTTGTCAGCATTCCATCTTGTGTCAGGATTCCGTTGTCAGCATTCCGTCTTGTGTCAGGATTCTGTTGTCAGCATTCCGTCTTGTGTCAGGATTCTGTTGTCAGCATTCCGTCTTGTGTCAGGATTCCATTGTCAGCATTCCGTCTTGTGTCAGGATTCTGTTGTCAGCATTCCGTCTTGTGTCAGGATTCCATTGTCAGCATTCCGTCTTGTGTCAGGATTCTGTTGTCAGCATTCCGTCTTGTGTCAGGATTCCGTCTTGCGTCAGAATTCCGTTGTCAGCATTCCGTCTTGTGTCAGGATTCCATTGTCAGCATTCCGTCTTGTGTCAGGATTCCATTGTCAGCATTCCGTCTTGTGTCAGGATTTCGTTGTCAGCATTCAGTCTTGTGTCAGGATTCCGTTGTCAGCATTCCGTCTTGTGTCAGGATTCCGTTGTCAGCATTCCGTCTTGTGTCAGGATTCTGTTGTCAGCATTCCGTCTTGTGTCAGGATTCCGTTGTCAGCATTCCGTCTTGTGTCAGGATTCTGTTGTCAGCATTCCGCCTTGCGTCAGGATTCCGTTGTCAGCATTCCGTCTTGTGTCAGGATTCTGTTGTCAGCATTCCGCCTTGCGTCAGGATTCCGTTGTCAGCATTCCGTCTTGTGTGAGGATTCTGTTGTCAGCATTTCGTGTTTTGTCAGGATTCCATTGTCAGCATTCCGTCTTGTGTCAGGATTCTGTTGTCAGCATTCCGTCTTGTGTCAGGAATCTGTCGTCAGCATTCCGTTTTGTGTAAGGATTCCGTTGTCAGCATTCCATCTTGTGTCAGGATTCCGTTGTCAGCATTCCGTCTTTTGTCAGGATTCCGTTGTCAGCATTCCGTCTTGTGTGAGGATTCTGTTGTCAGCATTTCGTCTTGTGTCAGGATTCCGTTGTCAGCATTCCGTCTTTTGTCAGGATTCCGTTGTCAGCATTCCGTCTTGTGTGAGTATTCTGTTGTCAGCATTTCGTCTTGTGTCAGGATTCCATTGTCAGCATTCCGTCTTGTGTCAGGAATCTGTTGTCAGCATTCCGTCTTGTGTCAGGATTCCGTTGTCAGCATTCCGTCTTGTGTGAGGATTCTGTTGTCAGCATTTCGTCTTGTGTCAGGATTCCGTTGTCAGCATTCCGTCTTGTGTCAGATTTCCGTTGTCAGCATTCCGTCTTGTGTCAGGATTCCGTTGTCAGCATTCCATCTTGTGTCAGGATTCCGTTGTCAGCATTCCGTCTTGTGTCAGGAATCTGTTGTCAGCATTCCGTCTTGTGTCAGGATTCCATTGTCAGCATTCCGTCTTGCGTCAGAATTCCGTTGTCAGCATTCCGTCTTGTGTCAGGATTCCATTGTCAGCATTCCGTCTTGTGTCAGGATTCCATTGTCAGCATTCCGTCTTGTGTCAGGATTTTGTTGTCAGCATTCCGTCTTGTGTCAGGATTCCGTTGTCAGCATTCCGTCTTGTGTCAGGATTCCGTTGTCAGCATTCCGTCTTGTGTCAGGATTCCGTTGTCAGCATTCCGTCTTGTGTCAGGATTCCGTTGTCAGCACTCCGTCTTGTGTCAGGATTCTGTTGTCAGCATTCCGCCTTGCGTCAGGATTCCGTTGTCAGCATTCCGTCTTGTGTCAGGATTCTGTTGTCAGCATTCCGCCTTGCGTCAGGATTCCGTTGTCAGCATTCCGTCTTGTGTGAGGATTCTGTTGTCAGCATTTCGTGTTTTGTCAGGATTCCATTGTCAGCATTCCGTCTTGTGTCAGGATTCTGTTGTCAGCATTCCATCTTGTGTCAGGAATCTGTCGTCAGCATTCCGTTTTGTGTAAGGATTCCGTTGTCAGCATTCCATCTTGTGTCAGGATTCCGTTGTCAGCATTCCGTCTTTTGTCAGGATTCCGTTGTCAGCATTCCGTCTTGTGTGAGGATTCTGTTGTCAGCATTTCGTCTTGTGTCAGGATTCCGTTGTCAGCATTCCGTCTTTTGTCAGGATTCCGTTGTCAGCATTCCGTCTTGTGTGAGGATTCTGTTGTCAGCATTTCGTCTTGTGTCAGGATTCCATTGTCAGCATTCCGTCTTGTGTCAGGAATCTGTTGTCAGCATTCCGTCTTGTGTCAGGATTCTGTTGTCAGCATTCCGTCTTGTGTCAGGATTCCGTTGTCAGCATTCCGTCTTGTGTCAGGATTCTGTTGTCAGCATTCCGCCTTGCGTCAGGATTCCGTTGTCAGCATTCCGTCTTGTGTCAGGATTCTGTTGTCAGCATTCCGCCTTGCGTCAGGATTCCGTTGTCAGCATTCCGTCTTGTGTGAGGATTCTGTTGTCAGCATTTCGTGTTTTGTCAGGATTCCATTGTCAGCATTCCGTCTTGTGTCAGGATTCTGTTGTCAGCATTCCGTCTTGTGTCAGGAATCTGTCGTCAGCATTCCGTTTTGTGTAAGGATTCCGTTGTCAGCATTCCATCTTGTGTCAGGATTCCGTTGTCAGCATTCCGTCTTTTGTCAGGATTCCGTTGTCAGCATTCCGTCTTGTGTGAGGATTCTGTTGTCAGCATTTCGTCTTGTGTCAGGATTCCGTTGTCAGCATTCCGTCTTTTGTCAGGATTCCGTTGTCAGCATTCCGTCTTGTGTGAGTATTCTGTTGTCAGCATTTCGTCTTGTGTCAGGATTCCATTGTCAGCATTCCGTCTTGTGTCAGGAATCTGTTGTCAGCATTCCGTCTTGTGTCAGGATTCCGTTGTCAGCATTCCGTCTTGTGTGAGGATTCTGTTGTCAGCATTTCGTCTTGTGTCAGGATTCCGTTGTCAGCATTCCGTCTTGTGTCAGATTTCCGTTGTCAGCATTCCGTCTTGTGTCAGGATTCCGTTGTCAGCATTCCATCTTGTGTCAGGATTCCGTTGTCAGCATTCCGTCTTGTGTCAGGAATCTGTTGTCAGCATTCCGTCTTGTGTCAGGATTCCATTGTCAGCATTCCGTCTTGCGTCAGAATTCCGTTGTCAGCATTCCGTCTTGTGTCAGGATTCCATTGTCAGCATTCCGTCTTGTGTCAGGATTCCATTGTCAGCATTCCGTCTTGTGTCAGGATTTTGTTGTCAGCATTCCGTCTTGTGTCAGGATTCCGTTGTCAGCATTCCGTCTTGTGTCAGGATTCCGTTGTCAGCATTCCGTTTTGTGTCAGGATTCCGTTGTCAGCATTCCGTCTTGTGTCAGGATTCCGTTGTCAGCACTCCGTCTTGTGTCAGGATTCTGTTGTCAGCATTCCGCCTTGCGTCAGGATTCCGTTGTCAGCATTCCGTCTTGTGTCAGGATTCTGTTGTCAGCATTCCGCCTTGCGTCAGGATTCCGTTGTCAGCATTCCGTCTTGTGTGAGGATTCTGTTGTCAGCATTTCGTGTTTTGTCAGGATTCCATTGTCAGCATTCCGTCTTGTGTCAGGATTCTGTTGTCAGCATTCCGTCTTGTGTCAGGAATCTGTCGTCAGCATTCCGTTTTGTGTAAGGATTCCGTTGTCAGCATTCCATCTTGTGTCAGGATTCCGTTGTCAGCATTCCGTCTTTTGTCAGGATTCCGTTGTCAGCATTCCGTCTTGTGTGAGGATTCTGTTGTCAGCATTTCGTCTTGTGTCAGGATTCCGTTGTCAGCATTCCGTCTTTTGTCAGGATTCCGTTGTCAGCATTCCGTCTTGTGTGAGGATTCTGTTGTCAGCATTTCGTCTTGTGTCAGGATTCCATTGTCAGCATTCCGTCTTGTGTCAGGAATCTGTTGTCAGCATTCCGTCTTGTGTCAGGATTCCGTTGTCAGCATTCCGTCTTGTGTCAGGATTCCGTTGTCAGCATTCCCTCTTGTGTCAGGAATCTGTTGTCAGCATTTCGTCTTGTGTCAGGATTCCGTTGTCAGCATTCTGTCTTGTGTGAGGATTCTGTTGTCAGCATTCCGTCTTGTGTGAGGATTTCGTTGTCAGCATTCCGTCTTGTGTCAGGATTCCGTTGTCAGTATTCTGTCTTGTGTCAGGATTCCGTTGTCAGCATTGCGTCTTGTGTCAGGATTCCGTTGTCAGCATTCCGTCTTGTGTCAGGATTCCGTTGTCAGCATTCCGTCTTGTGTCAGTATTCCATTGTCAGCATTCCATCTTGTGTCAGAATTCCGTTGTCAGCATTCCGTCTTGTGTGAGGATTCTGTTGTCAGCATTCCGTCTTGTGTGAGGATTCTGTTGTCAGCATTTCGTCTTGTGTCAGGATTCCGTTGTCAGCATTCCGTCTTGTGTCAGGATTCCATTGTCAGCATTCCGTATTGTGTCAGGATTCCGTTGTCAGCATTTCGTCTTGTGTCAGGATTCCATTGTCAGCATTCCGTCTTGTGTCAGGATTCCGTTGTCAGCATTCCGTCTTGTGTCAGGATTCCGTTGTCAGTGTTCCGTCTTGTGTCAGGATTCCGTTGTCAGCATTCTGTCTTGTATCAGGATTCCGTTGTCAGCATTCCGTCTTGTGTCAGATTTCCGTTGTCAGCATTCCGTCTTGTGTCAGGATTCCGTTGTCAGCATTCCATCTTGTGTCAGGATTCCGTTGTCAGCATTCCGTCTTGTGTCAGGATTCTGTTGTCAGCATTCCGTCTTGAGTCAGGATTCCATTGTCAGCATTCCGTCTTGTGTCAGGATTCCGTTGTCAGCATTCCGTCTTGTGTCAGGATTCTGTTGTCAGCATTCCGTCTTGTGTCAGGATTCCGTCTTGCGTCAGAATTCTGTTGTCAGCATTCCGTCTTGTGTTAGGATTCCATTGTCAGCATTC
This sequence comes from Pseudophryne corroboree, assembly GCF_028390025.1. Classification (NCBI taxonomy): domain Eukaryota; kingdom Metazoa; phylum Chordata; class Amphibia; order Anura; family Myobatrachidae; genus Pseudophryne; species Pseudophryne corroboree. Next base: position 26,130,785 of record NC_086448.1, on the reverse strand, counting down.
CGTATTGTGTCAGGATTCCTTTGTCAGCATTCCGTCTTCTGTCAGGATTTCGTTGTCAGCATTCCGTCTTGTGTCAGGATTTCGTATGTCAACATTCCGTCTTGTGTCAGGATTTTGTTGTCAGCATTACGTCTTGTGTCTGGAATCCATTGTCAGCATTCCACCTTGTGTCAGGATTCTGTTGTCAGCATTCCGTCTTGTGTCAGGATTCCATTGTCAGCATTCCGTCTTGTGTCAGGATTCCGTTGTCAGCATTCCATCTTGTGTCAGTATTCCGTTGTCAGCATTCCATCTTGTGTCAGGATTCCGTTGTCAGCATTCTGTCTTGTGTCAGGATTCCGTTGTCAGCATTCCGTCTTGTGTCAGGATTCTGTTGTCAGCATTCCGTCTTGTGTCAGGATTCCGTTGTCAGCATTCTGTCTTGTGTCAGGATTCCGTCTTGTGTCAGGATTCTGTTGTCAGCATTCCGCCGTGCGTCAGGATTCCGTTGTCAGCATTCCGTCTTGTGTCAGTATTCTGTTGTCAGCATTCCGACTTGCGTCAGGATTCCATTGTCAGCATTCCGTCTTCTGTGAGGATTCTGTTGTCAGCATTTCGTCTTTTGTCAGCATTCCATTGTCAGCATTCCGTCTTGTGTCAGGATTCTGTTGTCAGCATTCCGTCTTGTCTTGTGCCAGGAATCTGTTGTCAGCATTCCGTCTTGTGTAAGGATTCCGTTGTCAGCATTCCGTCTTGTGTCAGGATTCCGTTGTCAGCATTCTGTCTTGTGTCAGGATTCTGTTGTCAGCATTTCGTCTTGTGTCAGGATTCCATTGTCAGCATTTCGTCTTGTGTCAGGATTCCGTTGTCAGCATTCCGTCTTGTGTCAGGATTCTGTTGTTAGCATTCCGTCTTGTGTCAGGATTCCGTTGTCAGCATTCCGTCTTGTGTGAGGATTCTGTTGTCAGCATTCCGTCTTGTGTGAGGATTCCGTTGTCAGCATTCCGTCTTGTGTCAGGATTCCGTTGACAGCATTCCGTCTTGTGTCAGGATTCCGTTGTCAGCATTCCGTCTTGTGTCAGTATTCCGTTGTCAGCATTCCGTCTTGTGTCAGTATTCCGTTGTCAGCATTCCATCTTGTGTCAGAATTCCGTTGTCAGCATTCCGTCTTGTGTGAGGATTCTGTTGTCAGCATTTCGTCTTGTGTCAGGATTCCATTGTCAGCATTCCGTCTTGTGTCAGGATTCCATTGTCAGCATTCCGTCTTGTGTCAGGATTCCGTTGTCAGCATTTCGTCTTGGGTCAGGATTCCATTGTCAGCATTTCGTCTTGTGTCAGGATTCCGTTGTCAGCATTCCGTCTTGTGTCAGGATTCCGTTGTCAATGTTCCGTCTTGTGTCAGGATTCCGTTGTCAGCATTTCGTCTTTTGTCAGGATTCCATTGTCAGCATTCCGTCTTGTGTCAGGATTCTGTTGTCAGCATTCCGTCTTGTGTCAGGAATCTGTTGTCAGCATTCCGTCTTTTGTTAGGATTCCGTTGTCAGCTTTCCGTCTTGTGTCAGGATTCCGTTGTCAGCATTCTGTCTTGTGTCAGGATTCCGTTGTCAGCATTCCGTCTTGTGTCAGGATTCTGTTGTCAGCATTCCGTCTTGTGTCAGGATTCCGTTGTCAGCATTCTGTCTTGTGTCAGGATTCCGTCTTGTGTCAGGATTCTGTTGTCAGCATTCCGCCGTGCGTCAGGATTCCGTTGTCAGCATTCCGTCTTGTGTCAGTATTCTGTTGTCAGCATTCCGACTTGCGTCAGGATTCCATTGTCAGCATTCCGTCTTCTGTGAGGATTCTGTTGTCAGCATTTCGTCTTTTGTCAGCATTCCATTGTCAGCATTCCGTCTTGTGTCAGGATTCTGTTGTCAGCATTCCGTCTTGTCTTGTGCCAGGAATCTGTTGTCAGCATTCCGTCTTGTGTAAGGATTCCGTTGTCAGCATTCCGTCTTGTGTCAGGATTCCGTTGTCAGCATTCTGTCTTGTGTCAGGATTCTGTTGTCAGCATTTCGTCTTGTGTCAGGATTCCATTGTCAGCATTTCGTCTTGTGTCAGGATTCCGTTGTCAGCATTCCGTCTTGTGTCAGGATTCTGTTGTTAGCATTCCGTCTTGTGTCAGGATTCCGTTGTCAGCATTCCGTCTTGTGTGAGGATTCTGTTGTCAGCATTCCGTCTTGTGTGAGGATTCCGTTGTCAGCATTCCGTCTTGTGTCAGGATTCCGTTGACAGCATTCCGTCTTGTGTCAGGATTCCGTTGTCAGCATTCCGTCTTGTGTCAGTATTCCGTTGTCAGCATTCCGTCTTGTGTCAGTATTCCGTTGTCAGCATTCCATCTTGTGTCAGAATTCCGTTGTCAGCATTCCGTCTTGTGTGAGGATTCTGTTGTCAGCATTTCGTCTTGTGTCAGGATTCCATTGTCAGCATTCCGTCTTGTGTCAGGATTCCATTGTCAGCATTCCGTCTTGTGTCAGGATTCCGTTGTCAGCATTTCGTCTTGGGTCAGGATTCCATTGTCAGCATTTCGTCTTGTGTCAGGATTCCGTTGTCAGCATTCCGTCTTGTGTCAGGATTCCGTTGTCAATGTTCCGTCTTGTGTCAGGATTCCGTTGTCAGCATTTCGTCTTTTGTCAGGATTCCATTGTCAGCATTCCGTCTTGTGTCAGGATTCTGTTGTCAGCATTCCGTCTTGTGTCAGGAATCTGTTGTCAGCATTCCGTCTTTTGTTAGGATTCCGTTGTCAGCTTTCCGTCTTGTGTCAGGATTCCGTTATCAGCATTCCGTCTTGTGTCAGAATTCCGTTGTCAGCATTCTGTCTTGTGTGAGGATTCTGTTGTCAGCATTTCGTCTTGTGTCAGGATTCCATTGTCAGCATTCCGTCTTGTGTCAGGAATCTGTTGTCAGCATTCCGTCTTGTGTCAGGATTCCTTTGTCAGCATTCCGTCTTGTGTCAGGATTCCGTTTTCAGCATTCCGTCTTGTTTCAGGATTCTGTTGTCAGCATTCCGTCTTGTGTCAGGATTCTGTTGTCAGCATTCCGTCTTGTGTCAGGAATCTGTCGTCAGCATTCCGTTTTGTGTAAGGATTCCGTTGTCAGCATTCCATCTTGTGTCAGGATTCCGTTGTCAGCATTCCGTCTTTTGTCAGGATTCCGTTGTCAGCATTCCGTCTTGTGTGAGGATTCTGTTGTCAGCATTTCGTCTTGTGTCAGGATTCCGTTGTCAGCATTCCGTCTTTTGTCAGGATTCCGTTGTCAGCATTCCGTCTTGTGTGAGGATTCTGTTGTCAGCATTTCGTCTTGTGTCAGGATTCCATTGTCAGCATTCCGTCTTGTGTCAGGAATCTGTTGTCAGCATTCCGTCTTGTGTCAGGATTCCGTTGTCAGCATTCCGTCTTGTGTGAGGATTCTGTTGTCAGCATTTCGTCTTGTGTCAGGATTCCGTTGTCAGCATTCCGTCTTGTGTCAGATTTCCGTTGTCAGCATTCCGTCTTGTGTCAGGATTCCGTTGTCAGCATTCCATCTTGTGTCAGGATTCCGTTGTCAGCATTCCGTCTTGTGTCAGGATTCTGTTGTCAGCATTCCGTCTTGTGTCAGGATTCCATTGTCAGCATTCCGTCTTGTGTCAGGATTCTGTTGTCAGCATTCCGTCTTGTGTCAGGATTCCGTCTTGCGTCAGAATTCCGTTGTCAGCATTCCGTCTTGTGTCAGGATTCCATTGTCAGCATTCCGTCTTGTGTCAGGATTCCATTGTCAGCATTCCGTCTTGTGTCAGGATTTTGTTGTCAGCATTCCGTCTTGTGTCAGGATTCCGTTGTCAGCATTCCGTCTTGTGTCAGGATTCCGTTGTCAGCATTCCTTCTTGTGTCAGGATTCTGTTGTCAGCATTCCGTCTTGTGTCAGGATTCCGTTGTCAGCACTCCGTCTTGTGTCAGGATTCTGTTGTCAGCATTCCGCCTTGCGTCAGGATTCCGTTGTCAGCATTCCGTCTTGTGTCAGGATTCTGTTGTCAGCATTCCGCCTTGCGTCAGGATTCCGTTGTCAGCATTCCGTCTTGTGTGAGGATTCTGTTGTCAGCATTTCGTGTTTTGTCAGGATTCCATTGTCAGCATTCCGTCTTGTGTCAGGATTCTGTTGTCAGCATTCCGTCTTGTGTCAGGAATCTGTCGTCAGCATTCCGTTTTGTGTAAGGATTCCGTTGTCAGCATTCCATCTTGTGTCAGGATTCCGTTGTCAGCATTCCGTCTTTTGTCAGGATTCCGTTGTCAGCATTCCGTCTTGTGTGAGGATTCTGTTGTCAGCATTTTGTCTTGTGTCAGGATTCCGTTGTCAGCATTCCGTCTTTTGTCAGGATTCCGTTGTCAGCATTCCGTCTTGTGTGAGGATTCTGTTGTCAGCATTTCGTCTTCTGTCAGGATTCCATTGTCAGCATTCCGTCTTGTGTCAGGAATCTGTTGTCAGCATTCCATCTTGTGTCAGGATTCCATTGTCAGCATTCCGTCTTGTGTCAGGATTCCGTTGTCAGCATTCCCTCTTGTGTCAGGAATCTGTTGTCAGCATTTCGTCTTGTGTCAGGATTCCGTTGTCAGCATTCCGTCTTGTGTCAGGATTCCGTTGTCAGCATTCCGTCTTGTGTCAGGATTCCGTTGTCAGCATTCCGTCTTGTGTCAGGATTCCGTTGTCAGCATTCCGTCTTGTGTCAGTATTCCGTTGTCAGCATTCCATCTTGTGTCAGAATTCCGTTGTCAGCATTCCGTCTTGTGTGAGGATTCTGTTGTCAGCATTCCGTCTTGTGTGAGGATTCTGTTGTCAGCATTTCGTCTTGTGTCAGGATTCCGTTGTCAGCATTCCGTCTTGTGTCAGGATTCCATTGTCAGCATTCCGTATTGTGTCAGGATTCCGTTGTCAGCATTTCGTCTTGTGTCAGGATTCCATTGTCAGCATTCCGTCTTGTGTCAGGATTCCGTTGTCAGCATTCCGTCTTGTGTCAGGATTCCGTTGTCAGTGTTCCGTCTTGTGTCAGGATTCCGTTGTCAGCATTCTGTCTTGTGTCAGGATTTCGTTGTCAGCATTCCGTCTTGTGTCAGATTTCCGTTGACAGCATTCCGTCTTGTGTCAGGATTCCGTTGTCAGCATTCCATCTTGTGTCAGGATTCCGTTGTCAGCATTCCGTCTTGTGTCAGGATTCTGTTGTCAGCATTCCGTCTTTAGTCAGGATTCCATTGTCAGCATTCCGTCTTGTGTCAGGATTTCGTTGTCAGCATTCCGTCTTGTGTCAGGATTCTGTTGTCAGCATTCCGTCTTGTGTCAGGATTCCGTCTTGCGTCAGAATTCCGTTGTCAGCATTCCGTCTTGTGTCAGGATTCCATTGTCAGCATTCCGTATTGTGTCAGGATTCCATTGTCAGCATTCCGTCTTGTGTCAGGATTTCGTTGTCAGCATTCCGTCTTGTGTCAGGATTTCGTATGTCAACATTCCGTCTTGTGTCAGTATTTTGTTGTCAGCATTACGTCTTGTGTCTGGAATCCATTGTCAGCATTCCACCTTGTGTCAGGATTCTGTTGTCAGCATTCCGTCTTGTGTCAGGATTTCGTTGTCAGCATTCCGTCTTGTGTCAGGATTCCATTGTCAGCATTCCGTCTTGTGTCAGGATTCCGTTGTCAGCATTCCGTCTTGTGTCAGTATTCCGTTGTCAGCATTCCATCTTGTGTCAGGATTCCGTTGTCAGCATTCTGTCTTGTGTCAGGATTCCGTTGTCAGCATTCCGTCTTGTGTCAGTATTCCGTTGTCAGCATTCCATCTTGTGTCAGGATTCCATTGTCAGCATTCCGTCTTGTGTCAGGATTCTGTTGTCAGCATTCCGTCTTGTGTCAGGATTCCGTTGTCAGCATTCTGTCTTGTGTCAGGATTCCGTCTTGTGTCAGGATTCTGTTGTCAGCATTCCGCCTTGCGTCAGGATTCCGTTGCCAGCATTCCGTCTTGTGTCAGTATTCTGTTGTCAGCATTCCGACTTGCGTCAGGATTCCATTGTCAGCATTCCGTCTTCTGTGAGGATTCTGTTGTCAGCATTTCGTCTTTTGTCAGCATTCCATTGTCAGCATTCCGTCTTGTGCCAGGAATCTGTTGTCAGCATTCCGTCTTGTGTAAGGATTCCGTTGTCAGCATTCCGTCTTGTGTCAGGATTCCGTGTCAGCATTCTGTCTTGTGTCAGGATTCTGTTGTCAGCATTTCGTCTTGTGTCAGGATTCCATTGTCAGCATTTCGTCTTGTGTCAGGATTCCGTTGTCAGCATTCCGTCTTGTGTCAGGATTCCGTTGTCAGCATTCCGTCTTGTGTCAGGATTCTGTTGTTAGCATTCCGTCTTGTGTCAGGATTCCGTTGTCAGCATTCCGTCTTGTGTGATGATTCTGTTGTCAGCATTCCGTCTTGTGTGAGGATTCCGTTGTCAGCATTCCGTCTTGTGTCAGGATTCCGTTGACAGCATTCCGTCTTGTGTCAGGATTCCGTTGTCAGCATTCCGTCTTGTGTCAGTATTCCGTTGTCAGCATTCCGTCTTGTGTCAGTATTCCGTTGTCAGCATTCCATCTTGTGTCAGAATTCCGTTGTCAGCATTCCGTCTTGTGTGAGGATTCTGTTGTCAGCATTTCGTCTTGTGTCAGGATTCCATTGTCAGCATTCCGTCTTGTGTCAGGATTCCATTGTCAGCATTCCGTCTTGTGTCAGGATTCCGTTGTCAGCATTTCGTCTTGGGTCAGGATTCCATTGTCAGCATTCCGTCTTGTGTCAGGATTCCATTGTCTGCATTCCGTCTTGTGTCAGGATTCCGTTGTCAGCATTTCGTCTTGGGTCAGGATTCCATTGTCAGCATTTCGTCTTGTGTCAGGATTCCGTTGTCGGCATTCCGTCTTGTGTCAGGATTCCGTTGTCAATGTTCCGTCTTGTGTCAGGATTCCGTTGTCAGCATTTCGTCTTTTGTCAGGATTCCATTGTCAGCATTCCGTCTTGTGTCAGGATTCTGTTGTCAGCATTCCGTCTTGTGTCAGGAATCTGTTGTCAGCATTCCGTCTTTTGTTAGGATTCCGTTGTCAGCTTTCCGTCTTGTGTCAGGATTCCATTATCAGCATTCCGTCTTGTGTCAGAATTCCGTTGTCAGCATTCTGTCTTGTGTGAGGATTCTGTTGTCAGCATTTCGTCTTGTGTCCGGATTCCATTGTCAGCATTCCGTCTTGTGTCAGGAATCTGTTGTCAGCATTCCGTCTTGTGTCAGATTTCCGTTGTCAGCATTCCGTCTTGTGTCAGGATTCCGTTGTCAGCATTCCATCTTGTGTCAGGATTCCGTTGTCAGCATTCCGTCTTGTGTGAGGATTCTGTTGTCAGCATTCCGTCTTGTGTCAGGATTCCATTGTCAGCATTCCGTCTTGTGTCAGGATTCTGTTGTCAGCATTCCGTCTTGTGTCAGGATTCCGTCTTGCGTCAGAATTCCGTTGTCAGCATTCCGTCTTGTGTCAGGATTCCATTGTCAGCATTCCGTCTTGTGTCAGGATTCCATTGTCAGCATTCCGTCTTGTGTCAGGATTTTGTTGTCAGCATTCCGTCTTGTGTCAGGATTCCGTTGTCAGCATTCCGTCTTTTGTCAGGATTCCGTTGTCAGCATTCCGTCTTGTGTCAGGATTCTGTTGTCAGCATTCCGTCTTGTGTCAGGATTCCGTTGTCAGCACTCCGTCTTGTGTCAGGATTCTGTTGTCAGCATTCCGCCTTGCGTCAGGATTCCGTTGTCAGCATTCCGTCTTGTGTCAGGATTCTGTTGTCAGCATTCTGCCTTGCGTCAGGATTCCGTTGTCAGCATTCCGTCTTGTGTGAGGATTCTGTTGTCAGCATTTCGTGTTTTGTCAGGATTCCATTGTCAGCATTCCGTCTTGTGTCAGGATTCTGTTGTCAGCATTCCGTCTTGTGTCAGGAATCTGTCGTCAGCATTCCGTTTTGTGTAAGGATTCCGTTGTCAGCATTCCATCTTGTGTCAGGATTCCGTTGTCAGCATTCTGTCTTTTGTCAGGATTCCGTTGTCAGCATTCCGTCTTGTGTGAGGATTCTGTTGTCAGCATTTTGTCTTGTGTCAGGATTCCGTTGTCAGCATTCCGTCTTTTGTCAGGATTCCGTTGTCAGCATTCCGTCTTGTGTGAGGATTCTGTTGTCAGCATTTCGTCTTCTGTCAGGATTCCATTGTCAGCATTCCGTCTTGTGTCAGGAATCTGTTGTCAGCATTCCGTCTTGTGTCAGGATTCCGTTGTCAGCATTCCGTCTTGTGTCAGGATTCCGTTGTCAGCATTCCCTCTTGTGTCAGGAATCTGTTGTCAGCATTTCGTCTTGTGTCAGGATTCCGTTGTCAGCATTCTGTCTTGTGTGAGGATTCTGTTGTCAGCATTCCGTCTTGTGTGAGGATTCCGTTGTCAGCATTCCGTCTTGTGTCAGGATTCCGTTGTCAGTATTCTGTCTTGTGTCAGGATTCCGTTGTCAGCATTCTGTCTTGTGTCAGGATTCTGTTGTCAGCATTTCGTCTTGTGTCAGGATTCCATTGTCAGCATTTCGTCTTGTGTCAGGATTCCGTTGTCAGCATTCCGTCTTGTGTCAGGATTCCGTTGTCAGCATTCCGTCTTGTGTCAGGATTCTGTTGTTAGCATTCCGTCTTGTGTCAGGATTCCGTTGTCAGCATTCCGTCTTGTGTGATGATTCTGTTGTCAGCATTCCGTCTTGTGTGAGGATTCCGTTGTCAGCATTCCGTCTTGTGTCAGGATTCCGTTGACAGCATTCCGTCTTGTGTCAGGATTCCGTTGTCAGCATTCCGTCTTGTGTCAGTATTCCGTTGTCAGCATTCCGTCTTGTGTCAGTATTCCGTTGTCAGCATTCCATCTTGTGTCAGAATTCCGTTGTCAGCATTCCGTCTTGTGTGAGGATTCTGTTGTCAGCATTTCGTCTTGTGTCAGGATTCCATTGTCAGCATTCCGTCTTGTGTCAGGATTCCATTGTCAGCATTCCGTCTTGTGTCAGGATTCCGTTGTCAGCATTTCGTCTTGGGTCAGGATTCCATTGTCAGCATTCCGTCTTGTGTCAGGATTCCATTGTCAGCATTCCGTCTTGTGTCAGGATTCCGTTGTCAGCATTTCGTCTTGGGTCAGGATTCCATTGTCAGCATTTCGTCTTGTGTCAGGATTCCGTTGTCGGCATTCCGTCTTGTGTCAGGATTCCGTTGTCAATGTTCCGTCTTGTGTCAGGATTCCGTTGTCAGCATTTCGTCTTTTGTCAGGATTCCATTGTCAGCATTCCGTCTTGTGTCAGGATTCTGTTGTCAGCATTCCGTCTTGTGTCAGGAATCTGTTGTCAGCATTCCGTCTTTTGTTAGGATTCCGTTGTCAGCTTTCCGTCTTGTGTCAGGATTCCATTATCAGCATTCCGTCTTGTGTCAGAATTCCGTTGTCAGCATTCTGTCTTGTGTGAGGATTCTGTTGTCAGCATTTCGTCTTGTGTCCGGATTCCATTGTCAGCATTCCGTCTTGTGTCAGGAATCTGTTGTCAGCATTCCGTCTTGTGTCAGATTTCCGTTGTCAGCATTCCGTCTTGTGTCAGGATTCCGTTGTCAGCATTCCATCTTGTGTCAGGATTCCGTTGTCAGCATTCCGTCTTGTGTGAGGATTCTGTTGTCAGCATTCCGTCTTGTGTCAGGATTCCATTGTCAGCATTCCGTCTTGTGTCAGGATTCTGTTGTCAGCATTCCGTCTTGTGTCAGGATTCCGTCTTGCGTCAGAATTCCGTTGTCAGCATTCCGTCTTGTGTCAGGATTCCATTGTCAGCATTCCGTCTTGTGTCAGGATTCCATTGTCAGCATTCCGTCTTGTGTCAGGATTTTGTTGTCAGCATTCCGTCTTGTGTCAGGATTCCGTTGTCAGCATTCCGTCTTTTGTCAGGATTCCGTTGTCAGCATTCCGTCTTGTGTCAGGATTCTGTTGTCAGCATTCCGTCTTGTGTCAGGATTCCGTTGTCAGCACTCCGTCTTGTGTCAGGATTCTGTTGTCAGCATTCCGCCTTGCGTCAGGATTCCGTTGTCAGCATTCCGTCTTGTGTCAGGATTCTGTTGTCAGCATTCTGCCTTGCGTCAGGATTCCGTTGTCAGCATTCCGTCTTGTGTGAGGATTCTGTTGTCAGCATTTCGTGTTTTGTCAGGATTCCATTGTCAGCATTCCGTCTTGTGTCAGGATTCTGTTGTCAGCATTCCGTCTTGTGTCAGGAATCTGTCGTCAGCATTCCGTTTTGTGTAAGGATTCCGTTGTCAGCATTCCATCTTGTGTCAGGATTCCGTTGTCAGCATTCTGTCTTTTGTCAGGATTCCGTTGTCAGCATTCCGTCTTGTGTGAGGATTCTGTTGTCAGCATTTTGTCTTGTGTCAGGATTCCGTTGTCAGCATTCCGTCTTTTGTCAGGATTCCGTTGTCAGCATTCCGTCTTGTGTGAGGATTCTGTTGTCAGCATTTCGTCTTCTGTCAGGATTCCATTGTCAGCATTCCGTCTTGTGTCAGGAATCTGTTGTCAGCATTCCGTCTTGTGTCAGGATTCCGTTGTCAGCATTCCGTCTTGTGTCAGGATTCCGTTGTCAGCATTCCCTCTTGTGTCAGGAATCTGTTGTCAGCATTTCGTCTTGTGTCAGGATTCCGTTGTCAGCATTCTGTCTTGTGTGAGGATTCTGTTGTCAGCATTCCGTCTTGTGTGAGGATTCCGTTGTCAGCATTCCGTCTTGTGTCAGGATTCCGTTGTCAGTATTCTGTCTTGTGTCAGGATTCCGTTGTCAGCATTCCGTCTTGTGTCAGGATTCCGTTGTCAGCATTCCGTCTTGTGTCAGGATTCCGTTGTCAGCATTCCGTTTTGTGTCAGTATTCCATTGTCAGCATTCCATCTTGTGTCAGAATTCCGTTGTCAGCATTCCGTCTTGTGTGAGGATTCTGTTGTCAGCATTCCGTCTTGTGTGAGGATTCTGTTGTCAGCATTTCGTCTTGTGTCAGGATTCCGTTGTCAGCATTCCGTCTTGTGTCAGGATTCCATTGTCAGCATTCCGTATTGTGTCAGGATTCCGTTGTCAGCATTTCGTCTTGTGTCAGGATTCCATTGTCAGCATTCCGTCTTGTGTCAGGATTCCGTTGTCAGCATTCCGTCTTGTGTCAGGATTCCGTTGTCAGTGTTCCGTCTTGTGTCAGGATTCCGTTGTCAGCATTCTGTCTTGTGTCAGGATTCCGTTGTCAGCATTCCGTCTTGTGTCAGATTTCCGTTGTCAGCATTCCGTCTTGTGTCAGGATTCCGTTGTCAGCATTCCATCTTGTGTCAGGATTCCGTTGTCAGCATTCCGTCTTGTGTCAGGATTCTGTTGTCAGCATTCCGTCTTGAGTCAGGATTCCATTGTCAGCATTCCGTCTTGTGTCAGGATTCCGTTGTCAGCATTCCGTCTTGTGTCAGGATTCTGTTGTCAGCATTCCGTCTTGTGTCAGGATTCCGTCTTGCGTCAGAATTCCGTTGTCAGCATTCCGTCTTGTGTCAGGATTCCATTGTCAGCATTCCGTATTGTGTCAGGATTCCATTGTCAGCATTCCGTCTTGTGTCAGGATTTCGTTGTCAGCATTCCGTCTTGTGTCAGGATTTCGTATGTCAACATTCCGTCTTGTGTCAGTATTTTGTTGTCAGCATTACGTCTTGTGTCTGGAATCCATTGTCAGCATTCCACCTTGTGTCAGGATTCTGTTGTCAGCATTCTGTCTTGTGTCAGGATTTCGTGGTCAGCATTCCGTCTTGTGTCAGGATTCCATTGTCAGCATTCCGTCTTGTGTCAGGATTCCGTTGTCAGCATTCCGTCTTGTGTCAGTATTCCGTTGTCAGCATTCCATCTTGTGTCAGGATTCCGTTGTCAGCATTCTGTCTTGTGTCAGGATCCCGTTGTCAGCATTCCGTCTTGTGTCAGTATTCCGTTGTCAGCATTCCATCTTGTGTCAGGATTCCATTGTCAGCATTCCGTCTTGTGTCAGGATTCTGTTGTCAGCATTCCGTCTTGTGTCAGGATTCCGTTGTCAGCATTCTGTCTTGTGTCAGGATTCCGTCTTGTGTCAGGATTCTGTTGTCAGCATTCCGCCTTGCGTCAGGATTCCGTTGTCAGCATTCCGTCTTGTGTCAGTATTCTGTTGTCAGCATTCCGACTTGCGTCAGGATTCCATTGTCAGCATTCCGTCTTCTGTGAGGATTCTGTTGTCAGCATTTCGTCTTTTGTCAGCATTCCATTGTCAGCATTCCGTCTTGTGCCAGGAATCTGTTGTCAGCATTCCGTCTTGTGTAAGGATTCCGTTGTCAGCATTCCGTCTTGTGTCAGGATTCCGTGTCAGCATTCTGTCTTGTGTCAGGATTCTGTTGTCAGCATTTCGTCTTGTGTCAGGATTCCATTGTCAGCATTTCGTCTTGTGTCAGGATTCCGTTGTCAGCATTCCGTCTTGTGTCAGGATTCCGTTGTCAGCATTCCGTCTTGTGTCAGGATTCTGTTGTTAGCATTCCGTCTTGTGTCAGGATTCCGTTGTCAGCATTCCGTCTTGTGTGAGGATTCTGTTGTCAGCATTCCGTCTTGTGTGAGGATTCCGTTGTCAGCATTCCGTCTTGTGTCAGGATTCCGTTGACAGCATTCCGTCTTGTGTCAGGATTCCGTTGTCAGCATTCCGTCTTGTGTCAGTATTCCGTTGTCAGCATTCAGTCTTGTGTCAGGATTCCTTTGTCAGCATTCCGTCTTGTGTCAGGATTCCGTTTTCAGCATTCCGTCTTGTTTCAGGATTCTGTTGTCAGCATTCCGTCTTGTGTCAGGATTCCGTTGTCAGCATTCCGTCTTGTGTGAGGATTCTGTTGTCAGCATTCCGTCTTGTGTGAGGATTCCGTTGTCAGCATTCCGTCTTGTGTCAGGATTCCGTTGTCAGCATTCCGTCTTATGTCAGGAGTCCGTTGTCAGCATTCCATCTTGTGTCAGAATTCCGTTGTCAGCATTCCGTCTTGTGTCAGTATTCCGTTGTCAGCATTCCGTCTTGTGTCAGTATTCCGTTGTCAGCATTCCATCTTGTGTCAGAATTCCGTTGTCAGCATTCCGTCTTGTGTCAGGAATCTGTTGTCAGCATTCCGTCTTTTGTTAGGATTCCGTTGTCAGCTTTCCGTCTTGTGTCAGGATTCCGTTATCAGCATTCCGTCTTGTGTCAGAATTCCGTTGTCAGCATTCTGTCTTGTGTGAGGATTCTGTTGTCAGCATTTCGTCTTGTGTCAGGATTCCATTGTCAGCATTCCGTCTTGTGTCAGGAATCTGTTGTCAGCATTCAGTCTTGTGTCAGGATTCCTTTGTCAGCATTCCGTCTTGTGTCAGGATTCCGTTTTCAGCATTCCGTCTTGTTTCAGGATTCTGTTGTCAGCATTCCGTCTTGTGTCAGGATTCCGTTGTCAGCATTCCGTCTTGTGTGAGGATTCTGTTGTCAGCATTCCGTCTTGTGTGAGGATTCCGTTGTCAGCATTCCGTCTTGTGTCAGGATTCCGTTGTCAGCATTCCGTCTTATGTCAGGAGTCCGTTGTCAGCATTCCATCTTGTGTCAGAATTCCGTTGTCTGCATTCCGTCTTGTGTCAGGATTCCGTTGACAGCATTCTGTCTTGTGTCAGGATTCCGTTGTCAGCATTCCGTCTTGTGTCAGGATTCTGTTGTCAGCATTCCGTCTTGTGTGAGGATTCCGTTGTCAGCATTCCGTCTTGTGTCAGGATTCCGTTGTCAGCATTCCGTCTTGTGTCAGGATTCCGTTGTCAGCATTCCGTCTTGTGTCAGTATTCCGTTGTCAGCATTCCGTCTTGTGTCAGTATTCCGTTGTCAGCATTCCATCTTGTAACAGAATTCCGTTGTCAGCATTCCGTCTTGTGTAAGGATTCTGTTGTCAGCATTTCGTCTTGTGTCAGGATTCCATTGTCAGCATTCCGTCTTGTGTCAGGATTCCGTTGTCAGCATTTCGTCTTGGGTCAGGATTCCATTGTCAGCATTTCGTCTTGTGTCAGGATTCCGTTGTCAGCATTCCGTTTTGTGTCAGGATTCCGTTGTCAGTGTTCCGTCTTGTGTCAGGATTCCGTTGTTAGCATTTCGTCTTTTGTCAGGATTCCATTGTCAGCATTCCGTCTTGTGTCAGGATTCTGTTGTCAGCATTCCGTCTTGTGTCAGGAATCTGTTGTCAGCATTCCGTCTTGTGTCAGGATTCCGTTATCAGCATTCCGTCTTGTGTCAGGATTCCGTTGTCAGCATTTCGTCTTGTGTCAGGATTCTGTTGTCAGCATTTCGTCTTGTGTCAGGATTCCATTGTCAGCATTCCGTCTTGTGTCAGGAATCTGTTGTCAGCATTCCGTCTTGTCAGGATTCCGTTATCAGCATTCCGTCTTGTGTCAGGATTCCGTTGTCAGCATTTCGTCTTGTGTCAGGATTCTGTTGTCAGCATTTCGTCTTGTGTCAGGATTCCATTGTCAGCATTCCGTCTTGTGTCAGGAATCTGTTGTCAGTATTCCGTCTTGTGTCAGGATTCCGATGTCAGCATTCCGTCTTGTGTCAGTATTCCGTTGTCAGCATTCCGTCTTGTGTCAGGATTCCGTTGTCAGCATTCCGTTTTGTGTCAGGATTCCATTGTCAGCATTCCGTCATGTGTCAGGATTCCGTTGTCAGCATTTCGTCTTGTGTCAGGATTCCGTTGTCAGCAGTCCGTCTTGTGTCAATATTCCGTTGTCAGCATTCCGTCTTGTGTCAGGATTCCGTTGTCAGCATTCCATCTTGTGTCAGAATTCCGTTGTCAGCATTCCGTCTTGTGTGAGGATTCTGTTGTCAGCATTCCGTCTTGTGTCAGGATTCCGTTGTCAGCAGTCCGTCTTGTGTCAGTATTCCGTTGTCAGTGTTCCGTCTTGTGTCAGGATTCCGTTGTCAGCATTCCGTCTTGTGTCAGGATTCCATTGTCAGCATTCCGTCTTGTGTCAGGATTCCGTTGTCAGCATTCCGTCTTGTGTCAGGATTCCGTTGTCAGCATTTCGTCTTGTGTCAGGATTCCATTGTCAGCATTCCGTCTTGTGTCAGGAATCTGTTGTCAGCATTCCGTCTTGTGTCAGGATTCCGATGTCAGCATTCCGTCTTGTGTCAGTATTCCGTTGTCAGCATTCCGTCTTGTGTCAGGATTCCGTTGTCAGCATTCCGTTTTGTGTCAGGATTCCATTGTCAGCATTCCGTCATGTGTCAGGATTCCGTTGTCAGCATTTCGTCTTGTGTCAGGATTCCGTTGTCAGCAGTCCGTCTTGTGTCAATATTCCGTTGTCAGCATTCCGTCTTGTGTCAGGATTCCGTTGTCAGCATTCCATCTTGTGTCAGAATTCCGTTGTCAGCATTCCGTCTTGTGTGAGGATTCTGTTGTCAGCATTCCGTCTTGTGTCAGGATTCCATTGTCAGCATTCCGTCTTGTGTCAGGATTCCGTTGTCAGTGTTCCGTCTTGTGTCAGGTTTCCGTTGTTAGCATTTCGTCTTTTGTCAGGATTCCATTGTCAGCATTCCGTCTTGTGTCAGGATTCTGTTGTCAGCATTCCGTCTTGTGTCAGGAATCTGTCGTCAGCATTCCATCTTTTGTTAGGATTCCGTTGTCAGCTTTCCGTCTTGTGTCAGGATTCCGTTATCAGCATTCCGTCTTGTGTCAGAATTCCGTTGTCAGCATTCTGTCTAGTGTGAGGATTCTGTTGTCAGCATTTCGTCTTGTGTCAGGATTCCATTGTCAGCATTCCGTCTTGTGTCAGGAATCTGTTGTCAGCATTCCGTCTTGTGTCAGGATTCCTTTGTCAGCATTCCGTCTTGTGTCAGGATTCCGTTTTCAGCATTCCGTCTTGTTTCAGGATTCTGTTGTCAGCATTCCGTCTTGTGTCAGGATTCTGTTGTCAGCATTCCGTCTTGTGTCAGGAATCTGTCGTCAGCATTCCGTTTTGTGTAAGGATTCCGTTGTCAGCATTCCATCTTGTGTCAGGATTCCGTTGTCAGCATTCCGTCTTTTGTCAGGATTCCGTTGTCAGCATTCCGTCTTGTGTGAGGATTCTGTTGTCAGCATTTTGTCTTGTGTCAGGATTCCGTTGTCAGCATTCCGTCTTTTGTCAGGATTCCGTTGTCAGCATTCCGTCTTGTGTGAGGATTCTGTTGTCAGCATTTCGTCTTGTGTCAGGATTCCATTGTCAGCATTCCGTCTTGTGTCAGGAATCTGTTGTCAGCATTCCGTCTTGTGTCAGGATTCCGTTGTCAGCATTCCGTCTTGTGTGAGGATTCTGTTGTCAGCATTTCGTCTTGTGTCAGGATTCCGTTGTCAGCATTCCGTCTTGTGTCAGATTTCCGTTGTCAGCATTCCGTCTTGTGTCAGGATTCCGTTGTCAGCATTCCATCTTGTGTCAGGATTCCGTTGTCAGCATTCCGTCTTGTGTCAGGATTCTGTTGTCAGCATTCCGTCTTGTGTCAGGATTCCATTGTCAGCATTCCGTCTTGTGTCAGGATTCCATTGTCAGCATTCCGTCTTGTGTCAGGATTCCGTTGTCAGCATTTCGTCTTGGGTCAGGATTCCATTGTCAGCATTTCGTCTTGTGTCAGGATTCCGTTGTCAGCATTCCGTTTTGTGTCAGGATTCCGTTGTCAGTGTTCCGTCTTGTGTCAGGATTCCGTTGTTAGCATTTCGTCTTTTGTCAGGATTCCATTGTCAGCATTCCGTCTTGTGTCAGGATTCTGTTGTCAGCATTCCGTCTTGTGTCAGGAATCTGTTGTCAGCATTCCGTCTTGTGTCAGGATTCCGTTATCAGCATTCCGTCTTGTGTCAGGATTCCGTTGTCAGCATTTCGTCTTGTGTCAGGATTCTGTTGTCAGCATTTCGTCTTGTGTCAGGATTCCATTGTCAGCATTCCGTCTTGTGTCAGGAATCTGTTGTCAGCATTCCGTCTTGTCAGGATTCCGTTATCAGCATTCCGTCTTGTGTCAGGATTCCGTTGTCAGCATTTCGTCTTGTGTCAGGATTCTGTTGTCAGCATTTCGTCTTGTGTCAGGATTCCATTGTCAGCATTCCGTCTTGTGTCAGGAATCTGTTGTCAGTATTCCGTCTTGTGTCAGGATTCCGATGTCAGCATTCCGTCTTGTGTCAGTATTCCGTTGTCAGCATTCCGTCTTGTGTCAGGATTCCGTTGTCAGCATTCCGTTTTGTGTCAGGATTCCATTGTCAGCATTCCGTCATGTGTCAGGATTCCGTTGTCAGCATTTCGTCTTGTGTCAGGATTCCGTTGTCAGCAGTCCGTCTTGTGTCAATATTCCGTTGTCAGCATTCCGTCTTGTGTCAGGATTCCGTTGTCTGCATTCCATCTTGTGTCAGAATTCCGTTGTCAGCATTCCGTCTTGTGTGAGGATTCTGTTGTCAGCATTCCGTCTTGTGTCAGGATTCCGTTGTCAGCAGTCCGTCTTGTGTCAGTATTCCGTTGTCAGTGTTCCGTCTTGTGTCAGGATTCCGTTGTCAGCATTCCGTCTTGTGTCAGGATTCCATTGTCAGCATTCCGTCTTGTGTCAGGATTCCGTTGTCAGCATTCCGTCTTGTGTCAGGATTCCGTTGTCAGCATTTCGTCTTGTGTCAGGATTCCATTGTCAGCATTCCGTCTTGTGTCAGGAATCTGTTGTCAGCATTCCGTCTTGTGTCAGGATTCCGATGTCAGCATTCCGTCTTGTGTCAGTATTCCGTTGTCAGCATTCCGTCTTGTGTCAGGATTCCGTTGTCAGCATTCCGTTTTGTGTCAGGATTCCATTGTCAGCATTCCGTCATGTGTCAGGATTCCGTTGTCAGCATTTCGTCTTGTGTCAGGATTCCGTTGTCAGCAGTCCGTCTTGTGTCAATATTCCGTTGTCAGCATTCCGTCTTGTGTCAGGATTCCGTTGTCAGCATTCCATCTTGTGTCAGAATTCCGTTGTCAGCATTCCGTCTTGTGTGAGGATTCTGTTGTCAGCATTCCGTCTTGTGTCAGGATTCCATTGTCAGCATTCCGTCTTGTGTCAGGATTCCGTTGTCAGTGTTCCGTCTTGTGTCAGGTTTCCGTTGTTAGCATTTCGTCTTTTGTCAGGATTCCATTGTCAGCATTCCGTCTTGTGTCAGGATTCTGTTGTCAGCATTCCGTCTTGTGTCAGGAATCTGTCGTCAGCATTCCATCTTTTGTTAGGATTCCGTTGTCAGCTTTCCGTCTTGTGTCAGGATTCCGTTATCAGCATTCCGTCTTGTGTCAGAATTCCGTTGTCAGCATTCTGTCTAGTGTGAGGATTCTGCTGTCAGCATTTCGTCTTGTGTCAGGATTCCATTGTCAGCATTCCGTCTTGTGTCAGGAATCTGTTGTCAGCATTCCGTCTTGTGTCAGGATTCCTTTGTCAGCATTCCGTCTTGTGTCAGGATTCCGTTTTCAGCATTCCGTCTTGTTTCAGGATTCTGTTGTCAGCATTCCGTCTTGTGTCAGGATTCTGTTGTCAGCATTCCGTCTTGTGTCAGGAATCTGTCGTCAGCATTCCGTTTTGTGTAAGGATTCCGTTGTCAGCATTCCATCTTGTGTCAGGATTCCGTTGTCAGCATTCCGTCTTTTGTCAGGATTCCGTTGTCAGCATTCCGTCTTGTGTGAGGATTCTGTTGTCAGCATTTTGTCTTGTGTCAGGATTCCGTTGTCAGCATTCCGTCTTTTGTCAGGATTCCGTTGTCAGCATTCCGTCTTGTGTGAGGATTCTGTTGTCAGCATTTCGTCTTGTGTCAGGATTCCATTGTCAGCATTCCGTCTTGTGTCAGGAATCTGTTGTCAGCATTCCGTCTTGTGTCAGGATTCCGTTGTCAGCATTCCGTCTTGTGTGAGGATTCTGTTGTCAGCATTTCGTCTTGTGTCAGGATTCCGTTGTCAGCATTCCGTCTTGTGTCAGATTTCCGTTGTCAGCATTCCGTCTTGTGTCAGGATTCCGTTGTCAGCATTCCATCTTGTGTCAGGATTCCGTTGTCAGCATTCCGTCTTGTGTCAGGATTCTGTTGTCAGCATTCCGTCTTGTGTCAGGATTCCATTGTCAGCATTCCGTCTTGTGTCAGGATTCTGTTGTCAGCATTCCGTCTTGTGTCAGGATTCCGTCTTGCGTCAGAATTCCGTTGTCAGCATTCCGTCTTGTGTCAGGATTCCATTGTCCGCATTCCGTCTTGTGTCAGGATTCCATTGTCAGCATTCCGTCTTGTGTCAGGATTTTGTTGTCAGCATTCCGTCTTGTGTCAGGATTCCGTTGTCAGCATTCCGTCTTGTGTCAGGATTCTGTTGTCAGCATTCCGTCTTGTGTCAGGATTCCGTTGTCAGCACTCCGTCTTGTGTCAGGATTCTGTTGTCAGCATTCCGCCTTGCGTCAGGATTCCGTTGTCAGCATTCCGTCTTGTGTCAGGATTCTGTTGTCAGCATTCCGCCTTGCGTCAGGATTCCGTTGTCAGCATTCCGTCTTGTGTGAGGATTCTGTTGTCAGCATTTCGTGTTTTGTCAGGATTCCATTGTCAGCATTCCGTCTTGTGTCAGGATTCTGTTGTCAGCATTCCGTCTTGTGTCAGGAATCTGTCGTCAGCATTCCGTTTTGTGTAAGGATTCCGTTGTCAGCATTCCATCTTGTGTCAGGATTCCGTTGTCAGCATTCCGTCTTTTGTCAGGATTCCGTTGTCAGCATTCCGTCTTGTGTGAGGATTCTGTTGTCAGCATTTTGTCTTGTGTCAGGATTCCGTTGTCAGCATTCCGTCTTTTGTCAGGATTCCGTTGTCAGCATTCCGTCTTTTGTCAGGATTCCGTTGTCAGCATTCCGTCTTGTGTGAGGATTCTGTTGTCAGCATTTCGTCTTCTGTCAGGATTCCATTGTCAGCATTCCGTCTTGTGTCAGGAATCTGTTGTCAGCATTCCGTCTTGTGTCAGGATTCCGTTGTCAGCATTCCGTCTTGTGTCAGGATTCTGTTGTCAGCATTCCCTCTTGTGTCAGGAATCTGTTGTCAGCATTTCGTCTTGTGTCAGGATTCCGTTGTCAGCATTCTGTCTTGTGTGAGGATTCTGTTGTCAGCATTCCGTCTTGTGTGAGGATTCCGTTGTCAGCATTCCGTCTTGTGTCAGGATTCCGTTGTCAGTATTCTGTCTTGTGTCAGGATTCCGTTGTCAGCATTCCGTCTTGTGTCAGGATTCCGTTGTCAGCATTCCGTCTTGTGTCAGGATTCCGTTGTCAGCATTCCGTCTTGTGTCAGTATTCCATTGTCAGCATTCCATCTTGTGTCAGAATTCCGTTGTCAGCATTCCGTCTTGTGTGAGGATTCTGTTGTCAGCATTCCGTCTTGTGTGAGGATTCTGTTGTCAGCATTTCGTCTTGTGTCAGGATTCCGTTGTCAGCATTCCGTCTTGTGTCAGGATTCCATTGTCAGCATTCCGTATTGTGTCAGGATTCCGTTGTCAGCATTTCGTCTTGTGTCAGGATTCCATTGTCAGCATTCCGTCTTGTGTCAGGATTCCGTTGTCAGCATTCCGTCTTGTGTCAGGATTCCGTTGTCAGTGTTCCGTCTTGTGTCAGGATTCCGTTGTCAGCATTCCGTCTTGTGTCAGGATTCCGTTGACAGCATTCCGTCTTGTGTCAATATTCCGTTGTCAGCATTCCGTCTTGTGTCAGTATTCCGTTGTCAGCATTCCGTCTTGTGTCAGTATTCCGTTGTCAGCATTCCATCTTGTGTCAGAATTCCGTTGTCAGCATTCCGTCTTGTGTGAGGATTCTGTTGTCAGCATTTCGTCTTGTGGCCCTCATTCCGAGTTGTTCGCTCGGTATTTTTCATCGCATCGCAGTGAAAATCCGCTTAGTACGCATGCGCAATGTTCGCACTGCGACTGCGCCAAGTAACTTTACTATGAAGAAAGTAATTTTACTCACGGCTTTTTCTTCGCTCCGGCGATCGTAATGTGATTGACAGGAAATGGGTGTTACTGGGCGGAAACACGGCGTTTCAGGGGCGTGTGGCTGAAAACGCTACCGTTTCCGGAAAAAACGCAGGAGTGGCCGGGGAAACGGTGGGAGTGCCTGGGCGAACGCTGGGTGTGTTTGTGACGTCAACCAGGAACGACAAGCACTGAAATGATCGCACAGGCAGAGTAAGTCTGGAGCTACTCTGAAACTGCTAAGTAGTTAGTAATCGCAATATTGCGAATACATCGGTCGCAATTTTAAGAAGCTAAGATTCACTCCCAGTAGGCGGCGGCTTAGCGTGTGAAACTCTGCTAAATTCGCCTTGCGACCGATCAACTCGGAATGAGGGCCAGTGTCAGGATTCCATTGTCAGCATTCCGTCTTGTGTCAGGATTCCATTGTCAGCATTCCGTCTTGTGTCAGGATTCCGTTGTCAGCATTTCGTCTTGGGTCAGGATTCCATTGTCAGCATTTCGTCTTGTGTCAGGATTCCGTTGTCAGCATTCCGTCTTGTGTCAGGATTCCGTTGTCAATGTTCCGTCTTGTGTCAGGATTCCGTTGTCAGCATTTCGTCTTTTGTCAGGATTCCATTGTCAGCATTCCGTCTTGTGTCAGGATTCTGTTGTCAGCATTCCGTCTTGTGTCAGGAATCTGTTGTCAGCATTCCGTCTTTTGTTAGGATTCCGTTGTCAGCTTTCCGTCTTGTGTCAGGATTCCGTTATCAGCATTCCGTCTTGTGTCAGAATTCCGTTGTCAGCATTCTGTCTTGTGTGAGGATTCTGTTGTCAGCATTTCGTCTTGTGTCAGGATTCCATTGTCAGCATTCCGTCTTGTGTCAGGAATCTGTTGTCAGCATTCCGTCTTGTGTCAGGATTCCTTTGTCAGCATTCCGTCTTGTGTCAGGATTCCGTTTTCAGCATTCCGTCTTGTTTCAGGATTCTGTTGTCAGCATTCCGTCTTGTGTCAGGATTCCGTTGTCAGCATTCCGTCTTGTGTGAGGATTCTGTTGTCAGCATTCCGTCTTGTGTTAGGATTCCGTTGTCAGCATTCCGTCTTGTGTCAGGATTCCGTTGTCAGCATTCCGTCTTATGTCAGGAGTCCGTTGTCAGCATTCCATCTTGTGTCAGTATTCCGTTGTCTGCATTCCGTCTTGTGTCAGGATTCCGTTGACAGCATTCTGTCTTGTGTCAGGATTCCGTTGTCAGCATTCCGTCTTGTGTCAGGATTCTGTTGTCAGCATTCCGTCTTGTGTGAGGATTCCGTTGTCAGCATTCCGTCTTGTGTCAGGATTCCGTTGTCAGCATTCCGTCTTGTGTCAGGATTCCGTTGTCAGCATTCCGTCTTGTGTCAGTATTCCGTTGTCAGCATTCCGTCTTGTGTCAGTATTCCGTTGTCAGCATTCCATCTTGTAACAGAATTCCGTTGTCAGCATTCCGTCTTGTGTGAGGATTCTGTTGTCAGCATTTCGTCTTGTGTCAGGATTCCATTGTCAGCATTCCGTCTTGTGTCAGGATTCCGTTGTCAGCATTTCGTCTTGGGTCAGGATTCCATTGTCAGCATTTCGTCTTGTGTCAGGATTCCATTGTCAGCATTCCGTTTTGTGTCAGGATTCCGTTGTCAGTGTTCCGTCTTGTGTCAGGATTCCGTTGTTAGCATTTCGTCTTTTGTCAGGATTCCATTGTCAGCATTCCGTCTTGTGTCAGGATTCTGTTGTCAGCATTCCGTCTTGTGTCAGGAATCTGTTGTCAGCATTCCGTCTTGTGTCAGGATTCCGTTATCAGCATTCCGTCTTGTGTCAGGATTCCGTTGTCAGCATTTTGTCTTGTGTCAGGATTCTGTTGTCAGCATTTCGTCTTGTGTCAGGATTCCATTGTCAGCATTCCGTCTTGTGTCAGGAATCTGTTGTCAGCATTCCGTCTTGTGTCAGGATTCCGTTATCAGCATTCCGTCTTGTGTCAGGATTCCGTTGTCAGCATTTCGTCTTGTGTCAGGATTCTGTTGTCAGCATTTCGTCTTGTGTCAGGATTCCATTGTCAGCATTCCGTCTTGTGTCAGGAATCTGTTGTCAGCATTCCGTCTTGTGTCAGGATTCCGATGTCAGCATTCCGTCTTGTGTCAGTATTCCGTTGTCAGCATTCCGTCTTGTGTCAGGATTCCGTTGTCAGCATTCCGTTTTGTGTCAGGATTCCGTTGTCAGCATTCCATCTTGTGTCAGGATTCCGTTGTCAGCATTCCGTCTTTTGTCAGGATTCCGTTGTCAGCATTCCGTCTTGTGTGAGGATTCTGTTGTCAGCATTTTGTCTTGTGTCAGGATTCCGTTGTCAGCATTCCGTCTTTTGTCAGGATTCCGTTGTCAGCATTCCGTCTTGTGTGAGGATTCTGTTGTCAGCATTTCGTCTTCTGTCAGGATTCCATTGTCAGCATTCCGTCTTGTGTCAGGAATCTGTTGTCAGCATTCCGTCTTGTGTCAGGATTCCGTTGTCAGCATTCCGTCTTGTGTCAGGATTCCGTTGTCAGCATTCCCTCTTGTGTCAGGAATCTGTTGTCAGCATTTTGTCTTGTGTCAGGATTCCGTTGTCAGCATTCTGTCTTGTGTGAGGATTCTGTTGTCAGCATTCCGTCTTGTGTGAGGATTCCGTTGTCAGCATTCCGTCTTGTGTCAGGATTCCGTTGTCAGTATTCCGTCTTGTGTCAGGATTCCGTTGTCAGCATTCCGTCTTGTGTCAGGATTCCGTTGTCAGCATTCCGTCTTGTGTCAGGATTCCGTTGTCAGCATTCCGTCTTGTGTCAGGATTTTGTTGTCAGCATTCCGTCTTGTGTCAGGATTCCGTTGTCAGCATTCCGTCTTGTGTCAGGATTCTGTTGTCAGCATTCTGTCTTGTGTCAGGATTCCGTTGTCAGCATTCCGTCTTGTGTCAGGATTCCGTTGTCAGCATTCCGTCTTGTGTCAGGATTCCGTTGTCAGCATTTCGTCTTGTGTCAGGATTCCGTTGTCAGCATTTCGTCTTGTGTCAGGATTCTGTTGTCAGCATTCCCTCTTGTGTCAGGAATCTGTTGTCAGCATTTCGTCTTGTGTCAGGATTCCGTTGTCAGCATTCTGTCTTGTGTGAGGATTCTGTTGTCAGCATTCCGTCTTGTGTCAGGATTCCGTTGTCAGCATTCCGTCTTGTGTCAGGATTCCGTTGTCAGCATTCCGTCTTGTGTCAGTATTCCATTGTCAGCATTCCATCTTGTGTCAGAATTCCGTTGTCAGCATTCCGTCTTGTGTGAGGATTCTGTTGTCAGCATTCCGTCTTGTGTGAGGATTCTGTTGTCAGCATTTCGTCTTGTGTCAGGATTCCGTTGTCAGCATTCCGTCTTGTGTCAGGATTCCATTGTCAGCATTCCGTATTGTGTCAGGATTCCGTTGTCAGCATTTCGTCTTGTGTCAGGATTCCATTGTCAGCATTCCGTCTTGTGTCAGGATTCCGTTGTCAGCATTCCGTCTTGTGTCAGGATTCCGTTGTCAATGTTCCGTCTTGTGTCAGGATTCCGTTGTCAGCATTCTGTCTTGTGTCAGGATTCCGTTGTCAGCATTCCGTCTTGTGTCAGATTTCCGTTGTCAGCATTCCGTCTTGTGTCAGGATTCCGTTGTCAGCATTCCATCTTGTGTCAGGATTCCGTTGTCAAAATTCCGTCTTGTGTCAGGATTCTGTTGTCAGCATTCCGTCTTGAGTCAGGATTCCATTGTCAGCATTCCGTCTTGTGTCAGGATTCCGTTGTCAGCATTCCGTCTTGTGTCAGGATTCTGTTGTCAGCATTCCGTCTTGTGTCAGGATTCCGTCTTGCGTCAGAATTCCGTTGTCAGCATTCCGTCTTGTGTCAGGATTCCATTGTCAGCATTCCGTATTGTGTCAGGATTCCATTGTCAGCATTCCGTCTTGTGTCAGGATTTCGTTGTCAGCATTCCGTCTTGTGTCAGGATTTCGTATGTCAACATTCCGTCTTGTGTCAGGATTTTGTTGTCAGCATTACGTCTTGTGTCTGATATCCATTGTCAGCATTCCACCTTGTGTCAGGATTCTGTTGTCAGCATTCCGTCTTGTGTCAGGATTTCATTGTCAGCATTCCGTCTTGTGTCAGGATTCCATTGTCAGCATTCCGTCTTGTGTCAGGATTCCGTTGTCAGCATTCCGTCTTGTGTCAGTATTCCGTTGTCAGCATTCCATCTTGTGTCAGGATTCCGTTGTCAGCATTCTGTCTTGTGTCAGGATTCCGTTGTCAGCATTCCGTCTTGTGTCAGTATTCCGTTGTCAGCATTCCATCTTGTGTCAGGATTCCATTGTCAGCATTCCGTCTTGTGTCAGGATTCTGTTGTCAGCATTCCGTCTTGTGTCAGGATTCCGTTGTCAGCATTCTGTCTTGTGTCAGGATTCCGTCTTGTGTCAGGATTCTGTTGTCAGCATTCCGCCTTGCGTCAGGATTCCGTTGTCAGCATTCCGTCTTGTGTCAGTATTCTGTTGTCAGCATTCCGACTTGCGTCAGGATTCCATTGTCAGCATTCCGTCTTCTGTGAGGATTCTGTTGTCAGCATTTCGTCTTTTGTCAGCATTCCATTGTCAGCATTCCGTCTTGTGTCAGGATTCTGTTGTCAGCATTCCGTCTTGTCTTGTGCCAGGAATCTGTTGTCAGCATTCCGTCTTGTGTAAGGATTCCGTTGTCAGCATTCCGTCTTGTGTCAGGATTCCGTTGTCAGCATTCTGTCTTGTGTCAGGATTCTGTTGTCAGCATTTCGTCTTGTGTCAGGATTCCATTGTCAGCATTTCGTTTTGTGTCAGGATTCCGTTGTCAGCATTCCGTCTTGTGTCAGGATTCCGTTGTCAGCATTCCGTCTTGTGTCAGGATTCTGTTGTTAGCATTCCGTCTTGTGTCAGGATTCCGTTGTCAGCATTCCGTCTTGTGTGAGGATTCTGTTGTCAGCATTCCGTCTTGTGTGAGGATTCCGTTGTCAGCATTCCGTCTTGTGTCAGGATTCCGTTGACAGCATTCCGTCTTGTGTCAGGATTCCGTTGTCAGCATTCCGTCTTGTGTCAGTATTCCGTTGTCAGCATTCCGTCTTGTGTCAGTATTCCGTTGTCAGCATTCCATCTTGTGTCAGAATTCCGTTGTCAGCATTCCGTCTTGTGTGAGGATTCTGTTGTCAGCATTTCGTCTTGTGTCAGGATTCCATTGTCAGCATTCCGTCTTGTGTCAGGATTCCATTGTCAGCATTCCGTCTTGTGTCAGGATTCCGTTGTCAGCATTTCGTCTTGGGTCAGGATTCCATTGTCAGCATTTCGTCTTGTGTCAGGATTCCGTTGTCAGCATTTCGTCTTTTGTCAGGATTCCATTGTCAGCATTCCGTCTTGTGTCAGGATTCTGTTGTCAGCATTCCGTCTTGTGTCAGGAATCTGTTGTCAGCATTCCGTCTTTTGTTAGGATTCCGTTGTCAGCTTTCCGTCTTGTGTCAGGATTCCGTTATCAGCATTCCGTCTTGTGTCAGATTTCCGTTGTCAGCATTCTGTCTTGTGTGAGGATTCTGTTGTCAGCATTTCGTCTTGTGTCAGGATTCCATTGTCAGCATTCCGTCTTGTGTCAGGAATCTGTTGTCAGCATTCCGTCTTGTGTCAGGATTCCTTTGTCAGCATTCCGTCTTGTGTCAGGATTCCGTTTTCAGCATTCCGTCTTGTTTCAGGATTCTGTTGTCAGCATTCCGTCTTGTGTCAGGATTCCGTTGTCAGCATTCCGTCTTGTGTGAGGATTCTGTTGTCAGCATTCCGTCTTGTGTGAGGATTCCGTTGTCAGCATTCCGTCTTGTGTCAGGATTCCGTTGTCAGCATTCCGTCTTATGTCAGGAGTCCGTTGTCAGCATTCCATCTTGTGTCAGTATTCCGTTGTCTGCATTCCGTCTTGTGTCAGGATTCCGTTGACAGCATTCTGTCTTGTGTCAGGATTCCGTTGTCAGCATTCCGTCTTGTGTCAGGATTCTGTTGTCAGCATTCCGTCTTGTGTGAGGATTCCGTTGTCAGCATTCCGTCTTGTGTCAGGATTCCGTTGTCAGCATTCCGTCTTGTGTCAGGATTCCGTTGTCAGCATTCCGTCTTGTGTCAGTATTCCGTTGTCAGCATTCCGTCTTGTGTCAGTATTCCGTTGTCAGCATTCCATCTTGTAACAGAATTCCGTTGTCAGCATTCCGTCTTGTGTGAGGATTCTGTTGTCAGCATTTCGTCTTGTGTCAGGATTCCATTGTCAGCATTCCGTCTTGTGTCAGGATTCCGTTGTCAGCATTTCGTCTTGGGTCAGGATTCCATTGTCAGCATTTCGTCTTGTGTCAGGATTCCGTTGTCAGCATTCCGTTTTGTGTCAGGATTCCGTTGTCAGTGTTCCGTCTTGTGTCAGGATTCCGTTGTTAGCATTTCGTCTTTTGTCAGGATTCCATTGTCAGCATTCCGTCATGTGTCAGGATTCTGTTGTCAGCATTCCGTCTTGTGTCAGGAATCTGTTGTCAGCATTCCGTCTTGTGTCAGGATTCCGTTATCAGCATTCCGTCTTGTGTCAGGATTCCGTTGTCAGCATTTCGTCTTGTGTCAGGATTCTGTTGTCAGCATTTCGTCTTGTGTCAGGATTCCATTGTCAGCATTCCGTCTTGTGTCAGGAATCTGTTGTCAGCATTCCGTCTTGTGTCAGGATTCCGTTATCAGCATTCCGTCTTGTGTCAGGATTCCGTTGTCAGCATTTCGTCTTGTGTCAGGATTCTGTTGTCAGCATTTCGTCTTGTGTCAGGATTCCATTGTCAGCATTCCGTCTTGTGTCAGGAATCTGTTGTCAGCATTCCGTCTTGTGTCAGGATTCCGATGTCAGCATTCCGTCTTGTGTCAGTATTCCGTTGTCAGCATTCCGTCTTGTGTCAGGATTCCGTTGTCAGCATTCCGTTTTGTGTCAGGATTCCATTGTCAGCATTCCGTCATGTGTCAGGATTCCGTTGTCAGCATTTCGTCTTGTGTCAGGATTCCGTTGTCAGCAGTCCGTCTTGTGTCAATATTCCGTTGTCAGCATTCCGTCTTGTGTCAGGATTCCGTTGTCAGCATTCCATCTTGTGTCAGAATTCCGTTGTCAGCATTCCGTCTTGTGTGAGGATTCTGTTGTCAGCATTCCGTCTTGTGTCAGGATTCCGTTGTCAGCAGTCCGTCTTGTGTCAGTATTCCGTTGTCAGTATTCCGTCTTGTGTCAGGATTCCGTTGTCAGCATTCCGTCTTGTGTCAGGATTCCATTGTCAGCATTCCGTCTTGTGTCAGGATTCCGTTGTCAGCATTTCGTCTTGGGTCAGGATTCCATTGTCAGCTTTTCGTCTTGTGTCAGGATTCCGTTGTCAGCATTCCGTCTTGTGTCAGGATTCCGTTGTTAGTGTTCCGTCTTGTGTCAGGATTCCTTTGTTAGCATTTCGTCTTTTGTCAGGATTCCATTGTCAGCATTCCGTCTTGTGTCAGGATTCTGTTGTCAGCATTCCGTCTTGTGTCAGGAATCTGTTGTCAGCATTCCGTCTTTTGTTAGGATTCCATTGTCAGCTTTCCGTCTTGTGTCAGGATTCCGTTATCAGCATTCAGTCTTGTGTCAGGATTCCGTTGTCAGCATTCCGTCTTGTGTCAGGATTCCATTGTCAGCATTCCGTCTTGTGTCAGGATTCCGTTGTCAGCATTTCGTCTTGGGTCAGGATTCCATTGTCAGCATTCCGTCTTGTGTCAGTATTCCGTTGTCAGCATTCCGTCTTGTGTCAGGATACCGTTGTCAGCATTCCGTTTTGTGTCAGGATTCCATTGTCAGCATTCCGTCTTGTGTCAGGATTCCGTTGTCAGCATTTCGTCTTGTGTCAGGATTCCATTGTCAGCAGTCCGTCTTGTGTCAGTATTCCGTTGTCAGCATTCCGTCTTGTGTCAGGATTCCGTTGTCAGCATTCCATCTTGTGTCAGAATTCCGTTGTCAGTATTCCGTCTTGTGTCAGGATTCTGTTGTCAGCATTCCGTCTTGTGTCAGGATTCTGTTGTCAGCAGTCCGTCTTGTGTCAGTATTCCGTTGTCAGTGTTCCGTCTTGTGTCAGGATTCCGTTGTCAGCATTCCGTCTTGTGTCAGGATTCCGTTGTCAGTGTTCCGTCTTGTGTCAGGATTCCGTTGTCAGCATTCCGTCTTGTGTGAGGATTCTGTTGTCAGCATTTCGTCTTGTGTCAGGATTCCATTGTCAGCATTCCGTCTTGTGTCAGGAATCTGTTGTCAGCATTCCGTCTTGTGTCAGGATTCCGTTGTCAGCATTCCGTCTTGTGTCAGGATTCCGTTTTCAGCATTCCGTCTTGTTTCAGGATTCTGTTGTCAGCATTCCATCTTGTGTCAGGATTCCGTTGTCAGCATTCCGTCTTGTGTGAGGATTCTCTTGTCAGCATTCCGTCTTGTGTGAGGATTCCGTTGTCAGCATTCCGTCTTGTGTCAGGATTCCGTTGTCAGCATTCCGTCTTATGTCAGGATTCCGTTGTCAGCATTCCATCTTGTGTCAGTATTCCGTTGTCAGCATTCCGTCTTGTGTCAATATTCCGTTGTCAGCATTCCATCTTGTGTCAGAATTCCGTTGTCAGCATTCCGTCTTGTGTGAGGATTCTGTTGTCAGCATTCCGTCTTGTGTCAGGATTCCGTTGTCAGCAGTCCGTCTTGTGTCAGTATTCCGTTGTCAGGGTTTCCGTCTTGTGTCAGGATTCCGTTGTCAGCATTCCGTCTTGTGTCAGGATTCCATTGTCAGCATTCCGTCTTGTGTCATGATTCCGTTGTCAGCATTTCGTCTTGGGTCAGGATTCCATTGTCAGCTTTTCGTCTTGTGTCAGGATTCCGTTGTCAGCATTCCGTCTTGTGTCAGGATTCCGTTGTCAGTGTTCCGTCTTGTGTCAGGATTCCGTTGTTAGCATTTCGTCTTTTGTCAGGATTCCATTGTCAGCATTCCGTCTTGTGTCAGGATTCTGTTGTCAGCATTCCGTCTTGTGTCAGGAATCTGTTGTCAGCATTCCGTCTTTTGTTAGGATTCCGTTGTCAGCTTTCCGTCTTGTGTCAGGATTCCGTTATCAGCATTCCGTCTTGTGTCAGGATTCCGTTGTCAGCATTCCGTCTTGTGTGAGGATTCTGTTGTCAGCATTTCGTCTTGTGTCAGGATTCCATTGTCAGCATTCCGTCTTGTGTCAGGAATCTGTTGTCAGCATTCCGTCTTGTGTCAGGATTCCGTTGTCAGCATTCCGTCTTGTGTCAGGATTCCGTTTTCAGCATTCCGTCTTGTTTCAGGATTCTGTTGTCAGCATTCCATCTTGTGTCAGGATTCCGTTGTCAGCATTCCGTCTTGTGTCAGGATTCCGTTGTCAGCATTCCGTCTTATGTCAGGATTCCGTTGTCAGCATTCCATTGTCAGGTCTGGACTTGTCTGTGTCCCCAGAGTGGGCGCTAGTGGGTCAGTGGAGGTATAAGGGAGGAAACGAGGAGGCTGGATGTTGTTTCAGCGCATCAGCGCAATGATATTTATTTTCAGATGATAATAACAGAAATGGCAGCAGAAATAATATTCACAGATGTAAAATGTCAATCACACAGCGTAATAGCTGAAAAGTCTATGGCAACTGGATGGCAGATGACTGTAGAAATAATAACCGGAAATGTAATAAACAGAAGAACGGGTGCTTGTAAAGTGGTTCTGGTTTGGAAACCAGTGCAGATATAAAACAGGAAACTTTAGGCAGCAAGGTGTTAAATGGCAAACCTGGTAGCAGAGGCAGGAGTCTGACTTCACAGTGCAGGTATTGAAGCACTGGCAGCAGCAAGCTGTATCACAGGTGTTTGGAATGAGACACACCTGGAGTCAGTCTCAACTGCAGGCTGAAGCACACAAGGTGGTGATGAGTGTGAAGCCTGTTTGCAGGTATTGCTGGGCCTTGAAGTTCCACGGAGCTTGTGCAGATAACCAGGAGCACAGGTCTTTAGCCAGAGAGCCAGGAACACAGGAGTAACGGAACAGATCCTTACACATGGGTCGCAGGAGTGACACAAAGTCCAGGATGCCTGCAGACTGATCCTGCAGTCTCTTATATACCCCTTGGTGCACAGGGATTGGGTGAGTGAGGGAAAGTGGGTGCGGCCAAGCACCGGATTGGCCGCTGTATGCTGGCTGTTTGTAGACTGTCATGGCGGCGCCCATGCCGCGGCCTAGCGGGAACGCGGCGCGCTACACGCCCGCTGTCACAGGAGTGTTCCCAGGCCCGTGATGGCGTCCCATGGCAGAGACACAGATGACAGGTGACCGCAGGGAGCCAGGACGGAGTCCGCAGCGGCGGACGGATGTCGGCTTGGTGAGTCGATTCCTGACAGTACCCCCCCCCTTAAGGGTGGACACCGAACACCCACGTGGCTTGGAAGGATGAGTGCTGTGGAAAACACGGACCAACCTTGGAGCATGGACATCAGATGAGTTTACCCAACTCCTCTCCTCTGGGCCATAACCGGACCAATCGACCAGGTACTGAAGACGTCCATACCGGCAACGGGAGTCCAGAATTTTACCGATCTCGAATTCCACGCCCCGCTGAGTTCGAATTTTGGGGCCAACTGGAAGAGAACTCTGAAAACGGTTCAGGACTAGAGGTCTGAGGAGAGAAATATGAAAAGCGTTAGGTATACGAAGAGAAGGTGGTAACTTCAGTTTGTAGGCCACAGGGTTGATGACTCTTTCAACAGGGAAAGGACCAATGAAACGGGGTGCAAACTTCATGGACGGAACCCTAAGACGGAGGTTACGGGTTGATAGCCAAACCTTGTCCCCAGGTTTCAGGTGAGGAACCGCACGTCTCTTGCGGTCAGCAAAGAATTTGTACCGGCTGGAGGCCTTTTTGAGAGATACATGAATCTTTTTCCAAAGTGATGAAAACTGAGACAGAGCAGTAGTGGCAGCAGGAACATCCATATGAGGGAGTTCTTGGAAGTCAGGAACACGGGGATGTTGCCCATATACTGCAAAGAATGGTGTTGTTTCAGTAGCAGTATGGTATCGGAAGTTGTGGGCAAACTCGGCCCATGGGAGCAGATCGAACCAGTCATCCTGGGAAGATGAAACATATAATCTTAAAAACGTCTCTAGATCTTGATTAACTCTCTCTGTCTGCCCATTCGTCTGAGGATGGTATGATGACGAAAACTTCAGTTTGACCTGCATGGCAGCACAGAGGGCCCTCCAAAACCTCGCTACAAACTGTACCCCCCGATCAGATATTATTTCAGAGGGTAGACCATGTAAGCGGAAAATCTCCCGTAGGAAGATTTGGGCAAGTTTCGGGGCAGACGGGAGACCCTGGAGAGGGACAAAATGAGCCATCTTGGTAAATCTGTCCACTACAACCCAGATGGTATTATATCCTTGGGAAGGAGGAAGGTCGGTGATAAAATCCATGGACAGGTGTGACCAGGGACGACTAGGAACAGACAATGGTTGTAACTGACCTGCTGGAGACTGACGAGGAGTCTTATGCTGCACACACTTAGGACAGGATGCCACGAAATCCTTGATGTCAGCCTTCATCTTTGGCCACCAGTACGTCTCAGAGAGAAACTTGAAGGTCTTCAGAACACCAGGATGACCGGTGAACTTGGATTGATGAGCCCAAGATAGCAACTTGGGACGGAGCTCTGGGGAAACAAAAGTCTTACCAGGAGGAGGAGCTGGGGAGACTTGAGATGCAGCGAATACCACTGGACTCAGGATGGAATGAGGCACTGAGTCAGGCGTTTCCTCTTCGGATTCCATGGATCGGGATAGAGCGTCAGCTTTAACATTCTGCGAACCTGGGCGGAAATGAAGCTTAAAATTAAAACGTGAGAAAAACATAGCCCACCTGGACTGGCGAGGATTAAGGCACTGAGCTGCCTTTAAGTATAGCAGGTTTTTATGATCCGTGTAGATATTAAACGGATGTTTGGCCCCTTCTAGGAGGTATCTCCATTCCTCGAGAGCCAGCTTGATCGCCAGTAGTTCTTGGTCTCCAACGGAGTAGTTAGCTTCTGCAGGAAGGAATTTGCGAGAATAAAACCCACAAGGGTGGACTTTCCCATCGGTTCCCTTCTGGGAGAGAACAGCTCCAACCCCAACTGTAGAGGCGTCCACCTCCAATTCGAACGGTTTGTTAACATCTGGCTGAGACAGAACTGGGGCAGACATAAAGGCCAGCTTGATCTTCTGGAAGGCTGCTAAGGCTTCTTCTGTCCAGTTGGAATGGTTTGCCCCTTTCCGAGTCAGGTTGGTAATAGGAGCGATGAGAGTGGAGAATCCCCGAATAAATTTCCTATAGTAGTTGGAAAAACCCAGGAACCGCTGGATAGACTTGAGAGAATTTGGAATGGACCAATTGGCAATAGCTTCCAATTTTGTCGGGTCCATCTGAAGATCCGATCCGGAAATTATATAACCCAGGAAGGGTATAGAGGGTACTTCAAAGGTGCATTTAGATAGTTTTCCGTAAAGACGGTTCTCACGAAGACGTCGGAGAACTTCTCGGACTTGTAGACGATGAGATGGAAGATCTTGGGAGAAGATGAGGATATCATCCAAGTAAACAACGAGGTACTTATACAGGACATCACGAAAAATTTCGTTCACAAAGTGTTGGAACACTGCTGGAGCATTACTCAATCCAAATGGCATTACTAGGTATTCATAATGGCCATCTCGAGTGTTAAAAGCTGTTTTCCACTCGTCACCACTCCGGATTCTGATGAGATTGTAGGCACCGCGGAGATCTAACTTGGTGAAGATGCGGGCTCCTTTGACTCTGTCAAATAATTCGGTAATGAGTGGTAATGGATAACTATTTTTGATGGTAATGTCATTGAGACCCCGGTAGTCAATGCATGGACGCAGTCCTCCATCCTTCTTTTTAACAAAGAAGAAACCTGCGCCAGCGGGTGATGATGACGGACGGATGAATCCCTTCTGAAGATTCTCTCTGATGTAAACGCTCATCGCCTCAGTTTCAGGAACAGACAACGGGTAGGTGCGCCCCCTAGGTGGCTTCTTGCCAGGAAGGAGATCGATGGGACAATCCCATTCCCTATGGGGCGGCAGGACATCAGCGGCCTTTTCACAGAAGACGTCTGAGAAATCTTGATAGGCAGCTGGGAGACTTGACTGTGTCTTAACTTCGGTAGACTTTATGGGACACACTTGGGCTAAACAAGATTGATGACACTGTGAACCCCAAGAGGTAAGCTGCAACGTTGACCAGTTAAACTGTGTATTATGTAGCTGGAGCCAGGGCATGCCCAAGACGATCTCCTGGGTGGCTTGAGGGATGACCAAGAACTTAATCAGTTCAGAGTGTAGGAATCCAACTCCCAGGACCACTGGGGCAGTTTGATGGGAAATATTCCCCTTGGAGATTCGGCTTCCATCCACAGCGGTAATATAAACTGGACAGGAAAGTTCACAAGTAGATAAGCAGAATTTATTTACCGCAGCTTGGGTGATGAAATTTCCTGCAGCTCCACAGTCCACCAATGCTGATGCGGACTGGAGCCCAACTGAAGTCTCTAACGTCACTGGAAGGATAAGGTCTGGATTAGAAGGAGCTTGACAAAAAGATCCCAACTTGACTCCTCCTTTGCAAGTCAGGATCTGGCGTTTCCCGAACGCACTGTGCAGGAGTTAATCTGGTGGCCCGCAGCCGCACAGTACAGACAGAGTCTCTCACGTATTCTTCTTGCCCGCTCTTCAGGAGTTAGGCGGGACCTATTTATCTGCATAGGCTCGTCAGAAGAGGGAGACTGAAACTGTACAGAAGGTATTATCCTTGATCTGCGTGGCTCACTCCGAGCGCGTTCATTATTGCGTTCGCGGATGCGAGAGTCCAACTTAATGCACAAGGAGATCAGGTCAGATAATTGAACAGGAAGGTCGCGGGTCGCCAGTTCATCCTTGATCCGGTCAGAAAGTCCATGCCAGAAAGCTGCTACCAGGGCCTGATTATTCCACTGAACCTCAGCGGCCAACGTCTGGAACAGAATAACATATTGTCCCATACTACGGGTACCTTGGCAGAGTTGAATCAGGTCAGCGGAAGCTGATGTTGCACGACCAGGCTCGTCAAAGATCCGTCTGAAAGTTGACACGAAGTCTGTGTAGTTGTTAATCAAAGGGTCAGCACGTTCCCACAGAGGAGACACCCAATTCAGAGCAGATCCAGAAAGTAAGGAGATGATGTAGGCAACCTTGGATCTTGGCGTGGGGAAATTATGTGGCAACAACTCAAACTGGATTTCACATTGGTTGAGAAACCCGCGACATAACTTTGGACTGCCATCATACTTGCTCGGCACGGGCAGGTGCAGACGTGACACTGGAGCTGATGCAGTCGGCATAGAGGAACTCACGGCACTGGCAGGTGCTGGAGTAACAGGAACAACAGGAGTGAGGACACTAGGCAGGGATTGCTGTAGTGTATCTATCCGGGAGGACATCCCTTGCAGAAATTGAAACATCTGCTGCTGCGCAGCCTCTTGACCATCCAGACGGGAGACCAGGTTTTGCAAGGCCTCTGACCCCACACTCCGTCCACCATCTGAGTCCATCGATCCTGGACTTACTGTCAGGTCTGGACTTGTCTGTGTCCCCAGAGTGGGCGCTAGTGGGTCAGTGGAGGTATAAGGGAGGAAACGAGGAGGCTGGATGTTGTTTCAGCGCATCAGCGCAATGATATTTATTTGCAGATGATAATAACAGAAATGGCAGCAGAAATAATAATCACAGATGTAAAATGTCAATCACACAGCGTAATAGCTGAAAAGTCTATGGCAACTGGATGGCAGATGACTGTAGAAATAATAACCGGAAATGTAATAAACAGAAGAACGGGTGCTTGTAAAGTGGTTCTGGTTTGGAAACCAGTGCAGATATAAAACAGGAAACTTTAGGCAGCAAGGTGTTAAATGGCAAACCTGGTAGCAGAGGCAGGAGTCTGACTTCACAGTGCAGGTATTGAAGCACTGGCAGCAGCAAGCTGTATCACAGGTGTTTGGAATGAGACACACCTGGAGTCAGTCTCAACTGCAGGCTGAAGCACACAAGGTGGTGATGAGTGTGAAGCCTGTTTGCAGGTATTGCTGGGCCTTGAAGTTCCACGGAGCTTGTGCAGATAACCAGGAGCACAGGTCTTTAGCCAGAGAGCCAGGAACACAGGAGTAACGGAACAGATCCTTACACATGGGTCGCAGGAGTGACACAAAGTCCAGGATGCCTGCAGACTGATCCTGCAGTCTCTTATATACCCCTTGGTGCACAGGGATTGGGTGAGTGAGGGAAAGTGGGTGCGGCCAAGCACCGGATTGGCCGCTGTATGCTGGCTGTTTGTAGACTGTCATGGCGGCGCCCATGCCGCGGCCTAGCGGGAACGCGGCGCGCTACACGCCCGCTGTCACAGGAGTGTTCCCAGGCCCGTGATGGCGTCCCATGGCAGAGACACAGATGACAGGTGACCGCAGGGAGCCAGGACGGAGTCCGCAGCGGCGGACGGATGTCGGCTTGGTGAGTCGATTCCTGACATCCATCTTGTGTCAATATTCCGTTGTCAGCATTCCGTCTTGTGTCAATATTCCGTTGTCAGCATTCCGTCTTGTGTCAGGATTCTGTTGTCAGCATTCCATCTTGTGTCAGAATTCCGTTGTCAGCATTCCGTCTTGTGTGAGGATTCTGTTGTCAGCATTCCGTCTTGTGTCAGGATTCCGTTGTCAGCAGTCCATCTTGTGTCAGTATTCCGTTGTCAGTGTTCCGTCTTGTGTCAGGATTCCGTTGTCAGCATTCCGTCTTGTGTCAGGATTCCATTGTCAGCATTCCGTCTTGTGTCAGGATTCCGTTGTCAGCATTTCGTCTTGGGTCAGGATTCCATTGTCAGCTTTTCGTCTTGTGTCAGGATTCCGTTGTCAGCATTCCGTCTTGTGTCAGGATTCCGTTGTCAGTGTTCCGTCTTGTGTCAGGATTCCGTTGTTAGCATTTCGTCTTTTGTCAGGATTCCATTGTCAGCATTCCGTCTTGTGTCAGGATTCTGTTGTCAGCATTCCGTCTTGTGTCAGGAATCTGTTGTCAGCATTCCGTCTTGTGTCAGGATTCCGTTGTCAGCATTCCGTCTTATGTCAGGATTCCGTTGTCAGCATTCCGTCTTGTGTCAGTATTCCGTTGTCAGCATTCCGTCTTGTGTCAGGATTCCGTTGACAGCATTCCGTCTTGTGTCAGGATTCCGTTGTCAGCATTCCGTCTTGTGTCAGGATTCTGTTGTCAGCATTTCGTCTTGTGTCAGGATTCCATTGTCAGCATTCCGTCTTGTGTCAGGATTCCGTTGTCAGCATTTCGTCTTGGGTCAGGATTCCATTGTCAGCATTTTGTCTTGTGTCAGGATTCCGTTGTCAGCATTCCGTCTTGTGTCAGGATTCCGTTGTCAGCATTCCGTCTTATGTCAGGATTCCGTTGTCAGCATTCCATCTTGTGTCAGTATTCCGTTGTCAGCATTCCGTCTTGTGTCAGGATTCCGTTGACAGCATTCCGTCTTGTGTCAGGATTCCGTTGTCAGCATTCCGTCTTGTGTCAGGATTCTGTTGTCAGCATTTCGTCTTGTGTCAGGATTCCATTGTCAGCAATCCGTCTTGTGTCAGGATTCCGTTGTCAGCATTTCGTCTTGGGTCTGGATTCCATTG
Source organism: Pseudophryne corroboree (assembly GCF_028390025.1). Classification (NCBI taxonomy): domain Eukaryota; kingdom Metazoa; phylum Chordata; class Amphibia; order Anura; family Myobatrachidae; genus Pseudophryne; species Pseudophryne corroboree. Next base: position 26,092,957 of record NC_086448.1, on the reverse strand, counting down.
TCAGCATTTCGTCTTGTGTCAGGATTCCGTTGTCAGCATTCCGTCTTGTGTCAGGATTCCGTTGTCAGTGTTCCATCTTGTGTCAGGATTCCGTTGTTAGCATTTCGTCTTTTGTCAGGATTCCATTGTCAGCATTCCGTCTTGTGTCAGGATTCTATTGTCAGCATTCCGTCTTGTGTCAGGAATCTGTTGTCAGCATTCCGTCTTGTGTCAGGATTCCGTTATCAGCATTCCGTCTTGTGTCAGGATTCCGTTGTCAGCATTTCGTCTTGTGTCAGGATTCTGTTGTCAGCATTTCGTCTTGTGTCAGGATTCCATTTTCAGCATTCCGTCTTGTGTCATGAATCTGTTGTCAGCATTCCGTCTTGTGTCAGGATTCGATGTCAGCATTCCGTCTTGTGTCAGTATTCCGTTGTCAGCATTCCGTCTTGTGTCAGGATACCGTTGTCAGCATTCCGTTTTGTGTCAGGATTCCATTGTCAGCATTCCGTCTTGTGTCAGGATTCCGTTGTCAGCATTTCGTCTTGTGTCAGGATTCCGTTGTCAGCAGTCCGTCTTGTGTCAGTATTCCGTTGTCAGCATTCCGTCTTGTGTCAGAATTCCGTTGTCAGCATTCCGTCTTGTGTCAGGATTCTGTTGTCAGCATTCCGTCTTGTGTCAGGATTCTGTTGTCAGCAGTCCGTCTTGTGTCAGTATTCCGTTGTCAGTGTTCCGTCTTGTGTCAGGATTCCGTTGTCAGCATTCCGTCTTGTGTCAGGATTCCGTTGTCAGTGTTCCGTCTTGTGTCAGGATTCCGTTGTCAGCATTCCGTCTTGTGTGAGGATTCTGTTGTCAGCATTTCGTCTTGTGTCAGGATTCCATTGTCAGCATTCCGTCTTGTGTCAGGAATCTGTTGTCAGCATTCCGTCTTGTGTCAGGATTCTGTTGTCAGCATTTCGTCTTGTGTCAGGATTCTGTTGTCAGCATTTCGTCTTGTGTCAGGATTCCATTGTCAGCATTCCGTCTTGTGTCAGGATTCCGTTGTCAGCATTCCGTTTTGTGTCAGGAATTCCGTTGTCAGTGTTCCGTCTTGTGTCAGGATTCCGTTGTTAGCATTTCGTCTTTTGTCAGGATTCCATTGTCAGCATTCCGTCTTGTGTCAGGATTCTGTTGTCAGCATTCCGTCTTGTGTCAGGAATCTGTTGTCAGCATTCCGTCTTGTGTCAGGATTCCGTTATCAGCATTCCGTCTTGTGTCAGGATTCCGTTGTCAGCATTTCGTCTTGTGTCAGGATTCTGTTGTCAGCATTTCGTCTTGTGTCAGGATTCCATTGTCAGCATTCCGTCTTGTGTCAGGAATCTGTTGTCAGCATTCCGTCTTGTGTCAGGATTCCGTTATCAGCATTCCGTCTTGTGTCAGGATTCCGTTGTCAGCATTTCGTCTTGTGTCAGGATTCTGTTGTCAGCATTTCGTCTTGTGTCAGGATTCCATTGTCAGCATTCCGTCTTGTGTCAGGAATCTGTTGTCAGCATTCCGTCTTGTGTCAGGATTCCGATGTCAGCATTCCGTCTTGTGTCAGTATTCCGTTGTCAGCATTCCGTCTTGTGTCAGGATTCCGTTGTCAGCATTCCGTTTTGTGTCAGGATTCCATTGTCAGCATTCCGTCATGTGTCAGGATTCCGTTGTCAGCATTTCGTCTTGTGTCAGGATTCCGTTGTCAGCAGTCCGTCTTGTGTCAATATTCCGTTGTCAGCATTCCGTCTTGTGTCAGGATTCCGTTGTCAGCATTCCATCTTGTGTCAGAATTCCGTTGTCAGCATTCCGTCTTGTGTGAGGATTCTGTTGTCAGCATTCCGTCTTGTGTCAGGATTCCGTTGTCAGCAGTCCGTCTTGTGTCAGTATTCCGTTGTCAGTGTTCCGTCTTGTGTCAGGATTCCGTTGTCAGCATTCCGTCTTGTGTCAGGATTCCATTGTCAGCATTCCGTCTTGTGTCAGGATTCCGTTGTCAGCATTTCGTCTTGGGTCAGGATTCCATTGTCAGCTTTTCGTCTTGTGTCAGGATTCCGTTGTCAGCATTCCGTCTTGTGTCAGGATTCCGTTGTCAGTGTTCCGTCTTGTGTCAGGATTCCTTTGTTAGCATTTCGTCTTTTGTCAGGATTCCATTGTCAGCATTCCGTCTTGTGTCAGGATTCTGTTGTCAGCATTCCGTCTTGTGTCAGGAATCTGTTGTCAGCATTCCGTCTTTTGTTAGGATTCCATTGTCAGCTTTCCGTCTTGTGTCAGGATTCCGTTATCAGCATTCAGTCTTGTGTCAGGATTCCGTTGTCAGCATTCCGTCTTGTGTCAGGATTCCATTGTCAGCATTCCGTCTTGTGTCAGGAATCTGTTGTCAGCATTCCGTCTTGTGTCAGGATTCCGTTGTCAGCATTCCGTCTTGTGTCAGGATTCCGTTTTCAGCATTCCGTCTTGTTTCAGGATTCTGTTGTCAGCATTCCATCATGTGTCAGGATTCCGTTGTCAGCATTCCGTCTTGTGTGAGGATTCTGTTGTCAGCATTCCGTCTTGTGTGAGGATTCCGTTGTCAGCATTCCGTCTTGTGTCAGGATTCCGTTGTCAGCATTCCGTCTTATGTCAGGATTCCGTTGTCAGCATTCCATCTTGTGTCAGTATTCCGTTGTCAGCATTCCGTCTTGTGTCAATATTCCGTTGTCAGCATTCCGTCTTGTGTCAGGATTCTGTTGTCAGCATTCCATCTTGTGTCAGAATTCCGTTGTCAGCATTCCGTCTTGTGTGAGGATTCTGTTGTCAGCATTCCGTCTTGTGTCAGGATTCCGTTGTCAGCAGTCCGTCTTGTGTCAGTATTCCGTTGTCAGTGTTCCGTCTTGTGTCAGGATTCCGTTGTCAGCATTCCGTCTTGTGTCAGGATTCCATTGTCAGCATTCCGTCTTGTGTCAGGATTCCGTTGTCAGCATTTCGTCTTGGGTCAGGATTCCATTGTCAGCTTTTCGTCCTGTGTCAGGATTCCGTTGTCAGCATTCCGTCTTGTGTCAGGATTCCGTTGTCAGTGTTCCGTCTTGTGTCAGGATTCCGTTGTTAGCATTTCGTCTTTTGTCAGGATTCCATTGTCAGCATTCCGTCTTGTGTCAGGATTCTGTTGTCAGCATTCCGTCTTGTGTCAGGAATCTGTTGTCAGCATTCCGTCTTGTGTCAGGATTCCGTTGTCAGCATTCCGTCTTATGTCAGGATTCCGTTGTCAGCATTCCGTCTTGTGTCAGTATTCCGTTGTCAGCATTCCGTCTTGTGTCAGGATTCCGTTGACAGCATTCCGTCTTGTGTCAGGATTCCGTTGTCAGCATTCCGTCTTGTGTCAGGATTCTGTTGTCAGCATTTCGTCTTGTGTCAGGATTCCATTGTCAGCATTCCGTCTTGTGTCAGGATTCCGTTGTCAGCATTTCGTCTTGGGTCAGGATTCCATTGTCAGCATTTTGTCTTGTGTCAGGATTCCGTTGTCAGCATTCCGTCTTGTGTCAGGATTCCGTTGTCAGCATTCCGTCTTATGTCAGGATTCCGTTGTCAGCATTCCATCTTGTGTCAGTATTCCGTTGTCAGCATTCCGTCTTGTGTCAGGATTCCGTTGACAGCATTCCGTCTTGTGTCAGGATTCCGTTGTCAGCATTCCGTCTTGTGTCAGGATTCTGTTGTCAGCATTTCGTCTTGTGTCAGGATTCCATTGTCAGCAATCCGTCTTGTGTCAGGATTCCGTTGTCAGCATTTCGTCTTGGGTCTGGATTCCATTGTCAGCATTTCGTCTTGTGTCAGGATTCCGTTGTCAGCATTCCGTCTTGTGTCAGGATTCCGTTGTCAGTGTTCCATCTTGTGTCAGGATTCCGTTGTTAGCATTTCGTCTTTTGTCAGGATTCCATTGTCAGCATTCCGTCTTGTGTCAGGATTCTATTGTCAGCATTCCGTCTTGTGTCTGGAATCTGTTGTCAGCATTCCGTCTTGTGTCAGGATTCCGTTATCAGCATTCCGTCTTGTGTCAGGATTCCGTTGTCAGCATTTCGTCTTGTGTCAGGATTCTGTTGTCAGCATTTCGTCTTGTGTCAGGATTCCATTTTCAGCATTCCGTCTTGTGTCATGAATCTGTTGTCAGCATTCCGTCTTGTGTCAGGATTCGATGTCAGCATTCCGTCTTGTGTCAGTATTCCGTTGTCAGCATTCCGTCTTGTGTCAGGATACCGTTGTCAGCATTCCGTTTTGTGTCAGGATTCCATTGTCAGCATTCCGTCTTGTGTCAGGATTCCGTTGTCAGCATTTCGTCTTGTGTCAGGATTCCGTTGTCAGCAGTCCGTCTTGTGTCAGTATTCCGTTGTCAGCATTCCGTCTTGTGTCAGGATTCCGTTGTCAGCATTCCATCTTGTGTCAGAATTCCGTTGTCAGCATTCCGTCTTGTGTCAGGATTCTGTTGTCAGCATTCCGTCTTGTGTCAGGATTCTGTTGTCAGCAGTCCGTCTTGTGTCAGTATTCCGTTGTCAGTGTTCCGTCTTGTGTCAGGATTCCGTTGTCAGCATTCCGTCTTGTGTCAGGATTCCGTTGTCAGTGTTCCGTCTTGTGTCAGGATTCCGTTGTCAGCATTCCGTCTTGTGTGAGGATTCTGTTGTCAGCATTTCGTCTTGTGTCAGGATTCCATTGTCAGCATTCCGTCTTGTGTCAGGAATCTGTTGTCAGCATTCCGTCTTGTGTCAGGATTCCGTTGTCAGCATTCCGTCTTGTGTCAGGATTCCGTTTTCAGCATTCCGTCTTGTTTCAGGATTCTGTTGTCAGCATTCCATCTTGTGTCAGGATTCCGTTGTCAGCATTCCGTCTTGTGTGAGGATTCTGTTGTCAGCATTCCGTCTTGTGTGAGGATTCCGTTGTCAGCATTCCGTCTTGTGTCAGGATTCCGTTGTCAGCATTCCGTCTTATGTCAGTATTCCGTTGTCAGCATTCCATCTTGTGTCAGTATTCCGTTGTCAGCATTCCGTCTTGTGTCAATATTCCATTGTCAGCATTCCGTCTTGTGTCAGGATTCTGTTGTCAGCATTCCATCTTGTGTCAGAATTCCGTTGTCAGCATTCCGTCTTGTGTGAGGATTCTGTTGTCAGCATTCCGTCTTGTGTCAGGATTCCGTTGTCAGCAGTCCGTCTTGTGTCAGTATTCCGTTGTCAGTGTTCCGTCTTGTGTCAGGATTCCGTTGTCAGCATTCCGTCTTGTGTCAGGATTCCATTGTCAGCATTCCGTCTTGTGTCAGGATTCCGTTGTCAGCATTTCGTCTTGGGTCAGGATTCCATTGTCAGCTTTTCGTCTTGTGTCAGGATTCCGTTGTCAGCATTCCGTCTTGTGTCAGGATTCCGTTGTCAGTGTTCCGTCTTGTGTCAGGATTCCGTTGTTAGCATTTCGTCTTTTGTCAGGATTCCATTGTCAGCATTCCGTCTTGTGTCAGGATTCTGTTGTCAGCATTCCGTCTTGTGTCAGGAATCTGTTGTCAGCATTCCGTCTTTTGTTAGGATTCCGTTGTCAGCTTTCCGTCTTGTGTCAGGATTCCGTTATCAGCATTCCGTCTTGTGTCAGGATTCCGTTGTCAGCATTCCGTCTTGTGTGAGGATTCTGTTGTCAGCATTTCGTCTTGTGTCAGGATTCCATTGTCAGCATTCCGTCTTGTGTCAGGAATCTGTTGTCAGCATTCCGTCTTGTGTCAGGATTCCGTTGTCAGCATTCCGTCTTGTGTCAGGATTCCGTTTTCAGCATTCCGTCTTGTTTCAGGATTCTGTTGTCAGCATTCCATCTTGTGTCAGGATTCCGTTGTCAGCATTCCGTCTTGTGTCAGGATTCCGTTGTCAGCATTCCGTCTTATGTCAGGATTCCGTTGTCAGCATTCCATCTTTTGTCAATATTCCGTTGTCAACATTCCGTCTTGTGTCAATATTCCGTTGTCAGCATTCCGTCTTGTGTCAGGATTCTGTTGTCAGCATTCCATCTTGTGTCAGAATTCCGTTGTCAGCATTCCGTCTTGTGTGAGGATTCTGTTGTCAGCATTCCGTCTTGTGTCAGGATTCCGTTGTCAGCAGTCCGTCTTGTGTCAGTATTCCGTTGTCAGTGTTCCGTCTTGTGTCAGGATTCCGTTGTCAGCATTCCGTCTTGTGTCAGGATTCCATTGTCAGCATTCCGTCTTGTGTCAGGATTCCGTTGTCAGCATTTCGTCTTGGGTCAGGATTCCATTGTCAGCTTTTCGTCTTGTGTCAGGATTCCGTTGTCAGCATTCCGTCTTGTGTCAGGATTCCGTTGTCAGTGTTCCGTCTTGTGTCAGGATTCCGTTGTTAGCATTTCGTCTTTTGTCAGGATTCCATTGTCAGCATTCCGTCTTGTGTCAGGATTCTGTTGTCAGCATTCCGTCTTGTGTCAGGAATCTGTTGTCAGCATTCCGTCTTGTGTCAGGATTCCGTTGTCAGCATTCCGTCTTATGTCAGGATTCCGTTGTCAGCATTCCGTCTTGTGTCAGTATTCCGTTGTCAGCATTCCGTCTTGTGTCAGGATTCCGTTGACAGCATTCCGTCTTGTGTCAGGATTCCGTTGTCAGCATTCCGTCTTGTGTCAGGATTCTGTTGTCAGCATTTCGTCTTGTGTCAGGATTCCATTGTTAGCATTCCGTCTTGTGTCAGGATTCCGTTGTCAGCATTTCGTCTTGGGTCAGGATTCCATTGTCAGCATTTTGTCTTGTGTCTGGATTCCGTTGTCAGCATTCCGTCTTGTGTCAGGATTCCGTTGTCAGCATTCCGTCTTATGTCAGGATTCCGTTGTCAGCATTCCATCTTGTGTCAGTATTCCGTTGTCAGCATTCCGTCTTGTGTCAGGATTCCGTTGACAGCATTCCGTCTTGTGTCAGGATTCCGTTGTCAGCATTCCGTATTGTGTCAGGATTCTGTTGTCAGCATTTCGTCTTGTGTCAGGATTCCATTGTCAGCAATCCGTCTTGTGTCAGGATTCCGTTGTCAGCATTTCGTCTTGGGTCTGGATTCCATTGTCAGCATTTCGTCTTGTGTCAGGATTCCGTTGTCAGCATTCCGTCTTGTGTCAGGATTCCGTTGTCAGTGTTCCATCTTGTGTCAGGATTCCGTTGTTAGCATTTCGTCTTTTGTCAGGATTCCATTGTCAGCATTCCGTCTTGTGTCAGGATTCTATTGTCAGCATTCCGTCTTGTGTCAGGAATCTGTTGTCAGCATTCCGTCTTGTGTCAGGATTCCGTTATCAGCATTCCGTCTTGTGTCAGGATTCCGTTGTCAGCATTTCGTCTTGTGTCAGGATTCTGTTGTCAGCATTTCGTCTTGTGTCAGGATTCCATTTTCAGCATTCCGTCTTGTGTCATGAATCTGTTGTCAGCATTCCGTCTTGTGTCAGGATTCGATGTCAGCATTCCGTCTTGTGTCAGTATTCCGTCGTCAGCATTCCGTCTTGTGTCAGGATACCGTTGTCAGCATTCCGTTTTGTGTCAGGATTCCATTGTCAGCATTCCGTCTTGTGTCAGGATTCCGTTGTCAGCATTTCGTCTTGTGTCAGGATTCCGTTGTCAGCAGTCCGTCTTGTGTCAGTATTCCGTTGTCAGCATTCCGTCTTGTGTCAGGATTCCGTTGTCAGCATTCCATCTTGTGTCAGAATTCCGTTGTCAGCATTCCGTCTTGTGTCAGGATTCTGTTGTCAGCATTCCGTCTTGTGTCAGGATTCTGTTGTCAGCAGTCCGTCTTGTGTCAGTATTCCGTTGTCAGTGTTCCGTCTTGTGTCAGGATTCCGTTGTCAGCATTCCGTCTTGAGTCAGGATTCCGTTGTCAGTGTTCCGTCTTGTGTCAGGATTCCGTTGTCAGCATTCCGTCTTGTGTGAGGATTCTGTTGTCAGCATTTCGTCTTGTGTCAGGATTCCATTGTCAGCATTCCGTCTTGTGTCAGGAATCTGTTGTCAGCATTCCGTCTTGTGTCAGGATTCCGTTGTCAGCATTCCGTCTTGTGTCAGGATTCCGTTTTCAGCATTCCGTCTTGTTTCAGGATTCTGTTGTCAGCATTCCATCTTGTGTCAGGATTCCGTTGTCAGCATTCCGTCTTGCGTGAGGATTCTGTTGTCAGCATTCCGTCTTGTGTGAGGATTCCGTTGTCAGCATTCCGTCTTGTGTCAGGATTCCGTTGTCAGCATTCCGTCTTATGTCAGGATTCCGTTGTCAGCATTCCATCTTGTGTCAGTATTCCGTTGTCAGCATTCCGTCTTGTGTCAATATTCCGTTGTCAGCATTCCGTCTTGTGTCAGGATTCTGTTGTCAGCATTCCATCTTGTGTCAGAATTCCGTTGTCAGCATTCCGTCTTGTGTGAGGATTCTGTTGTCAGCATTCCGTTTTGTGTCAGGATTCCGTTGTCAGCAGTCCGTCTTGTGTCAGTATTCCGTTGTCAGTGTTCCGTCTTGTGTCAGGATTCCGTTGTCAGCATTCCGTCTTGTGTCAGGATTCCATTGTCAGCATTCCGTCTTGTGTCAGGATTCCGTTGTCAGCATTTCGTCTTGGGCCAGGATTCCATTGTCAGCTTTTCGTCTTGTGTCAGGATTCCGTTGTCAGCATTCCGTCTTGTGTCAGGATTCCGTTGTCAGTGTTCCGTCTTGTGTCAGGATTCCGTTGTTAGCATTTCGTCTTTTGTCAGGATTCCATTGTCAGCATTCCGTCTTGTGTCAGGATTCTGTTGTCAGCATTCCGTCTTGTGTCAGGAATCTGTTGTCAGCATTCCGTCTTTTGTTAGGATTCCGTTGTCAGCTTTCCGTCTTGTGTCAGGATTCCGTTATCAGCATTCCGTCTTGTGTCAGGATTCCGTTGTCAGCATTCCGTCTTGTGTGAGGATTCTGTTGTCAGCATTTCGTCTTGTGTCAGGATTCCATTGTCAGCATTCCGTCTTGTGTCAGGAATCTGTTGTCAGCATTCCGTCTTGTGTCAGGATTCCGTTTTCAGCATTCCGTCTTGTTTCAGGATTCTGTTGTCAGCATTCCATCTTGTGTCAGGATTCCGTTGTCAGCATTCCGTCTTGTGTGAGGATTCTGTTGTCAGCATTCCGTCTTGTGTGAGGATTCCGTTGTCAGCATTCCGTCTTGTGTCAGGATTCCGTTGTCAGCATTCCGTCTTATGTCAGGATTCCGTTGTCAGCATTCCATCTTGTGTCAGTATTCCGTTGTCAGCATTCCGTCTTGTGTCAGGATTCCGTTGACAGCATTCCGTCTTGTGTCAGGATTCCGTTGTCAGCATTCCGTCTTGTGTCAGGATTCTGTTGTCAGCATTTCGTCTTGTGTCAGGATTCCATTGTCAGCATTCCGTCTTGTGTCAGGATTCCGTTGTCAGCATTTCGTCTTGGGTCAGGATTCCATTGTCAGCATTTCGTCTTGTGTCAGGATTCCGTTGTCAGCATTCCGTCTTGTGTCAGGATTCCGTTGTCAGCATTCCGTCTTATGTCAGGATTCCGTTGTCAGCATTCCATCTTGTGTCAGTATTCCGTTGTCAGCATTCCGTCTTGTGTCAGGATTCCGTTGACAGCATTCCGTCTTGTGTCAGGATTCCGTTGTCAGCATTCCGTCTTGTGTCAGGATTCTGTTGTCAGCATTTCGTCTTGTGTCAGGATTCCATTGTCAGCATTCCGTCTTGTGTCAGGATTCCGTTGTCAGCATTTCGTCTTGGGTCTGGATTCCATTGTCAGCATTTCGTCTTGTGTCAGGATTCCGTTGTCAGCATTCCGTCTTGTGTCAGGATTCCGTTGTCAGTGTTCCATCTTGTGTCAGGATTCCGTTGTTAGCATTTCGTCTTTTGTCAGGATTCCATTGTCAGCATTCCGTCTTGTGTCAGGATTCTATTGTCAGCATTCCGTCTTGTGTCAGGAATCTGTTGTCAGCATTCCGTCTTGTGTCAGGATTCCGTTATCAGCATTCCGTCTTGTGTCAGGATTCCGTTGTCAGCATTTCGTCTTGTGTCAGGATTCTGTTGTCAGCATTTCGTCTTGTGTCAGGATTCCATTGTCAGCATTCCGTCTTGTGTCATGAATCTGTTGTCAGCATTCCGTCTTGTGTCAGGATTCCGATGTCAGCATTCCGTCTTGTGTCAGTATTCCGTTGTCAGCATTCCGTCTTGTGTCAGGATACCGTTGTCAGCATTCCGTTTTGTGTCAGGATTCCATTGTCAGCATTCCGTCTTGTGTCAGGATTCCGTTGTCAGCATTTCGTCTTGTGTCAGGATTCCGTTGTCAGCAGTCCGTCTTGTGTCAGTATTCCGTTGTCAGCATTCCGTCTTGTGTCAGGATTCCGTTGTCAGCATTCCATCTTGTGTCAGAATTCCGTTGTCAGCATTCCGTCTTGTGTCAGGATTCTGTTGTCAGCATTCCGTCTTGTGTCAGGATTCTGTTGTCAGCAGTCCGTCTTGTGTCAGTATTCCGTTGTCAGTGTTCCGTCTTGTGTCAGGATTCCGTTGTCAGCATTCCGTCTTGTGTCAGGATTCCGTTTTCAGCATTCCGTCTTGTTTCAGGATTCTGTTGTCAGCATTCCATCTTGTGTCAGAATTCCGTTGTCAGCATTCCGTCTTGTGTGAGGATTCTGTTGTCAGCATTCCGTCTTGTGTCAGGATTCCGTTGTCAGCAGTCCGTCTTGTGTCAGTATTCCGTTGTCAGTGTTCCGTCTTGTGTCAGGATTCCGTTGTCAGCATTCCGTCTTGTGTCAGGATTCCATTGTCAGCATTCCGTCTTGTGTCAGGATTCCGTTGTCAGCATTTCGTCTTGGGTCAGGATTCCATTGTCAGCTTTTCGTCTTGTGTCAGGATTCCGTTGTCAGCATTCCGTCTTGTGTCAGGATTCCGTTTTCAGTGTTCCGTCTTGTGTCAGGATTCCTTTGTTAGCATTTCGTCTTTTGTCAGGATTCCATTGTCAGCATTCCGTCTTGTGTCAGGATTCTGTTGTCAGCATTCCGTCTTGTGTCAGGAATCTGTTGTCAGCATTCCGTCTTTTGTTAGGATTCCATTGTCAGCTTTCCGTCTTGTGTCAGGATTCCGTTATCAGCATTCAGTCTTGTGTCAGGATTCCGTTGTCAGCATTCCGTCTTGTGTGAGGATTCTGTTGTCAGCATTTCGTCTTGTGTCAGGATTCCATTGTCAGCATTCCGTCTTGTGTCAGGAATCTGTTGTCAGCATTCCGTCTTGTGTCAGGATTCCGTTGTCAGCATTCCGTCTTGTGTCAGGATTCCGTTTTCAGCATTCCGTCTTGTTTCAGGATTCTGTTGTCAGCATTCCATCATGTGTCAGGATTCCGTTGTCAGCATTCCGTCTTGTGTGAGGATTCTGTTGTCAGCATTCCGTCTTGTGTGAGGATTCCGTTGTCAGCATTCCGTCTTGTGTCAGGATTCCGTTGTCAGCATTCCGTCTTATGTCAGGATTCCGTTGTCAGCATTCCATCTTGTGTCAGTATTCCGTTGTCAGCATTCCGTCTTGTGTCAATATTCCGTTGTCAGCATTCCGCCTTGTGTCAGGATTCTGTTGTCAGCATTCCATCTTGTGTCAGAATTCCGTTGTCAGCATTCCGTCTTGTGTGAGGATTCTGTTGTCAGCATTCCGTCTTGTGTCAGGATTCCGTTGTCAGCAGTCCGTCTTGTGTCAGTATTCCGTTGTCAGTGTTCCGTCTTGTGTCAGGATTCCGTTGTCAGCATTCCGTCTTGTGTCAGGATTCCATTGTCAGCATTCCGTCTTGTGTCAGGATTCCGTTGTCAGCATTTCGTCTTGGGTCAGGATTCCATTGTCAGCTTTTCGTCTTGTGTCAGGATTCCGATGTCAGCATTCCGTCTTGTGTCAGGATTCCGTTGTCAGTGTTCCGTCTTGTGTCAGGATTCCGTTGATAGCATTTCGTCTTTTGTCAGGATTCCATTGTCAGCATTCCGTCTTGTGTCAGGATTCTGTTGTCAGCATTCCGTCTTGTGTCAGGAATCTGTTGTCAGCATTCCGTCTTGTGTCAGGATTCCGTTGTCAGCATTCCGTCTTATGTCAGGATTCCGTTGTCAGCATTCCGTCTTGTGTCAGTATTCCGTTGTCAGCATTCCGTCTTGTGTCAGGATTCCGTTGACAGCATTCCGTCTTGTGTCAGGATTCCGTTGTCAGCATTCCGTCTTGTGTCAGGATTCTGTTGTCAGCATTTCGTCTTGTGTCAGGATTCCATTGTCAGCATTCCGTCTTGTGTCAGGATTCCGTTGTCAGCATTTCGTCTTGGGTCAGGATTCCATTGTCAGCATTTTGTCTTGTGTCAGGATTCCGTTGTCAGCATTCCGTCTTGTGTCAGGATTCCGTTGTCAGCATTCCGTCTTATGTCAGGATTCCGTTGTCAGCATTCCATCTTGTGTCAGTATTCCGTTGTCAGCATTCCGTCTTGTGTCAGGATTCCGTTGACAGCATTCCGTCTTGTGTCAGGATTCCGTTGTCAGCATTCCGTCTTGTGTCAGGATTCTGTTGTCAGCATTTCGTCTTGTGTCAGGATTCCATTGTCAGCAATCCGTCTTGTGTCAGGATTCCGTTGTCAGCATTTCGTCTTGCGTCTGGATTCCATTGTCAGCATTTCGTCTTGTGTCAGGATTCCGTTGTCAGCATTCCGTCTTGTGTCAGGATTCCGTTGTCAGTGTTCCATCTTGTGTCAGGATTCCGTTGTTAGCATTTCGTCTTTTGTCAGGATTCCATTGTCAGCATTCCGTCTTGTGTCAGGATTCTATTGTCAGCATTCCGTCTTGTGTCTGGAATCTGTTGTCAGCATTCCGTCTTGTGTCAGGATTCCGTTATCAGCATTCCGTCTTGTGTCAGGATTCCGTTGTCAGCATTTCGTCTTGTGTCAGGATTCTGTTGTCAGCATTTCGTCTTGTGTCAGGATTCCATTTTCAGCATTCCGTCTTGTGTCATGAATCTGTTGTCAGCATTCCGTCTTGTGTCATGAATCTGTTGTCAGCATTCCGTCTTGTGTCAGGATTCGATGTCAGCATTCCGTCTTGTGTCAGGATTCCGTTGTCAGCATTTCGTCTTGGGTCAGGATTCCATTGTCAGCATTTTGTCTTGTGTCAGGATTCCGTTGTCAGCATTTCGTCTTGTGTCAGGATTCCGTTGTCAGCAGTCCGTCTTGTGTCAGTATTCCGTTGTCAGCATTCCGTCTTGTGTCAGGATTCCGTTGTCAGCATTCCATCTTGTGTCAGAATTCCGTTGTCAGCATTCCGTCTTGTGTCAGGATTCTGTTGTCAGCATTCTGTCTTGTGTCAGGATTCTGTTGTCAGCAGTCCGTCTTGTGTCAGTATTCCGTTGTCAGTGTTCCGTCTTGTGTCAGGATTCCGTTGTCAGCATTCCGTCTTGTGTCAGGATTCCGTTGTCAGTGTTCCGTCTTGTGTCCGGATTCCGTTGTCAGCATTCCGTCTTGTGTGAGGATTCTGTTGTCAGCATTTCGTCTTGTGTCAGGATTCCATTGTCAGCATTCCGTCTTGTGTCAGGAATCTGTTGTCAGCATTCCGTCTTGTGTCAGGATTCCGTTGTCAGCATTCCGTCTTGTGTCAGGATTCCGTTTTCAGCATTCCGTCTTGTTTCAGGATTCTGTTGTCAGCATTCCATCTTGTGTCAGGATTCCGTTGTCAGCATTCCGTCTTGTGTGAGGATTCTGTTGTCAGCATTCCGTCTTGTGTGAGGATTCCGTTGTCAGCATTCCGTCTTGTGTCAGGATTCCGTTGTCAGCATTCCGTCTTATGTCAGGATTCCGTTGTCAGCATTCCATCTTGTGTCAGTATTCCGTTGTCAGCATTCCGTCTTGTGTCAATATTCCGTTGTCAGCATTCCGTCTTGTGTCAGGATTCTGTTGTCAGCATTCCATCTTGTGTCAGAATTCCGTTGTCAGCATTCCGTCTTGTGTGAGGATTCTGTTGTCAGCATTCCGTCTTGTGTCAGGATTCCGTTGTCAGCAGTCCGTCTTGTGTCAGTATTCCGTTGTCAGTGTTCCGTCTTGTGTCAGGATTCCGTTGTCAGCATTCCGTCTTGTGTCAGGATTCCATTGTCAGCATTCCGTCTTGTGTCAGGATTCCGTTGTCAGCATTTCGTCTTGGGTCAGGATTCCATTGTCAGCTTTTCGTCTTGTGTCAGGATTCCGTTGTCAGCATTCCGTCTTGTGTCAGGATTCCGTTTTCAGTGTTCCGTCTTGTGTCAGGATTCCTTTGTTAGCATTTCGTCTTTTGTCAGGATTCCATTGTCAGCATTCCGTCTTGTGTCAGGATTCTGTTGTCAGCATTCCGTCTTGTGTCAGGAATCTGTTGTCAGCATTCCGTCTTTTGTTAGGATTCCATTGTCAGCTTTCCGTCTTGTGTCAGGATTCCGTTATCAGCATTCAGTCTTGTGTCAGGATTCCGTTGTCAGCATTCCGTCTTGTGTGAGGATTCTGTTGTCAGCATTTCGTCTTGTGTCAGGATTCCATTGTCAGCATTCCGTCTTGTGTCAGGAATCTGTTGTCAGCATTCCGTCTTGTGTCAGGATTCCGTTGTCAGCATTCCGTCTTGTGTCAGGATTCCGTTTTCAGCATTCCGTCTTGTTTCAGGATTCTGTTGTCAGCATTCCATCATGTGTCAGGATTCCGTTGTCAGCATTCCGTCTTGTGTGAGGATTCTGTTGTCAGCATTCCGTCTTGTGTGAGGATTCCGTTGTCAGCATTCCGTCTTGTGTCAGGATTCCGTTGTCAGCATTCCGTCTTATGTCAGGATTCCGTTGTCAGCATTCCATCTTGTGTCAGTATTCCGTTGTCAGCATTCCGTCTTGTGTCAATATTCCGTTGTCAGCATTCCGTCTTGTGTCAGGATTCTGTTGTCAGCATTCCATCTTGTGTCAGAATTCCGTTGTCAGCATTCCGTCTTGTGTGAGGATTCTGTTGTCAGCATTCCGTCTTGTGTCAGGATTCCGTTGTCAGCAGTCCGTCTTGTGTCAGTATTCCGTTGTCAGTGTTCCGTCTTGTGTCAGGATTCCGTTGTCAGCATTCCGTCTTGTGTCAGGATTCCATTGTCAGCATTCCGTCTTGTGTCAGGATTCCGTTGTCAGCATTTCGTCTTGGGTCAGGATTCCATTGTCAGCTTTTCGTCTTGTGTCAGGATTCCGATGTCAGCATTCCGTCTTGTGTCAGGATTCCGTTGTCAGTGTTCCGTCTTGTGTCAGGATTCCGTTGATAGCATTTCGTCTTTTGTCAGGATTCCATTGTCAGCATTCCGTCTTGTGTCAGGATTCTGTTGTCAGCATTCCGTCTTGTGTCAGGAATCTGTTGTCAGCATTCCGTCTTGTGTCAGGATTCCGTTGTCAGCATTCCGTCTTATGTCAGGATTCCGTTGTCAGCATTCCGTCTTGTGTCAGTATTCCGTTGTCAGCATTCCGTCTTGTGTCAGGATTCCGTTGACAGCATTCCGTCTTGTGTCAGGATTCCGTTGTCAGCATTCCGTCTTGTGTCAGGATTCTGTTGTCAGCATTTCGTCTTGTGTCAGGATTCCATTGTCAGCATTCCGTCTTGTGTCAGGATTCCGTTGTCAGCATTTCGTCTTGGGTCAGGATTCCATTGTCAGCATTTTGTCTTGTGTCAGGATTCCGTTGTCAGCATTCCGTCTTGTGTCAGGATTCCGTTGTCAGCATTCCGTCTTATGTCAGGATTCCGTTGTCAGCATTCCATCTTGTGTCAGTATTCCGTTGTCAGCATTCCGTCTTGTGTCAGGATTCCGTTGACAGCATTCCGTCTTGTGTCAGGATTCCGTTGTCAGCATTCCGTCTTGTGTCAGGATTCTGTTGTCAGCATTTCGTCTTGTGTCAGGATTCCATTGTCAGCAATCCGTCTTGTGTCAGGATTCCGTTGTCAGCATTTCGTCTTGGGTCTGGATTCCATTGTCAGCATTTCGTCTTGTGTCAGGATTCCGTTGTCAGCATTCCGTCTTGTGTCAGGATTCCGTTGTCAGTGTTCCATCTTGTGTCAGGATTCCGTTGTTAGCATTTCGTCTTTTGTCAGGATTCCATTGTCAGCATTCCGTCTTGTGTCAGGATTCTATTGTCAGCATTCCGTCTTGTGTCTGGAATCTGTTGTCAGCATTCCGTCTTGTGTCAGGATTCCGTTATCAGCATTCCGTCTTGTGTCAGGATTCCGTTGTCAGCATTTCGTCTTGTGTCAGGATTCTGTTGTCAGCATTTCGTCTTGTGTCAGGATTCCATTTTCAGCATTCCGTCTTGTGTCATGAATCTGTTGTCAGCATTCCGTCTTGTGTCATGAATCTGTTGTCAGCATTCCGTCTTGTGTCAGGATTCGATGTCAGCATTCCGTCTTGTGTCAGGATTCCGTTGTCAGCATTTCGTCTTGGGTCAGGATTCCATTGTCAGCATTTTGTCTTGTGTCAGGATTCCGTTGTCAGCATTTCGTCTTGTGTCAGGATTCCGTTGTCAGCAGTCCGTCTTGTGTCAGTATTCCGTTGTCAGCATTCCGTCTTGTGTCAGGATTCCGTTGTCAGCATTCCATCTTGTGTCAGAATTCCGTTGTCAGCATTCCGTCTTGTGTCAGGATTCTGTTGTCAGCATTCTGTCTTGTGTCAGGATTCTGTTGTCAGCAGTCCGTCTTGTGTCAGTATTCCGTTGTCAGTGTTCCGTCTTGTGTCAGGATTCCGTTGTCAGCATTCCGTCTTGTGTCAGGATTCCGTTGTCAGTGTTCCGTCTTGTGTCAGGATTCCGTTGTCAGCATTCCGTCTTGTGTGAGGATTCTGTTGTCAGCATTTCGTCTTGTGTCAGGATTCCATTGTCAGCATTCCGTCTTGTGTCAGGAATCTGTTGTCAGCATTCCGTCTTGTGTCAGGATTCCGTTGTCAGCATTCCGTCTTGTGTCAGGATTCCGTTTTCAGCATTCCGTCTTGTTTCAGGATTCTGTTGTCAGCATTCCATCTTGTGTCAGGATTCCGTTGTCAGCATTCCGTCTTGTGTGAGGATTCTGTTGTCAGCATTCCGTCTTGTGTGAGGATTCCGTTGTCAGCATTCCGTCTTGTGTCAGGATTCCGTTGTCAGCATTCCGTCTTATGTCAGGATTCCGTTGTCAGCATTCCATCTTGTGTCAGTATTCCGTTGTCAGCATTCCGTCTTGTGTCAATATTCCGTTGTCAGCATTCCGTCTTGTGTCAGGATTCTGTTGTCAGCATTCCATCTTGTGTCAGAATTCCGTTGTCAGCATTCCGTCTTGTGTGAGGATTCTGTTGTCAGCATTCCGTCTTGTGTCAGGATTCCGTTGTCAGCAGTCCGTCTTGTGTCAGTATTCCGTTGTCAGTGTTCCGTCTTGTGTCAGGATTCCGTTGTCAGCATTCCGTCTTGTGTCAGGATTCCATTGTCAGCATTCCGTCTTGTGTCAGGATTCCGTTGTCAGCATTTCGTCTTGGGTCAGGATTCCATTGTCAGCTTTTCGTCTTGTGTCAGGATTCCGTTGTCAGCATTCCGTCTTGTGTCAGGATTCCGTTGTCAGTGTTCCGTCTTGTGTCAGGATTCCGTTGTTAGCATTTCGTCTTTTGTCAGGATTCCATTGTCAGCATTCCGTCTTGTGTCAGGATTCTGTTGTCAGCATTCCGTCTTGTGTCAGGAATCTGTTGTCAGCATTCCGTCTTTTGTTAGGATTCCGTTGTCAGCTTTCCGTCTTGTGTCAGGATTCCGTTATCAGCATTCCGTCTTGTGTCAGGATTCCGTTGTCAGCATTCCGTCTTGTGTGAGGATTCTGTTGTCAGCATTTCGTCTTGTGTCAGGATTCCATTGTCAGCATTCCGTCTTGTGTCAGGAATCTGTTGTCAGCATTCCGTCTTGTGTCAGGATTCCGTTGTCAGCATTCCGTCTTGTGTCAGGATTCCGTTTTCAGCATTCCGTCTTGTTTCAGGATTCTGTTGTCAGCATTCCATCTTGTGTCAGGATTCCGTTGTCAGCATTCCGTCTTGTGTCAGGATTCCGTTGTCAGCATTCCGTCTTATGTCAGGATTCCGTTGTCAGCATTCCATCTTGTGTCAATATTCCGTTGTCAGCATTCCGTCTTGTGTCAATATTCCGTTGTCAGCATTCCGTCTTGTGTCAGGATTCTGTTGTCAGCATTCCATCTTGTGTCAGAATTCCGTTGTCAGCATTCCGTCTTGTGTGAGGATTCTGTTGTCAGCATTCCGTCTTGTGTCAGGATTCCGTTGTCAGCAGTCCGTCTTGTGTCAGTATTCCGTTGTCAGTGTTCCGTCTTGTGTCAGGATTCCGTTGTCAGCATTCCGTCTTGTGTCAGGATTCCATTGTCAGCATTCCGTCTTGTGTCAGGATTCCGTTGTCAGCATTTCGTCTTGGGTCAGGATTCCATTGTCAGCTTTTCGTCTTGTGTCAGGATTCCGTTGTCAGCATTCCGTCTTGTGTCAGGATTCCGTTGTCAGTGTTCCGTCTTGTGTCAGGATTCCGTTGTTAGCATTTCGTCTTTTGTCAGGATTCCTTTGTCAGCATTCCGTCTTGTGTCAGGATTCTGTTGTCAGCATTCCGTCTTGTGTCAGGAATCTGTTGTCAGCATTCCGTCTTGTGTCAGGATTCCGTTGTCAGCATTCCGTCTTATGTCAGGATTCCGTTGTCAGCATTCCGTCTTGTGTCAGTATTCCGTTGTCAGCATTCCGTCTTGTGTCAGGATTCCGTTGACAGCATTCCGTCTTGTGTCAGGATTCCGTTGTCAGCATTCCGTCTTGTGTCAGGATTCTGTTGTCAGCATTTCGTCTTGTGTCAGGATTCCATTGTCAGCATTCCGTCTTGTGTCAGGATTCCGTTGTCAGCATTTCGTCTTGGGTCAGGATTCCATTGTCAGCATTTTGTCTTGTGTCTGGATTCCGTTGTCAGCATTCCGTCTTGTGTCAGGATTCCGTTGTCAGCATTCCGTCTTATGTCAGGATTCCGTTGTCAGCATTCCATCTTGTGTCAGTATTCCGTTGTCAGCATTCCGTCTTGTGTCAGGATTCCGTTGACAGCATTCCGTCTTGTGTCAGGATTCCGTTGTCAGCATTCCGTATTGTGTCAGGATTCTGTTGTCAGCATTTCGTCTTGTGTCAGGATTCCATTGTCAGCAATCCGTCTTGTGTCAGGATTCCGTTGTCAGCATTTCGTCTTGGGTCTGGATTCCATTGTCAGCATTTCGTCTTGTGTCAGGATTCCGTTGTCAGCATTCCGTCTTGTGTCAGGATTCCGTTGTCAGTGTTCCATCTTGTGTCAGGATTCCGTTGTTAGCATTTCGTCTTTTGTCAGGATTCCATTGTCAGCATTCCGTCTTGTGTCAGGATTCTATTGTCAGCATTCCGTCTTGTGTCAGGAATCTGTTGTCAGCATTCCGTCTTGTGTCAGGATTCCGTTATCAGCATTCCGTCTTGTATCAGGATTCCGTTGTCAGCATTTCGTCTTGTGTCAGGATTCTGTTGTCAGCATTTCGTCTTGTGTCAGGATTCCATTTTCAGCATTCCGTCTTGTGTCATAAATCTGTTGTCAGCATTCCGTCTTGTGTCAGGATTCGATGTCAGCATTCCGTCTTGTGTCAGTATTCCGTCGTCAGCATTCCGTCTTGTGTCAGGATACCGTTGTCAGCATTCCGTTTTGTGTCAGGATTCCATTGTCAGCATTCCGTCTTGTGTCAGGATTCCGTTGTCAGCATTTCGTCTTGTGTCAGGATTCCGTTGTCAGCAGTCCGTCTTGTGTCAGTATTCCGTTGTCAGCATTCCGTCTTGTGTCAGGATTCCGTTGTCAGCATTCCATCTTGTGTCAGAATTCCGTTGTCAGCATTCCGTCTTGTGTCAGGATTCTGTTGTCAGCATTCCGTCTTGTGTCAGGATTCTTTTGTCAGCAGTCCGTCTTGTGTCAGTATTCCGTTGTCAGTGTTCCGTCTTGTGTCAGGATTCCGTTGTCAGCATTCCGTCTTGAGTCAGGATTCCGTTGTCAGTGTTCCGTCTTGTGTCAGGATTCCGTTGTCAGCATTCCGTCTTGTGTGAGGATTCTGTTGTCTGCATTTCGTCTTGTGTCAGGATTCCATTGTCAGCATTCCGTCTTGTGTCAGGAATCTGTTGTCAGCATTCCGTCTTGTGTCAGGATTCCGTTGTCAGCATTCCGTCTTGTGTCAGGATTCCGTTTTCAGCATTCCGTCTTGTTTCAGGATTCTGTTGTCAGCATTCCATCTTGTGTCTGGATTCCGTTGTCAGCATTCCGTCTTGCGTGAGGATTCTGTTGTCAGCATTCCGTCTTGTGTGAGGATTCCGTTGTCAGCATTCCGTCTTGTGTCAGGATTCCGTTGTCAGCATTCCGTCTTATGTCAGGATTCCGTTGTCAGCATTCCATCTTGTGTCAGTATTCCGTTGTCAGCATTCCGTCTTGTGTCAATATTCCGTTGTCAGCATTCCGTCTTGTGTCAGGATTCTGTTGTCAGCATTCCATCTTGTGTCAGAATTCCGTTGTCAGCATTCCGTCTTGTGTGAGGATTCTGTTGTCAGCATTCCGTCTTGTGTCAGGATTCCGTTGTCAGCAGTCCGTCTTGTGTCAGTATTCCGTTGTCAGTGTTCCGTCTTGTGTCAGGATTCCGTTGTCAGCATTCCGTCTTGTGTCAGGATTCCATTGTCAGCATTCCGTCTTGTGTCAGGATTCCATTGTCAGCATTTCGTCTTGGGTCAGGATTCCATTGTCAGCTTTTCGTCTTGTGTCAGGATTCCGTTGTCAGCATTCCGTCTTGTGTGAGGATTCTGTTGTCAGCATTTCGTCTTGTGTCAGGATTCCATTGTCAGCATTCCCTCTTGTGTCAGGAATCTGTTGTCAGCATTCCGTCTTGTGTCAGGATTCCGTTTTCAGCATTCCGTCTTGTGTCAGGATTCCGTTGTCAGCATTCCATCTTGTGTCAGAATTCCGTTGTCAGCATTCCGTCTTGTGTCAGGATTCTGTTGTCAGCATTTCGTCTTGTGTCAGGATTCCATTGTCAGCATTCCGTCTTGTGTCAGGAATCTGTTGTCAGCATTCCGTCTTGTGTCAGGATTCCGTTTTCAGCATTCCGTCTTGTGTCAGGATTCCGTTGTCAGCATTCCATCTTGTGTCAGAATTCCGTTGTCAGCATTCCGTCTTGTGTCAGGATTCTGTTGTCAGCATTCCGTCTTGTGT
Source organism: Pseudophryne corroboree (assembly GCF_028390025.1). NCBI lineage: Eukaryota > Metazoa > Chordata > Amphibia > Anura > Myobatrachidae > Pseudophryne > Pseudophryne corroboree. Next base: position 26,071,759 of record NC_086448.1, on the reverse strand, counting down.
CAGGATTCTGTTGTCAGCATTCCGTCTTGTGTCAGGAATCTGTTGTCAGCATTCCGTCTTTTGTTAGGATTCCGTTGTCAGCTTTCCGTCTTGTGTCAGGATTCCGTTATCAGCATTCCGTCTTGTGTCAGGATTCCGTTGTCAGCATTCCGTCTTGTGTGAGGATTCTGTTGTCAGCATTTCGTCTTGTGTCAGGATTCCATTGTCAGCATTCCGTCTTGTGTCAGGAATCTGTTGTCAGCATTCCGTCTTGTGTCAGGATTCCGTTTTCAGCATTCCGTCTTGTTTCAGGATTCTGTTGTCAGCATTCCATCTTGTGTCAGGATTCCGTTGTCAGCATTCCGTCTTGTGTGAGGATTCTGTTGTCAGCATTCCGTCTTGTGTGAGGATTCCGTTGTCAGCATTCCGTCTTGTGTCAGGATTCCGTTGTCAGCATTCCGTCTTATGTCAGGATTCCGTTGTCAGCATTCCATCTTGTGTCAGTATTCCGTTGTCAGCATTCCGTCTTGTGTCAGGATTCCGTTGACAGCATTCCGTCTTGTGTCAGGATTCCGTTGTCAGCATTCCGTCTTGTGTCAGGATTCTGTTGTCAGCATTTCGTCTTGTGTCAGGATTCCATTGTCAGCATTCCGTCTTGTGTCAGGATTCCGTTGTCAGCATTTCGTCTTGGGTCAGGATTCCATTGTCAGCATTTCGTCTTGTGTCAGGATTCCGTTGTCAGCATTCCGTCTTGTGTCAGGATTCCGTTGTCAGCATTCCGTCTTATGTCAGGATTCCGTTGTCAGCATTCCATCTTGTGTCAGTATTCCGTTGTCAGCATTCCGTCTTGTGTCAGGATTCCGTTGACAGCATTCCGTCTTGTGTCAGGATTCCGTTGTCAGCATTCCGTCTTGTGTCAGGATTCTGTTGTCAGCATTTCGTCTTGTGTCAGGATTCCATTGTCAGCATTCCGTCTTGTGTCAGGATTCCGTTGTCAGCATTTCGTCTTGGGTCTGGATTCCATTGTCAGCATTTCGTCTTGTGTCAGGATTCCGTTGTCAGCATTCCGTCTTGTGTCAGGATTCCGTTGTCAGTGTTCCATCTTGTGTCAGGATTCCGTTGTTAGCATTTCGTCTTTTGTCAGGATTCCATTGTCAGCATTCCGTCTTGTGTCAGGATTCTATTGTCAGCATTCCGTCTTGTGTCAGGAATCTGTTGTCAGCATTCCGTCTTGTGTCAGGATTCCGTTATCAGCATTCCGTCTTGTGTCAGGATTCCGTTGTCAGCATTTCGTCTTGTGTCAGGATTCTGTTGTCAGCATTTCGTCTTGTGTCAGGATTCCATTGTCAGCATTCCGTCTTGTGTCATGAATCTGTTGTCAGCATTCCGTCTTGTGTCAGGATTCCGATGTCAGCATTCCGTCTTGTGTCAGTATTCCGTTGTCAGCATTCCGTCTTGTGTCAGGATACCGTTGTCAGCATTCCGTTTTGTGTCAGGATTCCATTGTCAGCATTCCGTCTTGTGTCAGGATTCCGTTGTCAGCATTTCGTCTTGTGTCAGGATTCCGTTGTCAGCAGTCCGTCTTGTGTCAGTATTCCGTTGTCAGCATTCCGTCTTGTGTCAGGATTCCGTTGTCAGCATTCCATCTTGTGTCAGAATTCCGTTGTCAGCATTCCGTCTTGTGTCAGGATTCTGTTGTCAGCATTCCGTCTTGTGTCAGGATTCTGTTGTCAGCAGTCCGTCTTGTGTCAGTATTCCGTTGTCAGTGTTCCGTCTTGTGTCAGGATTCCGTTGTCAGCATTCCGTCTTGTGTCAGGATTCCGTTTTCAGCATTCCGTCTTGTTTCAGGATTCTGTTGTCAGCATTCCATCTTGTGTCAGAATTCCGTTGTCAGCATTCCGTCTTGTGTGAGGATTCTGTTGTCAGCATTCCGTCTTGTGTCAGGATTCCGTTGTCAGCAGTCCGTCTTGTGTCAGTATTCCGTTGTCAGTGTTCCGTCTTGTGTCAGGATTCCGTTGTCAGCATTCCGTCTTGTGTCAGGATTCCATTGTCAGCATTCTGTCTTGTGTCAGGATTCCGTTGTCAGCATTTCGTCTTGGGTCAGGATTCCATTGTCAGCTTTTCGTCTTGTGTCAGGATTCCGTTGTCAGCATTCCGTCTTGTGTCAGGATTCCGTTGTCAGTGTTCCGTCTTGTGTCAGGATTCCTTTGTTAGCATTTCGTCTTTTGTCAGGATTCCATTGTCAGCATTCCGTCTTGTGTCAGGATTCTGTTGTCAGCATTCCGTCTTGTGTCAGGAATCTGTTGTCAGCATTCCGTCTTTTGTTAGGATTCCATTGTCAGCTTTCCGTCTTGTGTCAGGATTCCGTTATCAGCATTCAGTCTTGTGTCAGGATTCCGTTGTCAGCATTCCGTCTTGTGTGAGGATTCTGTTGTCAGCATTTCGTCTTGTGTCAGGATTCCATTGTCAGCATTCCGTCTTGTGTCAGGAATCTGTTGTCAGCATTCCGTCTTGTGTCAGGATTCCGTTGTCAGCATTCCGTCTTGTGTCAGGATTCCGTTTTCAGCATTCCGTCTTGTTTCAGGATTCTGTTGTCAGCATTCCATCATGTGTCAGGATTCCGTTGTCAGCATTCCGTCTTGTGTGAGGATTCTGTTGTCAGCATTCCGTCTTGTGTGAGGATTCCGTTGTCAGCATTCCGTCTTGTGTCAGGATTCCGTTGTCAGCATTCCGTCTTATGTCAGGATTCCGTTGTCAGCATTCCATCTTGTGTCAGTATTCCGTTGTCAGCATTCCGTCTTGTGTCAATATTCCGTTGTCAGCATTCCGTCTTGTGTCAGGATTCTGTTGTCAGCATTCCATCTTGTGTCAGAATTCCGTTGTCAGCATTCCGTCTTGTGTGAGGATTCTGTTGTCAGCATTCCGTCTTGTGTCAGGATTCCGTTGTCAGCAGTCCGTCTTGTGTCAGTATTCCGTTGTCAGTGTTCCGTCTTGTGTCAGGATTCCGTTGTCAGCATTCCGTCTTGTGTCAGGATTCCATTGTCAGCATTCCGTCTTGTGTCAGGATTCCGTTGTCAGCATTTCGTCTTGGGTCAGGATTCCATTGTCAGCTTTTCGTCTTGTGTCAGGATTCCGATGTCAGCATTCCGTCTTGTGTCAGGATTCCGTTGTCAGTGTTCCGTCTTGTGTCAGGATTCCGTTGTTAGCATTTCGTCTTTTGTCAGGATTCCATTGTCAGCATTCCGTCTTGTGTCAGGATTCTGTTGTCAGCATTCCGTCTTGTGTCAGGAATCTGTTGTCAGCATTCCGTCTTGTGTCAGGATTCCGTTGTCAGCATTCCGTCTTATGTCAGGATTCCGTTGTCAGCATTCCGTCTTGTGTCAGTATTCCGTTGTCAGCATTCCGTCTTGTGTCAGGATTCCGTTGACAGCATTCCGTCTTGTGTCAGGATTCTGTTGTCAGCATTTCGTCTTGTGTCAGGATTCCATTGTCAGCATTCCGTCTTGTGTCAGGATTCCGTTGTCAGCATTTCGTCTTGGGTCAGGATTCCATTGTCAGCATTTTGTCTTGTGTCAGGTTTCCGTTGTCAGCATTCCGTCTTGTGTCAGGATTCCGTTGTCAGCATTCCGTCTTATGTCAGGATTCCGTTGTCAGCATTCCATCTTGTGTCAGTATTCCGTTGTCAGCATTCCGTCTTGTGTCAGGATTCCGTTGACAGCATTCCGTCTTGTGTCAGGATTCCGTTGTCAGCATTCCGTCTTGTGTCAGGATTCTGTTGTCAGCATTTCGTCTTGTGTCAGGATTCCATTGTCAGCAATCCGTCTTGTGTCAGGATTCCGTTGTCAGCATTTCGTCTTGGGTCTGGATTCCATTGTCAGCATTTCGTCTTGTGTCAGGATTCCGTTGTCAGCATTCCGTCTTGTGTCAGGATTCCGTTGTCAGTGTTCCATCTTGTGTCAGGATTCCGTTGTTAGCATTTCGTCTTTTGTCAGGATTCCATTGTCAGCATTCCGTCTTGTGTCAGGATTCTATTGTCAGCATTCCGTCTTGTGTCTGGAATCTGTTGTCAGCATTCCGTCTTGTGTCAGGATTCCGTTATCAGCATTCCGTCTTGTGTCAGGATTCCGTTGTCAGCATTTCGTCTTGTGTCAGGATTCTGTTGTCAGCATTTCGTCTTGTGTCAGGATTCCATTTTCAGCATTCCGTCTTGTGTCATGAATCTGTTGTCAGCATTCCGTCTTGTGTCATGAATCTGTTGTCAGCATTCCGTCTTGTGTCAGGATTCGATGTCAGCATTCCGTCTTGTGTCAGGATTCCGTTGTCAGCATTTCGTCTTGGGTCAGGATTCCATTGTCAGCATTTTGTCTTGTGTCAGGATTCCGTTGTCAGCATTTCGTCTTGTGTCAGGATTCCGTTGTCAGCAGTCCGTCTTGTGTCAGTATTCCGTTGTCAGCATTCCGTCTTGTGTCAGGATTCCGTTGTCAGCTTTCCATCTTGTGTCAGAATTCCGTTGTCAGCATTCCGTCTTGTGTCAGGATTCTGTTGTCAGCATTCTGTCTTGTGTCAGGATTCTGTTGTCAGCAGTCCGTCTTGTGTCAGTATTCCGTTGTCAGTGTTCCGTCTTGTGTCAGGATTCCGTTGTCAGCATTCCGTCTTGTGTCAGGATTCCGTTGTCAGTGTTCCGTCTTGTGTCAGGATTCCGTTGTCAGCATTCCGTCTTGTGTGAGGATTCTGTTGTCAGCATTTCGTCTTGTGTCAGGATTCCATTGTCAGCATTCCGTCTTGTGTCAGGAATCTGTTGTCAGCATTCCGTCTTGTGTCAGGATTCCGTTGTCAGCATTCCGTCTTGTGTCAGGATTCCGTTTTCAGCATTCCGTCTTGTTTCAGGATTCTGTTGTCAGCATTCCATCTTGTGTCAGGATTCCGTTGTCAGCATTCCGTCTTGTGTGAGGATTCTGTTGTCAGCATTCCGTCTTGTGTGAGGATTCCGTTGTCAGCATTCCGTCTTGTGTCAGGATTCCGTTGTCAGCATTCCGTCTTATGTCAGGATTCCGTTGTCAGCATTCCATCTTGTGTCAGTATTCCGTTGTCAGCATTCCGTCTTGTGTCAATATTCCGTTGTCAGCATTCCGTCTT